>NC_137621.1:30889737-31062237 GCF_963280865.1 Gymnoscopelus braueri | reverse complement strand
AGAAGAGTAAGACGTCATTGTAGTGTGATTTTGTCCTCTCCGTGCAGATGGAGTGTTTTTGTCAGAGCGAGGGCCACTGTGATTGCCTCTTTGCCACTGGTGTCAGCCTGGGATAATATTGCAGGCTGTCTCCTGTACCCCCTCCGGGGACAAAACAGGATCAGCAAAATCCAATTTATTTTTTCTTTACTTCACCAAAATGTAATAATTTGATGGAGACTATTCCTGGTAGTCTGTCAATCCAAGGGACAAAGTCAAAAGACAACCAATATGGCAAGAAATATCCATTGTGGTGCCAACTACTGTACTGGCGTGCCTGACCTGGCTTTTAACAAGCCACGGATGGGCAATGAAAGTGGATTGCAGAGCAAAGGCTAGCGATCTCCCAAAACAGAGTTCTAAATTGATGCATGAAAGATGTATGCACACAGATTGCAGATAGGTGAAGCAATGCAGTCCCCTCCCAGTATAACCACGCCCTTCTCATCAGGTGACAAAGTCATCTTTACATTCAAAGTGAGGCTGTGTTTTTATCTAAGAATCCCTGATATGCCCATCTCTGCAATGCTAGATCTGCGGCAGCCTGCCCTTTTAGAATCCTAATGACACTTCAGCAAAGTGTGGCCTGGCTGAGAGAGGGCGGGAGCTGGGAGGCTTTCCCTCAGAAAGAGCTGAGAGCATCTTATCGGAGGAAAAGGGCGGCTAAGAGTGTTGTTGTGATGTCTGACTCCATATTCTTGGGTCATAGATATTCAAGAACCACAACTCCCTCTCCACTCACACTCCCTGTCTGATGCCATAACACATAAGGCAAGGGGTTCCTATAGTCAGCCACCTGTGACTGAGCATCCACAAAGAGAAAGTGACAGGAGAGATGGTGTTGAACTGGGGTTGGTGGACAGGAAAAGTTAGACAAAGGGATGTGGAGAGGCGGCTGAAACATCTTCATGTTCTTGCTGCCTCTCACTGTGTAGCTCCCAATGTGCTCACATTAACATCTAATAAAGGTAAAGGTGAGGATAAACGTCTAAGCACTGTTAGCCTAATGACGGCCGGCAAACTCTACCACAGTATCAAATGCTTGAACAACCGATTTCCTAACCCAGCTACCATCAGACTATTGAACAAGGCATGAATAGTTGAACACCGTCTGCCTGAGGTGGTTTTTAACCATGAAATATGTGTTCAGCCATGACCACTGGCCATGAGCCAGTTCCCAATGCAGCTACGCCCAAACATGGAGTGTGTT
Organism: Gymnoscopelus braueri; assembly: GCF_963280865.1. NCBI lineage: Eukaryota > Metazoa > Chordata > Actinopteri > Myctophiformes > Myctophidae > Gymnoscopelus > Gymnoscopelus braueri. Next base: position 31,060,988 of record NC_137621.1, on the reverse strand, counting down.
GTCTAACCTCATGGAATCATGCGCAAATAAATAAGTCAGTTCCATATATGGAGCTCTTGAACAATCACTGTAATGTTTTGGGGAAATGAAAAAAATAAAGTATAATAATAAAATAATAATAATTTTTAAATAATAATGAAAGTGAAATATCCCTTTAAATAAACATTAGGGCATTCACAACTAATTATTTTTACTAGTCGACTCATTTGACCAAGTAGTAGTCGACTAGTCGACTAGTCAAAATTTACATTAAAAAAAACAAAAAACGTTTTTATTACTATTATTATTATCCTCCTGCCCTTATTTTTATGGCGTTTTAAGGGAAGCGCTTCTGGCACAGCAGCACAGCACCACAGCAGCGTCTCCAAGGATCCCCATTGCCCAATAATAGGCTTTTATTGGGCATACTTTTGACCCCCTTTTGATAAAAAATAAAGTCAGGAGGATAATAATTATAGTAAGATGGGCCATTACTATGGCATTAAAAAAATACTTTTTTTTTTTTTCAACTAGTACCAACAAAGTCGACTAGTGGTTATACTAGTCGACTAGTCCAGGATGTGGGACAGCTATTTAGTGCTTAGCACACCTAGTGACTTCACCTTTCAACACCATGGATAATAGTATGTAAGTTCTCAAAATAAGTGTGTGTGTGTATGTATGTATGACATGTATGTATGTATGTATGTATGTATGTATGTATGTATGTATGTATGTATGTACTGTATGTATGTATGTATGTATGTATGTATAGTATGTAAGTAGAGGTAGGTAGGTAGGTAGGTAGGTAGGTAGGTAGGTAGGTAGGTAGGTAGGTAGGTAGGTAGGTAGGTAGGTAGGTACTACTAGGTAGGTAGGTAGGTAGGTAGGTAGGTAGGTAGGTAGGTACTACTAGGTAGGTAGGTAGGTACTACTAGCTAGGTAGGTAGGTACTACTAGGTAGGTCGGTAGGTAGGTAGGTAGGTAGGTAGGTAGGTAGGTAGGTAGGTAGGTAGGTACTACTAGGTAGGTAGGTAGGTAGGTAGGTACTACTAGGTAGGTAGGTAGGTAGGTAGGTAGGTACTACTAGTTGGGTAGGTAGGTACTACTAGGTAGGTCGGTAGGTAGGTAGGTAGGTAGGTAGGTAGGTAGGTAGGTAGGTAGGTAGGTAGGTAGTACTAGGTAGGTAGGTAGGTACTACTAGGTAGGTAGGTAGGTAGGTACTACTAGGTAGGTAGGTAGGTAGGTCGGTCGGTCGGTCGGTCGGTCGGTCGGTCGGTCGGTCGGTCGGTAGGTCGGTAGGTAGGTACTACTATGTAGGTAGGTAGGTACTGTAGGTAGGTAGAAGAACAAGAATTTGTTCGGTAGGTACTGTAGGTAGGTAGAAGAACAAGAATTTGCCTCTCCACTCTCTCTTAGGCGACGTTTGATGATTGTGATCAGATCTCTCTCTCTCTCTCTATTTTTTCCATCTTTGGCTAGGGAATTGTGGTCAACGTTAGGCTACTCTCCCAAATCCTTGGACCTATGGGTTTAAGGTTGAATTGGGTGGCCTTGGGCCATTTTTGTTCCATGTGTTTTCTGTCACCATTTCCTTTTGTCTATGTGTCTGTTTATGTTCTCTGTCTGTTAGTCTTGTCTATACATGTACGCTCCATATATGGGATTAACACAGTATCTTCTAGGATCCATGCTCTACTTTGGTTTTGTGACAGTATTATCTTAAACATCAATTGTCATGCTGGATAGTGTTAAAGGACTTAAAATAATTCATTTAAATATCAATAGCCTTCGTACCAAAATCTCTTTACTTCGTCCATGGGTTGAACTGTACAAACCTAACATTATAACCTTGTCTGAAACTTTGCTTACCAGTAGAATATCCAATAATGAAATTAAACTTACAAATTATGTCTTATATAGAGCTGACAGGGGGACTAGGGGAGGAGGTTTAGCCACGTACGTATCAAATGATCTGGCTTCTGAACTAATTACACCTAATGTGGAGCCTTCTCACTTTGAGAGTATTTTTATAAAAGTAACTCTGCATGAAAATAAATATATCACTATAGGAAATATTTATAGACCTCCTTCCTCACCTGCTGAATCTTTTAATTGTATGGCCTCCACCATAAACTCCATTACTAATAAAAATGAACTGATAATTTTGGGTGACTTTAATAAAAACTGGCTTGATAAATCATCTAGCAAACAAAAAAGCATATTTGGTAATTTGAATTTAAGTCAGCTAATCAATTAACCTACTCGCGTGACACCTACTTGTCAATCTTTAATTGACTGGATACTGGTGTCACATCCAGATAGAATCTTAAAATCAGGGGTAATGTCCGATTGTCTCAGTGACCACTCAATAGTGTACTGTATTTGGAAAATTAAGCTCCCTAAATTACCACCTAAATTTATTAAAATCAGACAATATAAGAAAATGAACATCGACCAATATATTAATGACTTGATTGCTATCAACTGGGATAGGTATCAATTAATACCAAATGCTCATAGTGCCTGGGACTTCTTTTACTCTGAATTTATTAAAGTCATAGATAAGCATGCTCCATATAAAAATATAAAAGTCAAAGGAAGGCATCTTCCCTGGATAACTTCTGACCTCATAGGTCTTTTCAGGCAGAGAGACAATGCTTGGGCTGTATTTCGCAAGTCCAAGGATCCTACTGACTGGGAAAATTACAGGCAGTTGAGAAACAAGTGCAAAACTTTGACCAGAAATGCAGAAGCCAATTATTATAGAGAATCTCTTACTCGCGATTTTAAAAATCCCAAGAAATTCTGGAAGAAAATAAAAGACTTAAAGGGATACTTCACTTTCGGGCCGGGGACACATTTAAAAAAAATATTAAAAATAAATGAAAAAAGTTATGGAAAATTCATGGCCCCCTCACACATTAGTAGGACACTCTAATGCGTGAGGGGGCCATGAATTTTCCATAACTTTTTTCATTTATTTTTTATATTTTTTTTAAATGTGTCCCCGGCCCTAAAGTGAAGTATCCCTTTAACTGGTTCTGATAAAAATACATCCTCTAACCAATTAAGAGTCAACAATGTCATATTACACAATCCAAATTTAGTTGCCGATGCATTTAACCAGCATTTTTCTTCCGTCTCTTCTCCCACGATGCATGACCCCTACATTGCTGGTAACAACCTTCAGCCCTGTAACAGCTCCTTCTCCTTTAGGAAAATAACACCTACCGAGGTCCAGGCTGCCATTAATAATATGAAAGTGAGTAGTGGTCCCGGGTTAGATGGCATCGAAAACAAATTTATAATTTTAGCATCACACATTATCAGCTATCCACTCTGTGATCTTTTCAATTTGTCATTGACTAATTTTGAAATACCTTCTATCTGGAAGTGGTCCCGTATCACCCCCTTACACAAAGGGGGAGATTTACTTGATCCTAATAACTATCGGCCAATATCAATTATCTGCTCTACTGTTAAAATATTTGAAAAGTTAATTTATAACCAATTATCACATTATCTAGATGAACACAATATATTATCACCTTATCAATCTGGCTTTCGCTCTAATCACTCCACTACAGCGCTACTAAAACTAACCAGTGATATTTTCTCGGCATCTAACAAGAGCAATTTAACAGGGGCTATTTTTATTGATTTGAGCAAGGCTTTTGATCTCGTTGACCATTACCTCCTTTTAGATAAGTTATACTCTGTAGGTCTTTCAAGGAATGCTTTATTATGGTTTAATGCCTATCTTCACAATAGAAAACAATGTGTCGTAATTCAAGGATGCAAATCTGATCTCCTAGTCCAGCAAAGAGGTGTGCCACAGGGCTCTACTCTTGGTCCACTTCTTTTTTCTCTTTTTATTAACGACCTCCCTTCAATTATTTCAGAATGTAGTGTTCAACTCTATGCCGATGATACAGTAATATATACCTCCAAGCCCACCCTTTTACACATTGAATCAGCTCTGCAATCAGATTTTGACTCCTTACAACATTGGCTAGCTTCTAATAAATTATTACTCAACAAAAGCAAATCATATACAATGATTTTCGGTACTCGGCAATGCATTAAATCCAAATCTCAATCTCATTCATGTGCTATTTACAGCTCGGATGGTACACCTCTGCAACGAGTTGAACACACAAAATACCTAGGTGTCTGGTTGGACTCAGAATTATCATTCAAGTGCCATATTGATAACATTGTGAGGAAAATAAATCTCAGTATTGGTATTCTCTACCGTTCCAGAAACTATCTTACATTTTCTGTTAGAAAGAAACTTGTACTTCAACTCATTTTACCAATAATGGATTATGCAGATGTTGTATATCAGGTAGCATCCAAAACCAATCTTATTCCTCTCAATACAGTTTACAATAAATTATGCAGATTTGTTCTTGGATGTTCTTTTACAACTCATCATTGTTTAATGTATGAAAGTCTGAATCTGCCCTCTCCCTCTGTAAGAAGACAGCGCCACTGGTTACAATTTATCTTCAAATGTATTCATTTCAAATACCCACAATATCTAAAACAATACATGGATCAATTTTCCTCCAATTATCACTTGAGGCATTCCAGCCAACTCTACTTTACTGTTCCCACTTTTTCAAAAGCAACAGCCAAGAAAGCCTTTATGTTTAAAGCGCCTTCAGATTGGAATAACCTACCGGCAAATATTCGTTCCATTTCATCTCATTATCTGTTCAAAAATACGCTGTCTTCTTACTTTGAGAATGTATGTACATGTCTATAACTATTTCATAACTACTATTTCATAACTATAACACTGTCATATAACCTCTATTAATCACTCCAAATATACTGACATTCACGATATTGTTCTGTCTGTGTTGACTTACTGTTCCATTCTTATGCTTTACATTTTCTGTTGTTTCATGTGTTTGTCCTGTCTGTCTGTCTGTCCTGTTCTGTTGTGGCTCCTGTCATCTGTCTTGTTGTTTACTTGTTTTGTCATATCTGATATTGTTTGTTGAATTGGTTGTTGTAATTGCTTGTTGTTTAATGTTTTGTTTTCCCCTCTGCTTTGTTTTTGTTTTGTTTTGTTTTGTTTTGTTTTAGTTTTAGTTTTTGGAAAATGTCTATACAGTGTATCATGTACCTAGGATCCCCTCTAAAACGAGATGCTACATCTCAAGGGGCTATTCCTAATAAAGAATTTCAATAACAAGAATTTGCAAACAAATCAAAATCTACATTGATTGCAACGTTGACTACAATCTTGTGACCGGCTACTTAAGTGGTTTACTACCTGAATGCATGCACACCCAGTAATGTTTGTAAACAAGAAACTTGTATTTGAGACTGACTACTCTGCTCACTCAGCAGAGAGGGAGGTGGTTGTTAGGAAGGAGAACAAACTGACCCTCTAAGGCAGGAAGGTAATTGGAATTACTGACAGCGGATTGACTGAATGTTTGGTGTTACTGGTGGTACTGAGAAAGTGGAAACCACAGGGATTGGACTGCTACAGTAGGAAATTGGACAACGGAGTTGGAACACGGACGAACAGACTTGTAAGCTTGGCATTCCCCTTATGTGGGGCTGCAGTGGCTCAGGAGGTAGAGAGGCCCTCTGGGAGCCGGAAGGTTCCAGGTTCAATTCCCAGCTCCTCCTAGATGCGTGTTGAAGTGTTAATGCGCAAGCCACTGAATCCCTAACTGCTTCAGATGAGCTGGTGCCTTGCATGGTTGCCTGCGCAGTTGGTACTGCATGATGCGTAAGTAATAGTGTTCCACTGTTGCAGTCTATGTGTGAATGGGTGAATGTGAAGTGCATAAGGTGCATTTGAGTGTTCTGAAAAAATAGAAAAAGCACTATAGAAATGCAGTCCATTTACTATGCCATCTGTCCATTTTTCTCACTTCAGTCTTCTGTGTTTTCCCCCCAGGTCAACTCCCACTCCACAGCCTCCTAGACCAAGACGACACTGGCTCAGTGTCCATGAGCATTGCAGCCACAGCCCTTCCCACTAGTCCTCCCCCACACACACCTTTAATAAAACTTGTTGCTTTGCACCTCAAAAACTGTCTCTATTTCATTCTCCATGACCAGGTGCCACAGAATGAAGAGTGATTGAGAGTAATACTCCACTCCGCTGTATATACAGCACAACTATTGCAATGTGAGGGCCAGATAGACAGGGTAAGAGAGCTCTAAAGGCCTAAATGAGGTGAGGGGTAAGTAGAAGTGTACAGTAGGGGGTATGGTACTGTAGGAGAGAGGGGAAAGGGCGGCGGGGGGCTTTAAGCGGTGCCTGGGCCAAACGTATGAGGGTTTGGGGTTTAAGTGTCTCATCAGCATCCAGCTCAGGTGCTGCCGGGGACCACGCAACTAACTATGCCCCTGACTTGATTGTAATTGCCTGAATTCTGCTCCCGCTGCTCAATCCTGGCAATATCACAGACACATTTAACTCCAGAGAGCCTGGGGACTGCAGGGGCCACGGTGCACAGAGCAGCTGACTGGCTCTTATTTCAAGCCTCTCTGCAGCAGGGGGATTGCTCTGTTCCACTATTCTGGGTGGGGTGGGGAGGGGTGTGGTTGGAGGGTGTCACAGGTGCATGCCCCTCTCTCCCTGGGTGTTTGTACAAACAAGTTCAACAGCACTGAGATGTACTAGCAGAGTAGAGGCATGGAAATACACAGATATTTGCTGTGTAACAACTGCTTAAATATAGCTGTTTTATATAAAAGGTTGGAGTCAAAAAAACATTATCGTAAATCATGACCCTAGTTTTGCCAGCCAGCTTTCACCATGTCACATTCCCAAGGAAGCATACTGGGGCCGTTACTGTTCCTTCTACATTAACAATATGAAAGCAGCCAGTAACTGCAATTTGTTCTTGTTTGCCGATGACTTAGCACACATGATCTCAGGCGAGGAGAAAATGCAAGTTGAGGAGGCCTTTATGGAATACAATTTGTTTTAACTTTACTTCCTCTCCTCCAAATTTTTTACAAACAAATAACAAACTATCGTTACACCTTGGTAAAACAGAATGGTTCTCCAACATCTCAATGTCACTAAAAACTAAGATTCAGACCTCCCAAAACTCCCAAAACAAACTGATACGACTACTTCTCGGCCTTAAGCCCATGACCCAACTAATTCCAACACACTTTGCTAGTTTGGGATGGCTCAGGGTAGAAGAGAAGGTAACAATAGGATTGGTAAATAAGATAGTCAAAGGGACAGTGCCCTCATACCTGACTAACTACTATTCCAAAGTGAGTGACACCCACAGCGCCACAACACTAGAGGGATCCCCATTCCCATGATCTGGTACAACCCAAATTTAGAACAAAAATGGGAAAATTCTCATTCTACTACTGCCACCAAAATGTGGAATGCCCTGACACAATCCATTAAAAGATGTGAATCACTGGTTTCTTTCAAAATTGGCCTGAAAAAACATCTACCCCCACAAGGAGACGTAAATGTAAATTCCCATCGAAAAGAGGTATCATTCACTGCCACCGTTTTTCCTTTTTCTCCTTTGTACATAGTGTTTTGTATCATTTGTTGATGACATGTATTATTGTGTACATTTTTTTATGCTATGTTGATGAATTGATAGGAACAATGGAAAAAAAAGTCCCCAGAACCTTTTTGTCCTTATAGCCTTATGTCTGACTACCATGTGCTGTTTACATTTCTGACTAATAAAGTATTCAATCAATCAATCAATCAATCACATGCAAATTAAAATCCAAAAACATACACATGATCTACTGCTATCATGGTATGCATTCATGTAATCTATCGAGCACCCACTGCCAGAGGCAAAAACAAAGACTTTTTTTTTTTTTTTTAACAAATGGGTTCACAGATTGACATTCGTGAAACTAATTGTTATTACTGTAGCTATCTATGATAATAATTTGGGGTTGACATTTTTTCAAAGCAATTGCTACTGTACACAAAAAAATACAAAAAAATGAATGAATTCATGGATATTTTTCAGTTTTTGTCACATTCCAAGTCAAGTCATAATTTGATGACCAGCGGACCGGTAGGCAGCGGTTCCGGTAGGAGACACAAAGGAGACTCTGTGTCTCCAACCGGAATCGCTGCTGGTCATCAAATTATTGGCTTAGGAATGCGACAAAAAGCTAAAAATATATACATTAATTAAAGTCTCCATGGGTTGACTAATCGATAGAAAAAAAGGCATTTTGGGGGTGAACTATCCCTTTAAGTTGCACATCAGTCCATAACACTCACGTTATCTTTCATTCCTGCCATTTGTGATTGACAGCTCTGAAATGAAGTGTCTCCCTCTTCCCTGATAAGGCTGTATACAAAAGGAAAAAGAATACACCAAAGATTTAAAAAACAAATTACATAAATATGTTTGGCTGTAGACAAAATGTAAAGCCTTCCGGAAGTTGTAGCTGGATTGAGTCACAAATGTAGTTCAGAGAGTGTAAGAATTGACCCATTTTTTGCACTACCAAGAGATAAAGAACACTCCGGATTTCACAGTGTAGGCCTGCTTGTAATGAAGAACAAGCATCCAGCCAACAGGTGGTCTCTAGAACCCCACCACTCAGGACAGGGTGAGGGGGGAAAAAAACTGCCATGGCAAAATGTGTCAGAATCTAATGTTCTGCAGAGTGAAAAGCCTGTTTTCCATCTTTTGTTCCCAGCTACAGATTCAGCCTTGTTCCTCATTGTTCACGGCACAAACGAGCAACAGTTTTTTTTGACACAGAGCCACAGACGAATAAAGACTGGGGCTGACTAGTCACAGGAAAGAGGTTTCTTTTTGGAGGGCCGGAGCCCATTAAGAGTTTGTGAGATATGAATGGATATGAATCCTCTCCCTCGACCTAACTCCCACCACCCCCACCCCCGCCTTCTAATGCAAAGGGGACCCTTACAAGAGGAACATCTCAGTGGCTTTATGCAGAGGTTCCCAAGCCACATAAGAAGAAATTGTGGAGTGGGAAAGATTGATCGACAGACAAGACTTTAGAGTCACTGTGGAAGTGGCTTGTGGTTCATCTGAAAGGGCATACTGTGCCCAACCAACCGTAGCACAATTACCAACTGATACTACTGTTGACATATGGACTTTGGAATCTTGAACTTAAAATGGCTGTATGGGAGAAACACATTGAATATATAACGGCATCACTCGTATGTATCCAAGGAAATGCAGGAACTTCAAATTGCTTCGCATTACACAGACGACGTATAGCAAAGCAGCTTTGATGCTTCACTCCAGGAAGTTGAAAACATACGGTCATTGTGCTCATTTAATCAAATAGGCAGGGTAAAGATAATGAGATATTTAGCGAGGAGAGACTTTGCACAGACGGTACTCTACACACTCAGCTCAATGGGCAGATGATGGGTGGATCCTGGTGAGCCAAGGCTCCCAAAAATACAGCCCTTTGTTCACCCCCATAATCCATTTGTTACACTCAGACCAATTTGTTCTCATTAACCCTCATATGGGCTGCCTGTCTCTGAGACAAAAAATTGCAGTGAACAATATGCAGCCCCCTTGTTCACAATTGCCATGGCTTTCGAGTACTAACCCCTCACTAGTGTGCACTGTAGCCACTATTACCCAAAAAGTTCTCTATGAGGAATAGGAGAGAGACAAATTCAAGAGGTGCACCTGAAAAGAGGAAAAGAAAAACTTTCTCCTTTACACAAGGACAATCTTCCAAAAAAAACACACAATGCAAGGTCTTCCATTGTACTCAGGTCACTCAATCAATCAAGTCTATGACAAATCTCATGTGAAATACCATGAGGAACAGTAAAATGTAGGAACAGGTGTCATAGTAACGGCATCACTCATAGTTTTTGTCACAAAAAAACATTGACAAATTCCAGGTATTATCATTGCCCTTCTTGTAACCTTTTTCATGAAAAACAAGACAGCCTTATGACTAGAAACAGTAAGATGGTGATTGCTGGTGTTAATAGTATGTTTTATTCCAGAATCGTTCAAAATTAACACACTAAACATTAAGAAAACAAACTTTTGGGGTTTTTGGGAACAAATACAAAATGTACACTGAGACGAACATAACATATTGGTGTACTTATTGATGAAAACAGGAATTTGAAAATCTTGGTATAACTGGCAGAATGAATGTTATAAACACCAAAGTATCCAGTTTTTGTAACATTTCTTGGGCCTGTACTCAACAGAATAAACTGCAATCCATTTACTGTTACAAAAACTAGTTGCGAGAATCATTGCCTCCTCAGCTCCAAAACATATAATACACATTACCCCTATTTCATAAACTTGGCAATTACCAAATTAACAACCTCTAACTAAGTTGCTCTATTTGTATATGGTTCCTTGAACAAAACACTCACCCAATTTATTCTGAATTTCTTTACCCCAAACAAGCAATTTCATAGCTACTCAACACGAAAAGCATCCCAGCTTCAGCCCCCTCAATCACAAACTACTTCATCTCAATTTTGGATCACTACAGAGGTGCCAATACATGGAATTCACTTGCTCCCCACTTAAAGCATTTCTATTAACAAAATCTCAGAAAAATATCTTGCTATATTAATAGCCTAATATGACCTCTGTTCCAATCTTTCAATATTCAATTATATATATATATATATACACACACACACACACACACACTCTTAATGTCTATGTGCTGGCATGTGCATGTGATTGAATTCATATCTCAGAGCAATGATGTTATAGGGAATTCCATCTTTCAAGGCTTTTGTGGCTTTTTTGGGGCTCCAATTGCATTTTTTTTTAAATTATTATTATTCATGTGTACATTGTTTCATGCTGTTCATATTTGCTTAATAAAAATGAAACACTGCACAGAAATAAAAGACTGGACACTACTGCCAGGGTAATAGGGTCACAGATGTACTGGGAACAGATTTTTTTTTTTTTTAATAAACTGAAATAGTGCAACTCAAGTACATAACATTCAGCTATTAAGTTTTGACTGGCTCTATGCATGCATGCTTAAAACATGCCAGAGTTTACCGGGCAAAGTCCTACTTAACCACTTAAACCCACATGCTGTGAGCTTGTAGATCTGCTATTTTCAGTGAATGTTCCCCCCAGAATAAGGATGCTATAGGGTTCAAGTGGTTAATGTTGGTTTACTGGGTCTCTGATGTATTTTTCCAACCAGTCTCCGTAATTAGATCATTTGTTATAATGACAAACATCAGGGGAGATGATTCACACTCAGCAGTCAGGCAGACAAATCAGGTGCTCCATCGGACTCACTTCAATTACTCACACACACACACACACACACACACACACACACACACACACACACACACACAGGTCAACTTGTGGTCAACTTGAGTAAACACAAAATTCACCCCAATTGCGTATTATTGTAGATTGCTGTCGTGTAGATTATTCCTTGTGGAATGCACACATTCACAGAAGACAACCCTACCAAAGCACTCTTTTTTTTTCTCTCTTTAAATTTTTATCCCATTTTTTTCACCCGGTGCCAATTTCCTAAGTGATCCTGGGTGCTACACCAGTCCCCCACAGCCAGGGAGGCCAGGGCCGAGCTCATGCTTCCTTCAATACATGAGAGCCAACTGCCCTTCTTGTAACCTGACAGGGGAGAGTTTCCACGAAGACGTAGCGCGTGGAAGGAACACGTTATTCCAACCAGTTCCCTTCCCCTCCATCAGCGCCCCGGCTGTCATGGGGGAGGCGGTATAGCGACCAGGATTACTACATGTTTTTGTGAGGGTATTAACTACCCTAGGAGACACGGGGAGAATATGCAAAGTCCACACAGAGTAGGCCCTTTCGCCAACCCCACCTAGGGTATGGGCGCTGATGACACGGAGGAGAAGACACGCACCCAGCGCCCCCGGCGGGAATCGAACCCAGGACCTTCTAGCTGTGAGGCGATAGCGCTACCGACTGCGCCACCGTGCCCCCCCCACCCTACCAAAGCATTCTAACAGGATTTCTTTGTGCTAAAGCGAACAAACATAAATGGCCAATTAAATGCACAGCATGATTAACATTGAACAACTCCAGTGAGTGATTAGAACACAGGTTAAAAAAAAATCTGGTTTGTTTTATTTACAAATCAATTATGTCACAACACAAATTCAGAGAGCATATTGTTCAACTGTGTACATTATCTATTTTCTTTCTTCTTAATACAGCATAGTGTGTGTGTGTGTGTGTGTGTGTGTGTGTGTGTGTGTGTGTGTGTGTCGTGTAAACTGGGGTGCATGTCAGGTGTTAGAGAGGACATTCGGTTCCATATCCTGGTCCAAATTCGTTCACCCGCTTCAGTAGTGCTGCTTTCACTGCACTGATTTTCCCATCCAACTCTGTCAAACTGCAGGCCTGCTGGGACATGGTAAACCCAAACAAATTCTATCATAAGATCCCTCTGTGCTGACAACAAAAACACACATGAAGGTGCAATCCTGATGTAATGCTGTGGCAGAATTTACGAACCTGAGCAGATGATGTCTTTGGTCGCTTGTGAAGATAACTCTGCAAGAAATGAGAGATACAGGTTCATAGGGGACATACAAAATTAATTTGATTTTGATTGAAGAAAAAAAAAAGGTTCTTATAAATATAGTTTAAAACATGAGGAAAAACACTGCACAATAATTATGTGTCATTCTTACTTAGCAAATTACCTGACTATTTTCTGTAGAATGGCAGCAGATTTTTTATGTTTTATTTAATTAACCTTTATATATACACATGTAATCTCATTGAGACCTGAGGTCTCATTCTCCGGAGAGACCTAGTTCGGAGAGCAGCAACAATTTACTTTCTTAAAAATATGAGAAATATTCATGTATTTTGCTGGAACAAAGAGTAGCAGGTTTCTCCATTGGGACCCAACATTCCAAATCATCTGATGCAGTACAACCTCATTAATTATTTTTGTTTTCAAGTCGTGCCATGATTAGCTAAGGAGCCACTTATGTTTAGGTGCTGAATATACTGGGTGCTGGGAACATGGGCCAACTGTGTTAAGCACTTTAGCATGCACTGAAACTATTTTCATAAAGTGTGGGGGAAAGAAATGGTACTCAGTCTGGATATAAAAGAACCTATCAGTTTATTCAAAGACACTCGACTTCTCCTGCTCTGCTCACACAAACATACAGTCAAAAGCAGATGGAGAGCAATAAGCTCATAGAAGTGGTACGCCATGCTTACAGTTGCCAGTGTGAGGAGACAAGGAGCAGCACAAGGATAAATAATTCAATTACAAATGCAATGGATAGACTGCTTAAGACAGGAATTCATAAAATCATTTAGGTCTGCATACAATTTTGGACAATCTAAAAAGAATTGTATTGGTTATAGTTCTAATAGGCAATCAACTGTGAATTTCCCAAGTGAGCTCTGAGGCAAATAACACTCTGCAATACTGCCTCAGTTAATCATCAACAAATTTCAGGAGTCCTGGTGGTTCAAACAGAAAATGCTGACCAGTGTCCACAGCATCCTGAGTTTGGTTGTTGGTTTGAAGGTTCTTTGGTTACTTTAAAATATATCTTCTGAACTTTTCATACAAGGGTTGACACCAAAACATGTTTTTTTGCATGATTTGTTTAGCTTGTTTAAGTGTTCTAAAGGACTTGTATTCTTCTTCTATATTTATCCCCAGTTAGTCGTTAGGCCAATTAATTCCTCCCTACACATTTCTGTGTTGCCAGTGCTATTTGTACCCTACAGGCTCACCGGCCATTGATGAGACCCCACCAGGAGGACGCAGCGCCTCCATCCTACTCCTCCCGTTCAACACCACCCGGCGACAGCCGCTGCCCCAGTCCGTAGGAGTTGCTAGTGCAGCGATACGTATATCATCCTACCCGCCCAGCTCCTATCCCCCAAACACGGCCAACTGTGTTCGTATAGACACTCGGCCAAAGCGGATGCACTGCGGTGGATTCGAAACCCTAGCGTGCGTCTCAGCCGGTCCTTATCCTGCACTGTACTCGCTCCTCTATCCTCACTCGAACCAGAAGCAGGCCATGCCATGTCTCTTATTCCTGCTCCAAGGAGCAAGGAGTTTGAATTAAGAGGCATCACTGAGTTACTATGAGGGAGAAAACAAAAGTGCATCCAACCAGGAAGACTTTCTTATCTGAACAGCATGACATTAATGACTCCGCCCCAACGGCTGACAATGTTACTTTTTGTGTGTGTGTGCATCGGTGTCATGGGGGACACCATAACTATGGACTGTTCTTTCATTGCTATCGATGAGGTTTTTTAATGCGTCTAAACAGAATCATTAAGTTGGGTGTGGGACTCAGTTGTGTTGTCGTCAGAAATGGACATAATTTTGCAGGGAATTCTCATCCCACTTCTCTAAACAATATTTCTTTGTTTCCTCTCTCCTCGCCTTGTTTTTTCTCCATGCATTTTTGGTGGGAGGGACTAGACCTTATATGTAATATCTAAAATGTTAGTTTTAGACAGATCTCCAACATTTTAAACACAAATCTGTTTACCCACTTACTTTTGTACATTCATTGTTGATACAGTTTTTATATTTCTCCACCACACTTGTATAGGGATTACGAATAAAGCTCAAGTGCCTTATCATTAACAAGAGGACCTTGTTATGTGTAGTGTTACAACTGAAAATACTACATCCAAGGCAAACCCACAAACTTACAGAGGATTGAAAGTACTCTGGTGAGAGTCCCTCCAGTTCCAGAATACGATCCTCAAGCTTCTTCAACCTCTGGTAGACACTCAATGGGACTGGACCCGCTAGGAAACAAAACAGTAGTTGAGGAGACTCAATCATAATTAAATAACCAGTGTGACAAAACACAAACTAAACTTCCTTACCTTAGTAATAGCAATTAAAGAACGTTTGTTCAAATGAAACCGGTTATCGACCAAATGGAAGGTGAGCCATTTTGGAAAACTCAAGAGCCAATCAAGATCCAACATTACAAGAAAGCTATAGCACAATAAAAATAAGTTTAAAAAAAACAGCCCAAAATAATTATATCGTGACCAATTAGCTGAATGGCATAGCAACACCATCTAAGTCATGTGCAGTCTAATTAATTGTATACATTTTGTAGGAGGTAAAGTATTGCATAAAATGGGAAACAGCCTTAATTTCCAAATAAGCCGTAAAATACACAGCAAAGCCTGTAAAAATGGGTCCCATCCATCGATAGTTTATTTATTTAATCCAAAAAAAAATAAGAATCTCTGAAAGACCCAAGCTGAGTTACTGCTGACCTGTTGGGAGCTTTAGATGAGTCTCGATGTTTTGAAGGCGCTCCTCTATGGCAGAGTTTCCACAGTCTCTGGTCACCGGTCCCCTCTGCAGCTCCCCGGTCTCCCCCTGGCCAACCCCACCGCGCGTCTGAGGCCCATACGTGTTCACTACCCGCGTCACTGTACAGCCAAGGCACAGGAAACAGGCAAACCAGGGTCGCAAACAAATGTTATCGTTAATCCCACACTGGATAACAATAAGTCATGACATATGCCCTAACATCTGTAAATCCCACCCCACACACACACTAGCGTCAGTTACAAGGTAGGGTTGTAAACATTGCTTTTCAGGTTTATAGTTAAATGGACTATATGATTCATATCACATTTTTTTTAAAGAAAAGAAAAGAAACATTTATAAATGTATAAACACTTATAAGGTTTTCCAGCATCATCAGCTTAATGTGCTTACCTTTCACATGGCTTCTAAACCCTGGGTAAGGTGTGAATACCGCATCTGTTCTGGCACAGCTGTCTTCTACATGAGAAAAATTGGGAGGGAAAAAATGTGTTAAACCTCAGTTTAACATGCACTCTGCATTGGTTGAATTATAAAGATTGTTTTAATAAAAGTTAACAGCTCCAGTGCTTAGAAGGCCCCATCAGTCTTTAATCCGAGCCAAATGTACAGTTAGGATGTCCTGATCTTTATCATTGCTTTAAATCTGTCAATTCATGTTTTTTCTTCTGGACCCATGAAGGTTTAATTTTTAGGCTCTGTGTGTAAGCTATTTTAGCCTCACTGTTAGAACAGTTCAGCCTGACCTCTCGTCTGTGGAAATCAGCACTCTCCCAAACATTGGCAATCTGTGTGCAGGCTCCCACTTCCACCCTCCCCCACCTCATTCCCATTCTCACCCTGATTGCAGTCGATCACGTTGCAAAACTCCCGCACATTGTTTTCATTGATCTCCATCTGCTTGCGCTCCATAAATGCAGATATTCTTCGGTCAATCTGGATGTTGGAATGGAGGGAGGACAGAAAAATAGCAATGACATACAGTGAATTCATGAGCTGTTGATAGATTGATTTTTAAATAGCCATTTAGTGGTCAAGACAAATCAATGGCGATGCATGGAAATTCACATTTTGTAGGACGGAAAAGATGTTCAAAATTATTCCCAGTAGCCTGGCAAAAATAGATTATGCTTGCCATCCGGCATCATCAAATGACAAAGCAGTGTTTGCTTGGCTACCAAAATAAATGCACAACAGAATAGGACTCTCGTCCTTCATCCACATGCAATCGCAAAGTAATGAGCATCCACTTCATAGTCCATCAAGGGCCTGGCCATCTCTCAAAGCCCTCCAGCAATATGGTCTGCTTTACCCAACCAACAGCACTGAAGGACCCCATCATTCTCTGCTAAACTCGCTTATCAGGTCTCCATCAAGCATTTGATTCACTGCAACACTTCATCTGCACATACTTGGTGGGCAATTACTTATGATTATTCATTTGTTTGACAGAGAGTTAAGAAGAGCGCTCGAAAAAATGTCACTGCCCGAGCCGAGCGGCCTGATGTACGATGACGATCACATTACAGACCCTCACCTCTGACTTGCCGGCTCGGATCTGCACTGTTAGGTCATCAGCCTGCAGCTCGCTCTCATCCGCCTCCAGGGTGCTTCGGCAAGCAGCGGGAGGATGGTGCCGAGTCTCGCCGG
This sequence comes from Gymnoscopelus braueri, assembly GCF_963280865.1. Taxonomy (NCBI): domain Eukaryota; kingdom Metazoa; phylum Chordata; class Actinopteri; order Myctophiformes; family Myctophidae; genus Gymnoscopelus; species Gymnoscopelus braueri. The sequence goes on along the minus strand of NC_137621.1, from coordinate 31,044,017 downwards.
TTACTTTCTCAAAGTGTGAAGCTTGGACAACAGTGTTGTTTGGCATGTTGTGTTCTACTGATGATGGCTTGTTTTCTGCATCCACTAATGCCATGAGGCTTTCCTTAACAGCCTGGATAAGGAAAAAATATGTTTTTAAAAAGTAACGCCATACAAATGTTGCCCACAATTTACTTATCAGCTTGAATTATTATTTTGAGTCATGACAATATTAACAGAAAGCTTTGAAATTCCCAATCATTGTCAAAGCCATATTGTCATGTTGGTTACCTGTAGTTTGGAGATGTGTTGCTGCACACAGTTGTAAAGAGAAGCAGTTGAAGCAGATGACACATCCACTGCATCAGTATTCACGTGTATCTTCAAAGCAGCATCATCAAGTTTAAGCTTTTTTTTTTTTTTAAGAGAAACAATCAATGTAAGGCCCTTTGTGTCGATTTTGGTTTGTGACCAGAATATCATTTACAAACGACAGTAGATCAGTAACACTGTGAAGAACTAATTACAACAAAAGATCGACCACTACAACTAAATCGAAAAGAAAATTGGTAAGAAGCGTTTTTTCTGTTGTTGAATGAAAACTCATTACTGTTGGGCAACAGTGTAACATTTTCTATTTAGAATCGCGACAATGAAGATAAAAAGCAGTGTTGCCACATTTTGAGAGAGAAATAAGCAACCAGGTCTAGGAAAACAAGCCCAAAAGCAGCAACTAGGCCACATGAGCACTTTAAACCTAAATGCATCGGCTATTTGAAAATATCCGATCTACAAGCTCACATGTGACGCGTTGTGAGCTTGTAGATCTGCTATTTTCAAAAACTCTTGCAATAATATTTGGAATTTTTTTAATACATTCCAACATGTCATCACAAATGCTCCCTGGCACAAAACGTCATGAAAATATTTGAGAACCACTGATTTAAATAATAATTTTAAATATAAGTTATTTTCTAAATAAGCAAGAACACTTTGGAAACAGGCCCAAAAAAACGCAACCGCCAATATTTACAAGCAACATCACAGAAAAAGAAGCCCAACGTCGCTTATAATAAGCCGACATGGCAACACGAATAAAAAAAAAGCTATGCTATCAGCAGCAGCAGCAGCAGCTAAAAACAATAGCATCAGCAGCTACTAATACATCGCGCTATACCACAGAAACCTGGAACAAACTAACCTCTTCACTTAAGTCTCTCAACAGGTTCACTATAGTGCACACACAGTCCTTAAAGTTATCATGTTTGATCGCGCTAGTTGTTGGAGCAGCATTTCCAGGGAGCTTCATCTTCTCCGCCATAGTATTTCCGCATTTGCAGAAAGCTGGTATTTGATTGGTTGGCTTGCGCAGTGAACCGGGCAGTGTTGCCAAGTCTGCTTTAAAATTATAAGCGACTATGGCTTGTTTTTCCTGTAAAGTTGCTTGTAAATATTGGTAGTTTGCGGGTTGTGTTTTTTTGGGCTTGTTTCTAAAGTGTAGTTGCTTATTTCGGCGTTTTTCGTGATGTTGTTTAAACCAGTGGTTCTCAAACATTTTCATGTCAAGGACCCCAGCTCCTAATTAATATACATGTCACTTTTCGGTATAGCCTACGGTATACATAATACACTTTTCATATGGACGCAAATGATAATAAATATGAAAAGAATACCATAGGATGTATTTTATCCCCTTAAATAGGATTCAATTGAGAATACTGAACTACTGAAAGTAGTAGCTTGGTTTTTCAGGTGCAACAAACATTTCCCCCTCAACAATTGGCTCTTGGAAATAGAGGAAAGTCACTCACAGTTCATATTAGAACAGCTTTCAAACTGTTGGGAGAACACAAGGTGAAATATATTTTATGGATAAGATTAACTATTGGCTGCCACTGCAGACTAAAATACTCTTGGGCCAACAGAAATAGCTGCCTATTCTATTGTAGCACATGTATTTGTATCTATGTAGCTGCTACATCTACCCACCAAGCAATTATTAAACAACCTGATGTATTGCAAGTTTGTGATACAGGCTTTTTATATATATACAATTAGACTTGTGAAAGGGTTAATTAGAAATGGCTACTACTAGATTAGAGTGACACAAGCATAAGGTCTTTACTCACATTTAACTGCATGCTCCATCATTTACTTTTTTTAGTAGCAAACAAGAGAAAGAATGGTCACTCAATTATAAGAACACTGTCCATCAAACTAGAGGTGGCAGTGTGAGGCAGTGTATTAGGATGGGAACCTGGCTACAATGGCGTATTTTCAGTGTTAAGTGACTGTGGGAAAATCTCCCTCCTCTATTCAGACATTTTTCCCTTCTTTTCATATAATGAGGAGAGAGAGGGAGAGAGACAGATAAAGGCAATAACAGAAAAAGAACAATTGCAAGGCAAAGAGAAAGCACAACCACTTGGGTTGAGCTCAATAATGCACTCTCGAAGGGTTAATCATTTTAGGAAGGGGTTTGAAGACAAGCCTTTTTAGTTTAATTCATTTCTGGGGCGATATTTTTCCCTCCTGCGACAGGAAGGGAACTGTAGCACTTGACATGGTTTAACATGCTGAGCCATAGCTGTTATGTTCCCACACAGCAAGGAGCAAGGAAATTAACTGCTCCTTTAATTTGCCTGACCACATGCACTGCAGCCACAATTAATTTGTTCTTTAAATTGCTAAGTTTCATAATTTCAAGGCACTCAACTTTGACAAAGAAAACTTTTTTTTCTCTTGTGTTCCTCTTTGCAACTCCACATTTCAACTAGAAAATCAGAAATCAACCAATTAAAAATTCACCAAAAAAAGGAGAAAGATAACTACACAAAGCTAATCCCTTGCACCCTGTACCTTCATTGTACATTATAACAGCCACATTATAACAACCCCTTTTCTGGGTGATGCATTTGGCATTGGTTCACTAATGAACAGAGACAGACAGATTGCATGGGAAAGGGAGTTTGTGCTGGAAACCAGGTTTTTGTTTGTTTGGGGGGATGATGGTGGTGGGATTGGGGATGATGGGAAGGGAGGTGATGGGGGATTGTTGCTCCCACTTGCTACAGCCACATCAACCACCTGCAGGAAAGTAAGCCTGCTTTTGAGCCCGTCTGCCTCCACGGTGGCAGATGATGTTGACAGAGTGATGGAGTCTTTGGGAGGGGGGAATAGAGAGAGAAGAGAGAGAGAAGGAGGGGGAGGGAGAGAGAGAAAAGAGAAATAAATATGTAGGGGAGAGAGAGAGAGAGAGAGAGAGAGAGAGAGAGAGAGAGCGAGGGGGAGGGAGAGAGAGAAGAGAAAGAAAGATGGGGAGGGAGAGAGAGAGAGACGTGCAGTGAAGACTGTAGTCTATTCCTTCAAATGATTGAATATAGTGGGTTTGAAAAGAATCCCTCTTGCCAGAATATCACAGTGCATCATTGCAATGATGCCTTCTTAGCTGTTTTTGTATTTCCAATTTTTACATCCAATCATATGCTGGCCAAGGTCACGAAGGAACCACCAACTTCGCATTTGCTGCTCATGCATTACAGACCCAGTGAGAGTTAAGCATCTGTTTCAAAGTCTCAGTGAGATAATGTGATAGGGATAAATTACAGGCTCCTTTGAAAGTTAGTCACAAAGGTTAAAGGCAGACAGGTTATTGCTTAAAACCACTTCTAACCGTGGAGAGCATTAATTATATGGACAGAGTGCAGAGGATACCATTAACTGGCTTTTACCGTGGCAACACTACTGTCATTGCTGCCTACATGACCATGTTTCCAATCAGTCGGATGCACGAACAGTTAAATAACTGTTCGTGCATCCGACTGATTGGTTAATTAGTTAGTTAGCTTGTTTGTTTGTGTGTTTGTTTGTTATTAGTACACAAGGCAGTGGAATGGCCTTCTGGGGATGAGAAGGACACGCATTCTACCCTCAGCTCACCCAATGTATATGTGTCCCTGAGCAAGAGACTACCCTTAACACTTCTCCTCATAAGAGCCATCTGAGCAGCCGTTAGCTGGGTGAAGCTGTAAAAGCAATTTCCTCTCCCCACAGGGACCAGAAAATACTCCCTACCCCTATCCCTGACCCCAAGTTATTATCACTTTCAACAAACAAGTTCTTCCATAAACAAGTAAGTCAAAGTTAAGTAATCAGAATCAACTTTATTGTCCCATCACATGTTTACAAGTGTAAAACAGTGGGTGAAATTTGTTATTGTGCAAGCTCCATCGTTTTTGTTATTTCCATAAGGGAAAGGGAAGACGAAGGGGAGGCAAGGGGGAAGATATAAAACAAACAAATTATCTACATATCAGCTGGGGCAGTGTAGGCGGGGCATGGTACCGGATACAAAAAAACTGTGCATTGTACTGGGATTATGGTGCAAAGTGTCAGCGCGTGTCGACCGCATAGTCCACATAAGGTAACTGACACTGGTATAATCCACAGGCAGGTCCAAGAGGAAGAGCAAAAGTCTAAGACCAGCCTGAAGACAGTGATCATGCATTGTTCAGCAGTCTGACGGTAGCTGGGTGGCAGCTGTTCATGAACCTGGTGGTGTTGCCCTTTATTCTGCGATAGGCCTCCTTGCCCGGCCGCGGTTGTTGTAGGGGTTTTAACAGTTTGTGGCTGGGGTGGTGCTTGTCCTTGATGATGCACTGGGCTTTGACTACACACCACTTTTGTATAGTTCACCTTCCATTATGTGCTCTGCCGACCGCACCACTCGTTTTTTTCTCACGTGTGTGTTGTGTGTCTCCCATTTGAGCTCCTCCTCTATGTGTACTCCGAGGAACATGAACTCGCTGACCCTTTCCACTGCAGCTCCATCGATGAAGATGGGCGCATGTTCTCTCTTACAATGTAACTGGGTGCAGATTACTGACGATATACAGTGAAAGGATTATCCACACTCTCTTGGGTAGTTTCTTATGTTCTTTTTTTTTAGATTTGCACAGCAGCAGCAGTCTAGAGAAACGGACGCGTTTCGGGACATCTGCCTTCCTCAGCATTTCAAACTGCTTCCCTAAAACATCTGGGACAACACTCCACTCTTCTCCCTTCTGGCTCCCAAACTGTGGAACAAACTCCCCATTGCAGCTAGAACTATTGCAGACTCACTCCTAATCTTTCGCCGTAATCTGAGGACTCACCTCTTCTGACTCCACCTTAGGCCGTAGCACTTGCCCTAGCCTTGACGTGACGGCCTTGCAGGCTTATGCAAAGGCTAAAATGTCATTTAGAGAGCATGTTATGTAGACAGATTGTAGACCTGGCATCCTATAATGTGTAGTTTCAATGTACAGATTTTTTTGAAATGTTACTGTTTAGACTGATGATAGGTTCTTGGTTTACCTATGATCCTAGATTACTATTTCTATGCATTTGATGTATTAGCTTGTGTTTACCTTGCTTACTCTAAATCACTCTGGATTAGGAGTGTCTGCTAAATGCCTAAATTGTAATTGTAAATTGTAAGGTTGTCGTCAGCATTCGAGGATGAGTACCTCATCCTAAAAAGGGCACTGCAGGAGACTAGATGAGCTGTGTCTCCTCAAGGAAGTATAGTCTGTTCCCTCCAGGAGCAGGCTACTTACGGGGCTGCTACCAGTTGATTGCAGAAGATAGAATGACAGACCGATTGTTCCCAAGATGGCCAACCTGCCAGTCACTCATTGTTGATTCTTTAAACTGGCATTTTATTCAACAGGGATGGACTGCTTTGGGACGTTCCAGGTCTAAGTATAGGGAGGTACAGACTGTTAAGACTGCTTTGTATACCATAGTGTGTGCACAGCCTGGGATTGAGGAAGTCTAAAGACTATATTAATCGAGGTGGAGGGTATAGTGAATTCAAAGCCCTTGGGCTATGTTCCCTCCAATGACTCCGATCCTGTGACTCATAACCACCTGCTAATGGGGCAGCCAGATGGATCATCACTGCCAGATCCTAACCAACCATTTCTAGTCTAGATTCATCAGGGTAACTTCCTAGTTTGCAAGCCTGCCAGAAATGGCACAACACGGACCTAAAGAAAGGACCAGTGGTCATGCTGATGGATCCATAGCTCCCAACACTTTGGCCAATCTCACATGTAATTTAGGTGCATCCTAGCGCTGATAGGCACATCAGATGGGCACATGCAGATGTACATACAGATCAAGGACAGTCTACAAGACCAGTATCCAGGCTGGTAGTCCTCTAGCCATCCCAGGTGGAACAGAGAAGAACACTACGGCCACAGTTCAGCCCACTTAGTAGCTTTTCTATGGAGCAAAATTAACCTATTTTAGTTAGAAAGGCTCTGAATGTTTTTTCTATTATTAATTTTATTATTTATTCCCAGCAAGTTGTCCCCTTGCAACTGTGGTAATAGTGAGTCAGGGATTGTCAATCACTCTCCAAAATTCCCCTGAGGATGCTTGTTTATAGTTTCCTTCTTATTACATCCTCAGAACGCTGGGCACTTTTCTGACACATGGCTGTCTGCCAGAAGTCGGAGGCTGAATGCAGACATGAAATATTAATTAGCTATTCATAAAGAGCAATTTACAAAATGGCAGCCAAAGTGATGCTGTCATTAAGAATCAGTGCCCATTTTACTCTCTGTAGTAGTAACCTATCCACAGGACTAGTTGTTGCACATAGAAGTACAAGCTTGCCAGGGTAAACAAAAGTGGTAAATAAAATATAAATCCTATTTTAAGTGTTGAGAGCAGACATCCGTGGCATGGTGTAGCCTAACTCGTTGACATTTACTTTGTTAGAAAGGTTCTGAATATGTTCTACTTCTATTATTTGTATTAAGTGCAAGTCAAATACTATTTATACAGACATTTACAGCATAGTAGCTGTATTTGGTATGTTTAGATGTTATGTTCATGTTCATAATTTCAAGAATTCCTAACAGTCCTAGTGCATTATTGGATAGTCACTGTGATAGTTCACATGCTAGGACTGACTAGCATCGGCTGTACATGGGACAACATTGCTGCTTTAGTTAAATGAACATACATTTGGTCTTTGTGCTTGCTGACCACACACACACACACACACACACACACACACACACACACACACACACCAAAACCATCTAGATGTCCTTATTATTGTGTTCTATAACTGACACCCCAATCCACCCCAATCCTTCCCTGCAACCTGTCCTGAGTGTCCTCTCATTGGCTTGTACCAATAAACAACAGCCATTCCACCTTATGAGTAGTTTATCTAATATTTAAGTTGGTGGCGTTGCAACTGAATCCCCCCTTCTACCCCCCCACCTTCAGATGCTGCACCTGTCACCTGGGGGCCTCTGTCTGCATTCGGGATCAATTTACATAACCTCATTTAGCAGTTCACAAATCAGTGCCATTAAGAGCTGCTAACAGGAACCAAGGGTTCTAATTTAGCCTGCCTTTCACAGTTGGAAAATCGTTCGGCTCAGGCCTACAAATAAAGACTCAGGTCTTGGCTTTGATTGTTGATTGTGATGGTAAATGTAAGGATGATTAGAACAAACCCCCCCCCCCATATTGATTTCCTTCCAAAACACAGCAGGCACTGGTCCTGCACCGCAAAACCACTGGAGTAGAGGAGGTGAGCACAAGCAGCCCTAGTTACAGACGTGTAAAAGATAGAGTAGAATAGTATTCCTTATGAATAAAGTAAATTAAATAAAAACTAGGGTTGTTTGATGGCCTAACTGTTCTAGAATATTAGGGTATAGGGTCTGTCAATCTATGAAGCTTCTTGTCTGTTCATATGCATTAAACATTATGTAAAGCTGACATTTTGTCAATCAGAAGAAACAATCAACACTGAATTCAATATATTTACAGTAGCCTACCAGAGCATTTCATTTTACGCCTATTTCTTATCGGCTACAGCGAATATTCCATCAAATGCAGCCATACAATCATGTGAAGGATTTACTGAAGACTTAAATGCATTTTATTTACATTGAAATGAATTGAAAGCGCTTCATTGTTTAGGGTACATGAAAAAAACTCTTACATATATACACATAAAATGTAGTGTGTGTGTGCGTGTGTGTGTGTGTGTGTGTGTGTGTGTGTGTGTGTGTGTGTGTGTGTGTGTGTGTGTGTGTGTGTGTGTGTGTGTGTGTACACGTTATTGTGGCAGGGGGAAAGGAAAATTGCTTTGCTCTTATATTAGCTCTAGCCAAGAATGCAGAGTTGCCTTTCAAAATGCAGTTTGGGAAAGATAGAGGCTCAGAATAGCATACCACTTTTTCGCCTCTAAACTTTGAGGCTGCATGGGCACAGTCTCACAGTGAACACTTTTAGGGTGCACGTTTAATTAAGCAACAAATCAGAGCTCCTCTCGATTTGAATTGACTTTCCTAGACGCATGTGTTTGCACTTCAGACTGCTTGGGATACTAGGGAGGAGGCTCTGCGTGAATTCCTATCTAGCCGCCTACAGATGCAGACTACCGCTGCTGCCAAATGTGATTACATAACACCAGCCATCAACAGTCAGACAAGTGTGAAACCAGCACAGATGTTTGTCAGGGTTTTAAGGAAAATTTATGTTTTGACAGAATAACAACTCTGTCATGTCATAATAAGTTGAAAATGTGTGTGGAGTATCATTCTATGATTCAGTAAAGTGCTCTGTCCAACCCGAGCCGTGGTAGCTCGTTTTTAGCTGTTTCACTTCAAGATAATTTATGACAAGTGCACGGTGCAGGTTTATGTGGGGGCAGGGACTTAGTAGAATGGTGCTTGAAAATGCTATAGCAACCAACAAGAGGTAGCTAGTGGGCCTTTGGTAAAAGCTACTCTGTGTTAAAAGAAACGCAATAGCTTACAGCCTGCTGATCACGAGGGTAAAATATGACATTTTAGCAAGGAGTTGTGAAAGAAATATATAACTAGAGTTCAGCAAATATTGCAAGTCTTACATTAACGTCTTAAAGTCTTAAATTAAGTGTGAATATGTAGGCTATGCTGGATACAATCGTTTTACAATGCCTTCTTTGGTCTTGGCATATATGATGATGTCTAAGGGGGACCTTAGACAATTGGGCAATCTAAAATCTGGACTTATTGCAATTATTAACCAACCCTTTTTAGTATTTATATAAGGAGAGTGAGACCCAATGAACCCAAAGCCAGCTTGCCTTCAATCAAACTTTCAAAAGTAGCCGTAGCCTATAAATCAGATTGGGATTTGGAAGGCTGCCAGTGAGCTGACATTGCTTTAAAAGGACGGGGTGTGAGACTGTTGTCGCTGCATAGCCTGGGCGAATTACGTTTAATGAACAAGTAATTAATGGAAATAGACTGAACGGTTTCAAAGCAAACAAGCATTCTAATTGATTTGCATGTCCCTTTTTGCACTCCGATTCGCTTTGTCCAGGCTCTCTATTGATTACTTGCTATGTGTATCGCTCCGCATGTGTTTGCCTTCATTAAGAGATAACGGGTTCCTGATTACTCCCGTCCCTGGGTTTAATGTTGCTTAATGTCTACTTTGTTCCCGTGTCATGTCGGAGGGCAGGGAGCATAATGAGAGGGTGGGTGGGCCGTGGTTTGCCCGTGGTAAAGGAATAGCATTTAGGATGCCGGCTGCAAGGGGATCAGTAGAGAGGTTAGAATAGCAGAACCTTTGGGCTGACTCAATCACAGCATGTGGCCATGGACCCCACGCTTCCATTCTGTATCCCCCCGCGTCCGTTGTTGCACTTTCGGTGGAATTGTCCGTTAAATTGTCATTTTACAGCTGACTCCCCTTCATTTAACAAACCATCCTTATAGCCTACATAGCCTACCTGATGGGGTTTGTACTTATAGAGAGTTTAACATAGATGTTAGAGCCCCGTTCCTTTAGGCCTGGCCATGATGAAACACCAGTGGTGTACTGTAAAGTAACTAAGTACATGTACTCTCAAGTACTGTACTTAAGTACAATTTTGAGGTATTTTTACTTCAGTATTTCAATATTTCAATATTTCAATATTTCAATATTTTAACTTCTACTCCACTACATCTCAGAGGGAAATATTGTACTTTTACTCAACTACAATTATATGAAAACTTTAGTTACTAGTTACTTTGTAGATTTTGATTATTATTATTACAAAACACTAACCACTTCAGCCGTAGCCCATATATATTTCGGCCTTTGAAATTAGTTGTTATACATTTTGAACTTGTGAAATGTGACATTTTGCACAATGAGTAGGCCACTTTTACTTTTGGTACTTTAAGTACATTTTGATGCCGATACTTTTTCTTATTTTGAATACGGGACTTCTACTTGTAACAGAGTATATCTACATTGCAGCATTGATACTTTTACTTAACTAACATGTGAGTACTTCTTCCATCACTGTGAAACACATTATATCCTATATGGCCTGAGCAATTCAGCAACCGGAATAAAATAGCCTACGTTGACAATGGGACAAAAAGAGAACTACGACGTTGTACACAGAATTGCATGTTAGCTAATTGTTAATTTAAGCGGCTCGCTGTGGCTAATTATGTCGGCACAGCCAAACCATTTGAATGATGGACTAGCCACCTGCCCCAACGAAGCGGACCGCTGCCAGGGCAAACTATATAATTACTGAACAGCAGTGGGACGATTTTTGACTGTCGCCCCTTTTGTGTCACATGAATTCCTCCTAATGACATAATTCATTAGGGGGCAAATAGCATCCCCCCTCTCGCTTTCCGAACAAAACCTCAGACTACAGGCTGTAGTCTCAACAGGTCATAATCAAGACTTAATCCACCTCCACAGAATGTTTAAGTTGCAGTTGTGTCTTTGCTGGGTTGCTGCACCAGACCAGTCACACAGGACGACGCCTTTTCTTAGTTATTTTTGGCTGAGCTCATTAACCCGTCAAATGGTCTCTTTGGATCTTGATTGCTTATTGTGTAGCAACATTCATGGGTTGTTTTGTTTTGGGTTTTTCCATCCCCCATAGAAGAATCGCTGATCCGAGGCATAGCCTATCTAGGCTCTTATGGATGTATATGGACAACTTGGACAAGGCAACACTAGGAGAAACCAATAATGAACATGCATCATTAGTTTAGCCATGTAGCCTACATTAAGTTTGTTTTGTTACTTCACTCGTAGGCCTGATATTTAATTTTTAGAGTAATGCAGAATCAACTTGACGTCCTTGTTTAGTGCAGCGGATTGCTGATATCTCTTTTCTCTTACAATTAGGCTCAACAGGTTGGATCTCCATTGAAGTAAAGATGTTAATATGGGAATAGAATAGATTGCTATCCTTGAGCCATTCACGCCATTCGCGCGTGCCAATCATTAATGAGAAAAGTTGTAGCCTCGCTTCACTTGGTTTTAACGGGGTTAGTGACGGCTCGTTGGCTCTGAAAGGGCTCCCGGCGCCGCTGGTACTGTACAGGAACATGACAACTCGGTTTTAGTCGTGCTCATTTAATTGCCCTGCAAGAGGAGCGAGTCCCAAATAGAGCTAAATATTGTGCGTTTTAGGAAAAATAGCTATATTGGATGAACACTGACATTTTTGTTGGTGCACTGGCACTGCGCGCGCGCGCACAGACACACATACACACAGGCCTGCTGGGCTACATCATTTCTCGGCCGTCCTGAACGCCAAAGCTTAGTCCTTTACTCAGTGTAGCTTTTCTTAGACCGTAGCCTATATTTCTTTATGCCACAAAACTGGCCATAAAGCCTATAGGCTGTAGCGAGTGTTATATTTGTAGTTCAAGTTCTACATAAGCCTATACAACAAAAACAAAAAACAAAGACACCATAAACTCAACTGGACACCTATAGCGTACAGGATTAAAGGAGCATTTGCCCACCTCCAGTTGGAGGTGGGCAAATTCGTTGGGCAGTAGTAATTTATAAGCTTACCAGGTGTAGTCTGAACAAATGTGTTAATTCAACGCATAGCCATATGCCCTTGTACTGATGTAACCTGTTCTATGCCGTTGCCTATAAGTATTATTGTATAGGCCTACATGCCTCACGCTCACATGGGGGACTTAAAAACAACACAGTAAAAGACTGGGTTTGGCTAAACAACCCAGTGATACCTTTTTGCTCGTGACACTTTAACACTTATAAATGTAAATGTTTGACATTCATTCGCCTCACTATAGCCTACCTTAGATTCAGCATTCACTGTAAATTGTGTGAAGAGATATGATTACCCCTATTGAACACTGTGTATGGTACCTCCTATGATAGGTCATCAACTACCGTTCATTATGATTAGAAAAAATGCCCGAACTGAGACAACCCAATTGTTACCACGTGGTCAATTCAGAATGTATTTTTAGAATTTCACAGGAAGTGATGCATTGTGAAATTTGATTTAGTGGGCTGCATTAGCTAAATATTGAAATTTGAGATAGGTCTACTGATTTTTTTATCCAACGTCTGATGTATTCGTTAAATCACACGTTGTTTGTTAAAAACGAACAAAATGGAACCAATATAGATGACAAAGATAAGCCGGCCATTTATGTACCATGATTCTTCTCTATTTATTATAATGATCAATTAGATCATTAAACCAAATAAATCAAGCACAGGGAAGTGAAACCGTGATTCCAAATCGTTATTAAGTCCAATTAATAAAAAATATGAATATGTGGTCTTTGTTTTCTACCATTGGTGGAAAACTAAAACGCTGGTATACATGTCTGTTTAGTGTTAATCGTTGAAAAAATAACTAAACTGGTCAAGCGTGAACTTTTCAATGTGTACACAGTTTCATTTCAGCATGTACATTCATAATTTTCAGTAAATAAAAAAAACTAACCCTGACCCATTAGGCTAAAACTTATGTCTGTTTGTGTCCCAGCCATTTGCGTATCTTCCCCATGCTTATTAAAATACATTGCTGCTAGTGCCATTACATTTTCCATTGAAAGAAGCAAAACAAAACAAAATATGTAAAATGCGTTTTGTTCCTCGGAGGGGAAAAATACTCCACTCAGTGAGCCCTGAATGCTGTATTTCATTGCTGCAACGATTATGCTGAAAGGTCAAGTATAACAGCATCTTGTGTTCCGCTTTGCATGCTAAGTATATTTCAGATTCCAAATGACCCTTGGGGGCGCTCTTCGCACAATGGATTGAAGAACCAGATAAATACAGGACAATTAAATATTTTGGGTGTGTGATTGCTGTTCCTGTGTAATTGTCCTATTCGTAATGCACATTAATGCCAAATCTCTGCTGGATTAAAATGTTTGAACTTTGTAAAAGGTGGACAAAAAATACAACTCCTTGTGGAAATGTCTCTAATCTTAATGGAGCTGTTACAAACTGAATGAATCTCAGCATCCATAAAAACAGATTGCTTCTGTTGAAAAGTTCTACTTTGCCTGTAAAGTACTTCTTATAATGCATAAGAGAAACAGTGTTCGTGAAATACATAGCCAACATCATTGGCCAACATAATTGTCCACAATTATATTCTTGGATGCTTGTGCCACCTCCTGCTGTATTTATATAATAAACAATAAACAAATTAATCAGCACTGTCTGTCATCATATCTGCTACATCGGCACGCCGCCGCATCCTATTTCAGCACCATGGACAGCGCACATCACTATCTGCCCCTTTTAAACAAACGTCACAATTTCTAAATGATGAAGAAGCGCCAAGCTTTTAACTTTAACCACACAGTGACACATTGATTGTGTCATTGTGGTTATTTGCTCAAGCAATTACCCATACACAATATATATGGATGTTTCAGAAGGCTGCAACCTGCAATGACCTGTATACATGCAATGATGATCCAATAAAGCCTATATACTCCGCATTACAACGGAAAAAGCTTAACGGTAGGATGGGGTGATGGAACTATTAGACCTGATCATAATATGACTCCTCATTCTTGAAGGAACGGTCATTTGATTTGCTGTATAGTCCATTGGTGCCCTTTGGGATAGTTTACACTATAAGGGGGAAAAATAAGAAGAATTTTCAGTCAACCTCGATACATTTCAATTTCAATCTATAGGCTACTTTGAAATTGTATCCAATTTAACCTGCCATTTGGAAAGTAATATATATCCAACTCCTCTTTTTAGATATGTGGTCTGGATTTACAATTTTAGGCCTACATCCAAAATGTAATACTGGATAAAAAGGGGAATAAACCTCAGTAGCCCTAACTCAAATATGATTACCTTAAGATTACGGACTAATTGCTTGGGGTTCAGGGAGACCTTATTCTGGGGGTGTCTACAAAAGAGAACGACGAGAGCACACACGCTTCCAACAAGTCATTCTCAACAGCTACAAGCTGCACACAAAGACCACACACCGCGCCAAAGACATGTTAATGTAATCCCGAAGTTCTCAGTTCTCCCCCGAACAAAACAACCCCAGAAAATACCTAATTGAACATAGTTTGTGATGCCGGTAAGATTTCATTTAAAAGAAAGGTCCAATAGGCTTCAAGGTAACCTAAATGGTGGCCTGGGGATTCTCTTAGCTCAAACCACACACGCGCGCGCTCGCGCACGTAGTCAGGCAGGGTAAGCTATTTAAGAGAAAAAATTGCTGAGGGAAATGAATGCCTGTTTTGAGGCAGTAAAACTGAATAATGCCACGACTGCTGTGAAATAAGATCAAATCCAAACAGCCCATTGATGAAAATACAGCCTAATGGGCTGTATTATTGGGTCAACATCACTTGGCAGCTCTTCTGAGATTTGGACACAGTGTGAAGCGCATGCCTGGATGAAGTCATTCTTTTTGCAAAGAGGAACATTTTGCCCAAGTGTCGAGCTTGTATCAACGCTGAAATGAAGGGCGAGCGTGATAAACATGCATATAGGTGAAAGTGTCAGAATCCCCCCCCCCCCCCCCCTCGGTGTTGTTGATCCCTTGTCAAAACCAACCAAGTAGGCCGGTGATGATAGCTTGGGTGATGTAAGAAATAACAGACAGTGATTGATAGTTGGCTCTTAAACAAACCTCTATGGTCAATGTTCACCTATAGGCCTAGTTGTTTTTCTTCTTTTACTAGAAACATTTTTATTAAAACAAACATAAATAAATAAATAGAAACAAATAGCTTCGGTGTTAAATGGTTGGGAAATTGCTAAGCAATTTACGAATGAGGCACCCACAATATAGCCTTTTAGATAATCAGCATGTATATATATATAAGTTCGAACAAGATGTTACACCCACGAGAAAGTATTAATTATTATTATTGTTATTATTATTATTATTATCCAGTGAAATGTGTCTATAGATCAGAATTAGGCTACGCTACATTTTGAATAATTTTTTAACAAGGCATTTTAAAATCAATTTTAAATCTCACCGGCTTGGCTGAAAATGTTTACAATTTGACACAGGCGAAGGGAAATTACAAAAGCAACCATGTGTGTGTGTGTGTGTGTGTGTGTGTGTGTGTGTGTGTGTGTGTGTGTGTGTGTGTGTGTGTGTGTGTGTGTGTGTGTGTGTCGACCCGAGCCATCATATGTTCCAACGTGGATTTGAAATGAGCAAATAATTTCACTCGTAACCTTCTCCAATCAATTAAGAAGCAAAATTGTGCAACGGTAATGCATGCTTTCAAAACATTCAGCAATAGCCCAGTCGGCTGAGCTACACAATAGATTAACATTGAATCCACAACAGCCAGGTATTATACAAGGGCAGACACGCCATTGTGCTTTGGGGACAAGACACACTTTCGAAAGAGTGCTTGCACTTTTGAAAATAATAATAAAATAATAATCCTTGAAATAAACTATGTCATGAGATGAAAAATAAAGGAGTGAAATGTTTTTGTTTTGTTTTGTTTAGGCATTCGTTGGTTTGGTTTCTTATCAATGCGTAAAACAAACAACCTCAGTCCTTTCTTTTCAATTCACTGATTGATTATTGATAAACCAACTCCTGATAGTGCGTAGCGTAGAGAACTTGTCTCGCAAGCTATTTGAAAAGAATACCGTGCTGTTTGGCCAGGGATTTCATCGATAAGCTTTCCTTTGAGGAGCGTTTGTTTGATGTTGGGAGCCGAGACCTCACCTTTCTGACTCACATTCAGCATACGAGCGCACACCCCGCGCAAAAGAGAGAGTAAAGCCGCGGCACATAAAGATAAATAGTTGCTTGGCTGCCTGCAATTGATATTGTGTATAGCTTAAACGATAAAACTGTCTGTGATATATGATCGAAGAAAATCACAAATTCCTAAATGCCAGAATTGAAATGCTGAGTGATCAAGCAGACTTATAAATGAAGAATTTGGAGCACGATTTCCTAGAAACAAGTCATTGACCAAATCCAAAACATGTCGTTTCCTCAACGGTTTCCTTGTTTCCAATAGAATAGGTGACAGGCTGCATGATATAAAAACCTATTACCAAGTAATAATATTACTTGGTATTAATTTTAATATGCCTAATATTGATAACTAATAATTAAAGACGGATGATGATGATTATTATAATAATAACAATAATAATTAAATAATAATAAGAATAGAATAAGCTTTGTTTGGGTGGGGTTCGTTTCAGCCGATTGAAACCAAATAGAATTCTAATCTAAACAAAAAAAAGTTCTGAATTTTGTTTCCATAATTTATTAAGAGGACTGTTTTGTATTAAGTCAAATATCTATATAAGTTACAAAGAAATTAAAACGTACAAATACCAGTGGAACGACAACAAACCGCCAAGAGCGTCAAAACTGTACAACAGATACAGTACCTATCCAGTTGAAACCTTTTACAGAAATATACAAGCTATAGGTCTACGTTTTACAATAAATTCAATTATAAACCATGAGCCATCTGTGGGTGGAAAAAAAAGTTTAAAGGACCCCCATACAGTATAGGCAATAGCTACAGGCTATGTCGACGTGTTTAGGTTCTATCTTTCTAAACCAAAAGCAGGTGCGGCCTACAACTGCTCATTCTTCTTTCTTTTTCTCAGTATAATTTACATAAATAATCCCCAAGAAGCTGCACTTGCAGGTCGAACGTTTTTTCTTCTTTTTACCCCACATTTTCCCTTTTCAAAGACTTTCCAGCAGCCACTTCCTTTCAAAAAGTTTCAAGAAGGAGAAGATCAGCGGTCTTGTTCAAATGCACACAGTTAACTTATGCAGAGTCTGTAGCGAAAATGTCAACGGTGTTTTAAATAGGCTATAGGTAACAAGTTTCTTCTTTCTTTTCTTTTTATATGAGTTGGCGCTCTTGTCACCACGTTCTGCCGTATAGCAAGGCGGAACACTGGAGGGCAGTGCCGTAGTCACTGGCACTGGAGGAGTTCAGGTGAGAAAGGCCGCTCACTTGGGTTTGGAGCGATGGCGGACTGCTCGAGTGTTGCACTAAATCTGGCGAGTGCCCCGTGCTGCCCACCTGCTGGGGTTGATGCTGCCCGAGGCCTGAAGTGTTGCTGGACATGATCATAACGTTACCACCCTGCTGGTGGTGGGTCTGACCAGCGGACGCCGGCGTGTGGCCGCTGCCTTGGCAGGGCTTTCCGTCTTTCACCAGCACTGGCACGGCCACCCGCCGCGGCGACTGCTGCTGCTGCTGCTGACACGAAGCGCCGTCCTGTTGCATCTGTTGCTGGGATACCTTGTCCTTAGCCTGCCTCTTCATTTTGTACCGGTGATTCTGAAACCAGATCTTGACCTGCGTCGGGGTGAGGTGGATCATGCTCGCCAGGTGCTCTCGTTCCGGCGCCGAGAGATATTTCTGCTGCTTGAAGCGTCGCTCCAGCTCGTAGACCTGAGCCTGGGAGAACAACACTCGCCTCTTTCTCCTCGGGGTGCTCGATAATGGACCCATGCCTTTGCCCACGTCTGCCAAGGAGCTGAGACTACCCATGCTGCCCATGTTCATGCCCGAAGAAGAGCCCATAAAGCGAGAGACTGAAAAAAAGAAAGACAAATAATTAATTCGTAATTTTAACAACAAATAAATAAAAAACGGTGAGATAACAGTTTGTCTAGATATCTGATGGGAAAAACAGGGCTGTTGCATAGGCCCTCTCAATCACTAACCCTGGCAATTGTTATTCTGTTTGCACAGGCTATAACTTAGGTGGGTCAAAAGCACCGCTGTCAATTAAAATGCATTCAGTCAAACAAAATGCACTTCAATAGGCTAGACTGCATTTTGAAATGCGAGCGTCGGCTGAACAACTAGGCCTAAAGACAGTAGCCTATATAGGATACAGATAAACAGGTGTCAGACCTGCAGACACAAGGCACCTGTAGCCTGTTATAAGCTGTGGTTCTCAAAGTGGATGTCAGGGACTATCGGGGGTCCTTTAAGTCTGTAACTCTGACAGTATAAAAAATGGACAGTATAAAACCAAATGGACCCGTTAGGGTCCATTTGGTTTTATACTGTCAGAGTTTTATACTGTCAGAGTTAAGGACATTTTTAAGTTTGAGAACCATTGCTATAAAACCATATAAAGTAAGTCTTATTTGAATGTCATTACAAAGACCAGGATCAAAATCCCTCATCTAGCCCCGGATTCAAAGTAAGTTATAAGGGTATATATATACACTCACTGGTTGAAAAGCGCGGATCCGGATTGGCTCCGTACCAGCCGGTGGCTGTGGCGCTGCTCCTCATGCCGTCCTGGTACGGCGGAAGGTCGCCCATGTTCCCCAGGTTGCCGTTACAGTAGCCCCCCATGGCAGAGTGTGACAGCTGAGAGACACCTGCCGCGGTCATATGGTACGCCGCGGAAACAGTGCCATTGTGGCCCATGTGGTGCTGCTGCATCGCCGCCTGAGAGACCTGCGGCTGTCGGTAACAAGTGAGATGTGCCCCCAAGTTGTTATTCTCCATACTTACTTTCTTATAGCTCTCCTCGAGGGGACTCAAGATATCGGAAACAGAAAACGGAGTCGTATGCTTGGGGCTCATCGACATTGTTCTGGGGCTGGAGAGGGAGAAATTAGAAGCCAAGGCAATCTCTCCTTCTCTGGTTTTTTTTTTCCTTCTCTCTTTTTTCTCCCCAAAGCCCCTCTGCTGGTTCCTGTTGTCTCAACGTCGATCCTGCTAGATGAACACGTACGAGAGAGCGCCTGAAGTCCGCCTTAATTGGATTGAGTGGGAGCTCGGTGCTGGCTTTCGTTTGTTTTAGCTGGGTGCCAGGTTTAAGGCTACCATCAGAGGCGGGGCATCGGCAACAATACAATGCAGCCCTAGCCTTCTTTCGCCCAGCGTAATTTCACGTTGGCTCCCCACGCACCCCTCCCACCAACAATAACCAGAACTGTACATGATCATACATGCCTGTCATTGTATAGCACGCGGTGCTGTGCCTCTATAGATGCATTTGGAGTTACTGACATGTTGCTGCTGTATGTGCTGATATACACAAGGCAGTATTTTAGGGCTGCAGTGACCACAATACACTTTATTAACTGTAGTGATGTTTACAACGAGGGCCTCTTCATGAAAGGAGGCCTATATGGACTTGAGAGTTGGAGAACCACTCCGCCTCTGAACAAGCCTCAGTTGAACTAGTGACTTTTAATGGCCATGAGAGGGCCTCCCAGTGATTGCAGGATTGTTTGTGTTATGCCTTATCAGACATGCAAAAGTGCACTTGCGGGGAGGGAAATTGACTGATAAGTAAATAAATACACATCCGCGTGTTAAGTGGCTGCGTAAATGATTAACCCCCTTTTTATACCATCGGGCGCAAGCAGCGTGCTACCCAAATTCAGATGCACAGTGGCAGCAGCGCACACTCGTCTGAGATCGAGTCAAAGGAAAATCTAGCCTGGAGGAGAGAGCCACTCAGGTGAAGTTAACGGCGTTGGTTCAAGCACTCTCCTCCTGTAGCACCAGGGCAGGTAGCCGTCAGTCTTAAGGAGCCATAATAGTTTAACTCAATAATATCTAGATTCCAATATTTCTGCCTTAAAAAGCCATGGCTTTTTTCAACTGGCGCCATTGTTGACTTTTCACCTTGCAAAATATTAATAAATATATAGATAGGTCAATTAACTTTAAACAATCATACCTTTACAGTAGGCCTACGTATCCATTGTTGTTGTTAATAGTAGCCTAGTATAGTATTAGTATAATCGTTGTTGTTGTTAATAATAAATAACAATAATATTATAATAATGATGATGATATCGATGACGAAGATAATAATAATAATTAATGATAACAACAATAAAAAATTATAATTAATGTAATGGTCGTTTACATATAGGCCTACAAAATTATATATTTCGAATAAATATACAACTATGTAGAGGCTAAAACAGGCAATATATATCCTAATGGCAAATGAATAAAGACGTTCTGAGCTGTGATGACAATTTTGCGGTGTTATATTTTAACCTAAGTATAACCTAAGTTCCATTGCACCCCAAGCAACACATGATGAGTTAAGGCTATAGCCTAACATATCTTTATTTCACTGAGAGACAACCGTCGTCTGCGTTAGGCTAATTAGAGAATAGGCCTATAACAGGCTAATGATCATCTTACCACTTAAGCCCTATATGTCTACTTCGTCATATTCCGCATAGCGAAAATAGCTTTTTAAACACTTGAACCCTCTACCATGCCTATTCTGTGGGGATGGCAGATGATCCGGCTATTTTTGGCAACGAGATTTGGTGTAAACGGAATAAAAGCGGCCCAAGTACAGTTGTAACTCAGGTCCGTTTCACTAATAAGACTAGTCACTAGAGGGTTCAAGTGGTTAAGGAAACACGGCGTCTTGCTGGCTGTCACAATTTGTGTTTTTTTGCCTCATTGGAGGCCCTCTGAATTCTGCAGTTCTATTCAACAGCAGCCACGAAGGTGGAACAACTCGAGTGTAGCTAATATGCTAATTCTGCCTGACTTCTGCTTGACTCTGCTTAAGTCGAATTTCACAGACAATTGCACGTGTGAGTGCACATGTAAAAGAACGACCAATTGCAACCAAATGCAAATTTGGAAACTGGAGCAACAATGTCATATTTGGGGTAGTGCTCTCCACTAAGTAGATCCCTTGGATTGCTTTTTTTTTAATGGGGATTACAATTAGGGTTTCTCTACCAAAAGGTTAATGAGTTTGAACGAGTAGCAGCACCAAGCAGCAAAGTAAATAACAGTGTAGGAAATACTCTAAAAGTCCTGGATTTACAGAATATGATTTAGGCAGTAAAAGTACAAAAGTATTAGTTTCACAAATACCCCCAAAAGGAAAAGTACTCGGACAGAACGGCCATTACAGAAAAATACACATTCCTTTATTGGATTATAATTATTGGGTATTATCTATGCAAGAATATCAGGCATATAAGGCAAATACATTTTTTTGTCAGGTTAGACAAGTTTATATTCTGCGACTGTGAGTCATGTAATTGCGGGCAATTAGAATTATAGCCTGTGTCTGCATGCAAGGTAAATCTAGCCTATGGCTTCCTTAATTGCGGAATTTCAGGAGGCAATCTTAATCATCTGAATCAGTAGGCCTACATTTTTTGTACTTGAACATGGCTATTACGGTCAATTAGCGTTAATTAGTCCAAATGCTTGCACTAATTCCTCCGAATAATGACGATACTTTGAAGTGGCGCGTGCAGAGCCTTTGTTCTATGAACGCTCAAGTTGTTTATGAGCTGAATTATCATGGTGATGATGCTTATAACAACTTTCACCTGGCAAAGGATTATACAAGAGAGTGCTGCTGGTAGAAATCACATTTAAAGGAAATCTCACATTTGTATTCTACAAATCTGCATAGCCCTATCAATCCATAATATTGGGACACATTCAAATTATGGGATATAAAATGAGTGTATAGTGTAAGTGTTGTAGAGCTATAGAGCAAGTGAGAGTGATATGTTATGCTAACGCCACAATCTGCTCCCAGGGATTAAGTACACTGTCTGTCTGTCTGTCTGTCTGTCTGTCTGTCCATTTCCTTTTTGAATTAATGTCCTAATTTTCATCTCTCCCTCTCACAATCTATCCTCTTCTGACAAACATAACAGCTTCCATGGTTGAGTGATGGGTGACCTTGAGTCAAATTATATCCTATGAAAGGACATTTGCCATTGTGTGTTAAACTATGCGTTGATACACATACTGTTGATTATCTGTATATATTCCTATGCACATAATATGGTTACAGATTGTAAATGACATATTGGTTTATTCAAATTACTGTTGATTCTCATATCCTTCCATATGCACATAATGACTGGTGATAGATTACCTCTGCCTATCTATTTATATTTATTTATATCTAATTAACTACATACAGTATTCTACATGCATGTACATATTGATTTGACTGTTGATGCCTGGTAAATGCCCATTTGACTGTGATAGATTGCACATCATATTTATTTATATCCGGTCAGGACAATTGCAGGTGGTCAGGTCAGTCCGTTTCTGGTGGTGATAGTCATGTTTACTGTATTTTATATTATTATTACCCTATTGTTACTATACTTATTATGTACTTATTCTCTACCCCAGTGGTTCTCGACCTTTTCAGGCCGTGACCCCCCAAAATAATTATATTTGAACTTGGGATCCCCCAAAATGATCATATTTGAACTGGGGATCCCCAAAAATAATCAAATTTGACCCCCCACCCTGATAAGCATTTGGAATGTAGGAGTTGAGGCATTACATTTAGTTTGACTCGGTTCCACAGACATATTGTAAAAATAGCTGATCAACAATTTTTGCCTCTTTCTTATATTATTTGACAATTTGGTCAATGTGTGACCAGTTTTTATAGTATAGTTTGTTACTTTTGATGCAATAATTGTCTTTTTTCATTTCATTTATTCTCTTTTCTTAATTCCCCCCCCCCCCTTTTTTAGGTGTTAAAGGTCTTAAAAGTCCTTAAATTGTCACTTCACTGTCATCTGGGGACCTCCCCAAAATCATGTGGGGACCCTGGGGGTCCCGACCCACAGGTTGAGAACCCCTGCTCTATATACCTTTTTTTCATTTCATGCGGTGCTGTGCTATGACAACAAATTCCCCTTGCAATCAGTAAAGGTCAATCTGTTTGACTGCATGCAGCTAACTAAACTATTTCACCTACTGGTGTCGTCATTCACTTGCATTATGACATTGATATTGGTGATCTGTCAATTTGTATTGAACTAGAGAACTTCCATCAAGGGTGACGTGAAATTAATTCAGCCATTTCACTTTGCTTAGAACTATTTATTTTGGTGGAAGAATCTGTTTTGTTTTCATTTGTTTGTGTGCTAAAAGTGTGATGTTTCACTATGCAGTGATAGTGAATGGAAATCTTACTTCAGGTGTCTATCTCAGAGCACAGAAGCTACAGTTAAATAAGATTGACAATATTTGGACTTATATCTGCCCAGGACCTGCATGGCATATTATAAATCTAGATCTAGACTCAGCTATCTTGGGCCCCCTAGTGTTACCCATGCAGAATGAGCAGTCGGGTGGGCACCACACTACTACGGCCATAGGAGGGGCTATGGTAAAGGGTCCCATATGATGGCTCTAGAGAGATACTGTATAGGCTGAGGGACCCACGTCCTTGAGAGTTAAATGTTAATAAATTGCCCCCTGGTGGTCAATGGCCCCTGGGCACTGGCCCGGTCCATAATCCGTCCATGCCCCAAGGTTCAAAGTTCAGCATTGTTTTTAGCATGTTCTATCACTTGAATTTTATTCTGAGCATAAACATTTGGACACACATTTTGGACAGAGTTTGGATGCTTTTTTTTTTACTGTAGTCAGAGCATGCAGGTATTCTCATATACTCAGACCCTTGTTCAGTTGCAATAGCTTCTAGCTTCCTCCTAAATATAGAGCAAAATGATGTCACATCAAGTCACAAATGTTATACCCCGGCCTAATATAATATTGTTGACCAACTTCTGAGGTCAACTGAAAATGCAAACAATGCAATTCACTGGTAAAGCATGGCCCCTATTGGACTAAATTGCCATTGCACCACAAGAGTTTAGTCCTTTATGTGTAGCACTTCAAGGACTCCATCAGAGGCATGGAAACCCAATAGCATGTACTATTCTGCCATCTAGTGTAGGCATGTAAAACACCAACAAAATCTCCCAGCAGAGACCTGCATACTTACATAGGACATTGAGATTCTCCCAAACAGATCTGAAGAAGGCGGCACAGCAAAACTGATAGCAAAAATGTCTTTGTCCTTGTTTAAGAATTTATTTTAAAGACAATGAGAAACATGGTGACACATTTTGGCATAGAGCCTTATCATCAGAGCAGATATTTGATATATATATATACACACACACACACACACACACACACACACACATAAATTAGATTTCACTGTTGACCCTAGATGAGGGGAAAGTTTGAGCCCACTCCAAACACAAACCAAAACAACAAGATGCACAGCTCCATTGTGAATGGTTTGGAAAACATGTAATACATGAATACCTGAAGAAATATTTGTATTTACTATGTTGAATGAATCATGTTTAAATGAAAACACCTGTTGCCTGTTCTCATTCAGAAATTACTACTGAGTGTATCATTCTTCCAGCCACAAAGATTGAATTGTAAATCACAGATTAGTATTGATTCTGTGGAAGAGGTCTTTAGTGAGTTGAAATATAAATGTGTTTTAGCCTATTCTGTAAGTATAGGCTATATAAATAGTACATAAATAAATTATTGAGCACATTTGGCTGAAAGTTTTGCTAATATAGTTGTGTTCTCTTTAGGGCTTTAACGTTTTGTTGAGAAAAGCAGTGATGGAAAGTAACTAAGTACATTTACTCAAGTATACGTAAGTACAATTTTTAGGTACTTTAATTTACTTGACTGGAGTATTTCCATTTTCTATACTTTTACTTCTACTCCACTACATCTCAGAGACAAATATTGTATTATTATTATTATTTGGAAACTTTAGCTACTAGTTACATTGTACTTTTTATTATTATTACAAAATATACATTAACAACTTCAGCCCTATATTTAAACTTTGGCTATTTGAAAATAGCAGATCTACAAGCTCACAACATGTTGTGTTGCAACATGTGCTTGTAGATCTGCTATTTTACACATTATGATAACTTGTTAAATGGGACATTCTGCATAATGAGTAGCCTACTTTTACATTTGGTACTGTAAGACTTAAATACCAAATGTAAAAAAATTAAGTAAATTTTGATTACCGGACTTTTACTTGAGTATTTCTACATTGTGGTATTGATACTTTTACTTAAGTAAAACATTTAGTACTGTTTCCACCACTGGAGAAAAGTGTAACAAAAACGTTTATTAATATAAGAGCTGTCGGCAGATTAAATGCATGATAATCACTGAGAATTGGAATCCAGGCTTTCATGTGCCTACATGTAGATCGTCACTCGATTTTTATTTTCGATTGAAAAACGTGATGCAGTTATTTTTCGGCAAGTCAGACAAATATAAATAGCCTAATTGGTAGGGTATTGTAGGCCTACCAAGTGTTTTGGGATATGTTTAATGCCATGAGATAACTTACAGCTCATCTTTACTAAACCCTTAGATATTATATTCACCATGAAATGTTTTTAATTCCGAAAGCAAACGCCAATTCAGTGCTGGGTGAAAGTTTCACAATTAAGGCTTAAGGGGAATAGCTGTTGTAAAGTGTCTGTCGTGCCCTCTCTCCAGCCATGCATGCCAAGCATTCTCAAGTTAACTGTGGCTGGTAGCTCTTCATTCACTGGGTTCAGGGGAGGCACCAAAGCCAACTCATGTTTACACAGGCCTGGTAAGTTTAAATATGGTGGAATTCTGATTCATGGAGCATTCGGAAAACAGCCTGAACTTGATAGAGAAATGCTTGACAAAATAATAAATGGATGAACATGAGTTGCAATGAAAATGTGTCAAACGGCTGTCCTTGAGAAACATTTAGCCTACATTAGAAAAAGGAGTGAAGGGGCTATCCATTTTTATTGAGAATGTATTTTAAAATTAGCCTAAATAGGACTGTGTCAATGGCACACAATAAGATCGCCTAAGATTAGATAATGTGTTGTTAAGCATGGTTAAATCATTGGTGGATTATGTCTTACAACAAGTTGATAGTCCGAACTATCACTGTGCAGTCCGTGATAATGCTATGGGCCTAATGTTCCTAATGAACATAATAGCAACGCTTCTGGGATTTTGCTACATTTTGTGCTCTAATAGTTTATGTATTTCGTCTTTTACCGAGTCTTTAGGTCAACGCGTTTAACTTTCCGAAAGGGGCCCAATAGGCCGAGCAAAACTACAAGATGGGTAGGCCAGCCTATACTACCAAAACCCTTTCCAGAGTTCTTCTGACCAACTTAAAAAACCAATGGCAACCTCTAAAAGCCTGTCTTTGTCACCCTTAAAACCCACGATGCTCTAAAACGCCATTGTGCTGTTAAACCTCATAAATTTGTCGCGGGGACTGATTAAACATTTCGGGAATTGAAACACTAAAGATTTTGTCTAGGTCCCTTTTGGACGAGGGACAATGGTCCATTCACAGGGAGACACACAGACAAAAAGAGTGTTTAAGGGGAGATGCAGCGAGCTGAGGGGCTCGGGCAGTCCCCTCCATATGTGATACAAGGTGGCCCTAGCGAGCAGCACAAAGGGCCAGGTGACAGGGACGATGCGCTGCAGGGTCACAGGACGAGCAAACAACATCACAGGGGTCGTGAAAGCACGAAGCACCATGTTTTCAACATATCAAGCCCCCTGCCCCGCTATACATTTAAATAGCCTCTACAGCCTGTTGCCTATTATCTTGGCCAACTGAAATATTGTACTATTGTAAGACTAAAGAAAAAATGTGTCACCCAACAGGCAACAGATAGGCCTAATTCCAAATAACAGAAAGTCATCTTCTTTTTATAGCCTTTCTAACAGAAAGATGAAATATCTGACGATGCTATGAACACTTTACGCTATAGTTACTGACTAGCCCAGGCCCTAAATATAGGCCTAACTATAGCAGGTTACCATATATTCATATTACGAATTGTGATGTGGCAACTAGCCTTATCTGAAAACTATTTTAAAGTAAACTCCTGGTCTTGGAAATGTAGGCTGAAATTCCTCCTCAAACCTTTACCAAATAATAGATTTCTTGTCAAATCGTCGGTGGCTACTCCTTCCTTTGCATACTGTCACTTTTACGCCTAATTGTGTTAAAGTGAAAAGCAGTCCATGGGCCAAAACGACAAAGGGCTTTTCTAGTGGGTATGGCTGTAATGTTTACAGGGTATTCTTATGCTGAGCCAAATCCAGTCTTTTTACAGTCATGTTTGCTCAGCTTTTGGCTCTTGGTAGTTTTTATCATTATAAAAGCCTCCTGGGCCCATGTCTTGACCTGCTGCATATTTTAACGTCAAGCGTGTATTAGACTGCCATGGTAGCATGGTAAATTAAGCAAATGAAGTCTAGTAATGTAAGTAAAATGCATTTCATTAAAATATAGGCTATAGCCTATATGCGTCAAGCACACACCGACTAAATTATCTCATTAGACAACACTTAAAAGGCAATAAAGTAAAACCTTTTAGAAAATTTAGACTGATGGAGCAATTAATATAGGCTACAGAACATATGTGAAATTATTTATTCATAATTTTGTTCAGAAAAAAAGCAACAATTAAAACATGTGGCCGTGGTATATTTCAAGTTAACAAATATAACATTATTATGTCTACATTTAAGCTAATAGCTACTGGCACTGCTGCTATCATAAGATACGGTCTAGTGCAGCCTACAATTAACGACAAACATATTATTTAAATACACAAGTATTGTGTGCAGACTATAAAACGGCCATGCACAACCCAATACAAATACATTATTTCACAGAATAAACAATTGGCCTATTCACAGGCTACATCAGTATAGGCTCACGCTTCAGAAAATATTACGAACAATATTCATATGAAAATAGTCACAAAATACTCAAAATATCAAAATAAAATGTGCAAAATATTTCCTAGTAGAAAATCTATTTTT
Source organism: Gymnoscopelus braueri (assembly GCF_963280865.1). NCBI lineage: Eukaryota > Metazoa > Chordata > Actinopteri > Myctophiformes > Myctophidae > Gymnoscopelus > Gymnoscopelus braueri. Next base: position 31,016,040 of record NC_137621.1, on the reverse strand, counting down.
TTTAAGATGCTCGAAAATCCGCAAGAGTACACATTCAGAATGCATTTGATGCAATTCTCTAAATGAACTTGCACATAGCGCTGTAGAACAGTGGTTCTCAAACTTTTACATTTCAAGGACTCCCCCTTAACTCTGACAGTATACAAATAATGTCCATTTTGTTCCATTTGTGTACTGTCACAGTTACAGACTTGTAAGGGTCATTTTTAGAACCCCCTCAAGGAATCCTGAGAGTCCACGGAACCCACTTTGAGAACCACTGCTGAAGAAACGTGGAACTTTCATTTGAACGCGTGATATTGAACAGAATCGTTCATAAAGTCTCTCCAAGCGAAGGTGTGTTTGGAGGCCGGCGGCCCGTGATGGTGAAAGTGCTGGTATCTGGGAGCCAACGCGAACGGATGCTGCTGAAAAGTCTGATGATAGGCCAAACCGAAGGGTGATTGATGACAGGTGCTCGGCGCGATGCAACCCCCCTTCTCCGTGTCAATTAAGCAGGTCTGACACGGTTTCCCGTCCCGGACCAAGATCGGGACCACGACTCTGCGCAGGAACGGAGGCTGGTGATGCGATATTATCTCGTGCTGCTGCGCTCCTTCTGTCCGTCCTCTCTTCATCTTGTAGCGGTGGTTCTGGAACCAGATCTTCACCTGCGTCGGCGTCAGGCTCAGGAGGCGGGCGAGATGCTCGCGTTCCGGGGCGGACAGGTAGCGCTGCTGGCGGAAGCGCCTCTCCAGCTCGAAGGTCTGGGCCTTGGAGAACAGAACCCGACGCTTCTTCTTCTTGTTGTTGTTGTTCCTCTCGGAATCTGAATCGACGACCGTTTCGGTGGAATCTGGGGAGGCCTCGAGACTGCCTTCATCTGAAGCTGTATAGAAACAAGCGTTATTATACGTTATTGACAAGTCGGGTTACGTGAAATGCCATGATATAGCGAATTAGATGAGGTTATATAGGTGAGGGCGGGTGGAGGTTGCCATGTGTTATTATTTATAGGCTACATAGCCTATAACACTGTTTCCCAAACGGTGGGTCGGGACTCGGGACCCATTTGTGGGTCACGACTGAGTAAATTTCAAAATATAATAATAATCCCCTCCAAAATGCCCCATTTTTCATGAATTAAAAACAAATTCAATGTTTTTCTCAATAAAATATAAAATCAAAGAAATTCCATACATTTGAAAACAAATATTCAAATATTTAAGAAGTAGTGAAAATAGCCAATCTACAAGCTTGCAGATCTGCTATTTTCACAAGTTTGGGTCCCGGGCAAACGTTTAATTTCTCCTTTGGGTCGTTTGGAAAGCACACGAAAGAAATCATACGCGTTAATGAATACGATGGCACTTACATAGACAGGGGCTCCGGTCGCACTCAATCCATGAGGAATATGGGGAGCTGGTGCAGGAGCGGACCGGTGACGGCTGCGAGGCCGTCTCGGTGTCATCATGCTCGGGCAAATCCAGAATGCTCCTGACGGAAAAACGGAACTTTGTTGGCACAGCCATTTGCGTCCGTGCGCAGCACTGTCTGCCCTCGAATCCGTTTGCGTAAAAGCTGTCCAAATAAGGAAAACACTACAACTGTCCAACAGAAAGCACCGTGGGAATAAAAGGCAATGTGTATCCTCTCCACTCCAAAACAATACCTAAGTGTAACCGTGTGTGCACGAGGCTTACTGTTTATATAAACAGCACTTTGCGTCGTTTATAAGGCTCCTCTTCTCTTCGGGGGGCGCTAACTAAGTACCTGAATGGCTGGAGTGCTGTCATCCAATGGCGGTAGGTGTGGACGGTCAGAAGAATGAGAGACAGAGGCTCAACAATGACCGAAGGAAACACTCGTCATCATTACACATTCGCCCCGTATATCGTCCCAACTGGGAAACAGATAATGGTGATTGTTGGGAGCTGAATCACGTCTTGGGTGGCAAGTGACAACGGAGCCCATCCCATCAACCCCCCCCCCTTCACCAAAATAACATGTCTAATATTTGCATACAAAGTGAGCAATTAGCGTAATGCCCCAAGTTGGTTTAACTAATACATTTAGTGTGCGTATATAGGGCCGTTATTTTGCAGGATATACAGTATGTCATATTCGTGTGTTTAAAAGAGTGATATGTGTATAGCCTATTTATTATTTGTCTTTCAACAGTCAACAGCATTCATTAAAAAAAAACACTCTTTTTGAGATTGGTCTAGACTCAATGTAGGCTACAATTGTGAAATCTGTTGCAGACCACCAAATAAAATACATTAATTAATAAAAAAAAATAGAGGGGAAAGTGTATAAAAAAAGAACAGTGAAGGTAATCGTACGTAACGTATATAATATATATGTACTATAACACGTTTGATGGTCTCTAACCACTTCAGTGTGGCGCACGAGGCAGGTCAGTGTCACAGTTCCCACAACCTGCTGGAGGCGGATGTGCAGCGCGCCTCGCATGGTGACAGCCAGGGTTGCCAGGTCTGGTTATTATAAGCGATAATATTATAAGCTTTGGGCTTGTTTTTCTGTAAAGTTGGTTGTAACTGTTGGTGGTTGCAGCTTTTTGGGCTTTTTTTTTGGGTTTCTAAAGTGTTTGCTATTTGGGGCTTGCTTCCAAATTATTGTTTTATTGTTTATTGTTTTTAAACCAGTGGTTCTCAAATATTTTCATAAATGTTCTGTGCCAGGGAGCATGTGAGCTTGTAGATCGGCTATTTTCAAATAGCCGATGCATATAGGTTTAAAGTGCACATGTGGCCTATAGTTGCTTCTTTTGGGCTTGTTCTCCTAGACCTGGTTGCTTATTACTCTCTCACAATCTGGCAACACTGATGGTGACAGCACCGGTCCTGTCCGAGAGGAGAGGAGAGTGGAGGAGAGGAGTGGACGTGCCTCCCAGTCGTCCTGGGTGGTCGGACGAGAGAGGGAACACAAATACATGCCAACCAGAGGAGGGGGAACAAAGGGCAAAATGTAGCCCCGCGTCCGAGACCCGTTGGAAGCATTTGTTCCAGTCAAGATTTTGCATTTGTTCAGTCTCGCAATAATGGCTGATTGACGCCCCGGCACAATGTGCTTTAACTTTCTAGGATAAATCCGAGCTTGTTCCGTGTTGTCATGGTTTTGAATAGGACTGAATGGGATCTGGGGTACTATATCTACTGCTTTACGTCTACTGCTAACGCGTCTATAGTGCAAACCCGATATTACATTATGTGATTTGAAACGTATAAAATTCCTTTTTGTTTTTCCACAGGTCTACACAAACTGACGACCTCATATTGTCCGCAAATGGTGAATAAATTGCTTCTACTTCAGTTGATATTTGTGTAGCTTTTTCTATATTTGGGTTAATCACACCTGGATTTTTTTTTTTTTGCAGAAAGAAGCCTGATTAAATACATATTTAAAAAAAAGAGGTGAACATCTATTATAAGTATCCTTAACCACCCTAAATAATCCTCACACAACAGTGAACAACAACAGCAACAAACACAAATGTGAACATCTAGGCCTATTATAAGTATATTAACCACCCTAAAGAATCCTCTCAGCAACAACAACAGAAACAACACCAACACAATCTCTCTTCTGGTAGTCTTATCTCAAGTGTAGCTTTTCTGTAGTGTGTACACAGGCTACCAGTGGTTGACAAACAATTTAGGATTACAGTATAGGCTATGCTGGAGTGGCTAGTTTGCAGAGGGCTCTCTATTGAAGAGCACAACACTGAAAAGCAAAGAAAAAGTCATGTCCAGAGAGCGGGAATTTTCTGTCCACAATGACCCTCCCAGCCCTTAATCTATTTAACACCCACAGGCTTCAGTGAGAGTGGGTCCTCTGCAGCTCCCAAGAGCTCTTCACAGCCAAATATTTACTCTGTTGTTAAACTCCCAATTTCCATCCTCTTTCTCAACCAAATGGATGTTTTCTCACTGGGCTGGGCATTTAGCATGCAGATACAATCTAAACAGCAAGGGTTTCTAAGATTTACAAACAGCTTGGCTAGCTGCCGGACTTAATGGGAATAGTTAAATTTAAATATAACCTAAAAGATTATAATACACGCCATATGGAAACATGTTGATCTGTTCTTAATTATGTCCAAATGATTGGCCACAAAGTCTTCTCACAAAGTCTTCAGTCTTCTGTTATCAAAATGTCTCCCCTGATTTCTTCTCTGCCATTCATAAATGCTGTCAGGTTTTCAAACAATGTGTTGGGTCACTCACTGTTGCATGATGGAGGCTGCACCTGCCTCTGGAATCCTGCTCTCCCCAGGCCTGCCCTGTAAATTCAATTAGCATTTTGGTGGGGGGCATCTAATGACTTGGCAGTCACATCCCTCTCCGCTGTAACTGGGGCCTTGTATGGGTGAAGCTGTTGAGCATGGACCAGCTGTGGGTTCACTGGTTGCTCTGAACAACATTCTAATATGACACTATAAGAGAGGTTGCCATATCTGATGTGCAGCATGCCAAATCAAATAAGTGCTGGAGTATGGCGTGGTCATCTTCTTATGACGAGCGGAACAAAACCCTATGTCTCCTTTGTTTAAAGCAGATTAAAATGCATTAAAATGAACTGACTTATTTATTGTTTGCTCAAGAAAAATGAATAGACCAAACTTTAAGCTCAGTTACTCATGTTCAATCTAGAAAATACTCATGCTGACTAAATAAATAAGTAACCTGTTAGTATTAAGATCATGTCTATATTGTTCTAGTGAACAATATTCATTTTGGTGCTTCTAGATTAAACATCAGTCCAAGATGTTGGAACAGTCCATTTTCATTTATATAAAGTAAAGTTAAGGGTCATTACTATTTAGCATAAGTAACTGCTATTCATTCTAAAAACAAAATGCAATCAAGTAGTAGTTAATTAATAAGTCAAATTAATTAGTCAAATGAAAGTAAATGAATGCCCTAATTCGTCATACTACAGGGTCACACAAAAATAGCCAAATTAAACGATCTACAAGCACACAATGTGCTGCGAAGCGTTGTGGGCTTGTAGATCTGCAATTTTTTGAAAATGTCTAGGTCTGTCTGTGGGTTTTATAAATATTGAACCAATGACGAGTATTAACAAGAGCTTGTGACTAAATAACTACATTTATTCTGCTATGTTTTCCATTTCTTGAAAGGTAACCGTTTTGGGGATATATATTGTTTTCTTTCTTTCTTGTGTGTCTGTCTGTGTCTGTGTGTGTGTGTGTGTGTGTGTGTGTGTGTGTGTGTGTGTGTGTGTGTGTGTGTGTGTGAAGCAAGGTTACTTAGGAGGTCTAAAAGATTTAACTCAGAGAGTGTACAAATGGGCCTGTCAACTCAGAGAGTTGCGTTTGGTTCCATTTGTACACTCTCAGAGTTAAATTAACGCTGAGGATTGTACTGTGTAATTTTTGTTACCACACAGAACTGGTACAATGAAAAGGTGGCTGGCATGATGAGCAGTAACAAAGGAATGCCACCACTTGACATTTCCCATTCATTAGAAGGTGTCAAAGGTGGCAATGTCAGCAAAAGGCGGCATCATGAGTTGCAAAATAGCATTTTCTTGTAATCCTCATTAGTCACCACCCTAAAGCCCTGAAGAATTGCACCAGGGACAAACCAGCATTTATTTTAAATAAAGTGATAATAGATATTTACATCTTCACTGGTAAGGATTACTAAATTCTCATGCTGTCTTTATTACGCAGTGATCCAGTGGTTTATACATTCCTAAGCCAATGGTATTTTTTATCTGGGCAGTCAACTGTACCCTTACAGTACATGGTCAGAAGAAGATTATTGAACTGTGGCGTGGTCATCTTCTTATGACGAGCAGAACAAAGACCCTACAGCATGTCTCCTTTGTTTGAAGGAGATTAAAATGTACATTAAAATGAACTGACTTTTATTTATTGTTTGCTCAAAATGAAAAGACCAAACTTTAAGCTCATGTTCAATCTATATACAGGCTGACTAAATAAATAAGTAACCCATTAGTGAAAAGTATTAAGATCATGTCCATATTCTTCCCACTAGTGAACAATATTCATTTTGGTGCTTCTCTCAGTCCAAGATGTTGGAACAGTCCATTTCTGACGTTGAATTTATATAAAGTAAAGTTTAGGGTCTTTACTATTTAGCATAAGTAACTGCTCTTCATTCTAAAAATAAAATGCAATCAAGTAGTAAATTAATTAGTCAAATTTAAGTAAATTAATACCCTAATTCATCATGGTCACACACAAATAGCCAAATTTGGGCTAAAAATAATCAACTATCTACAAGCTCACAATGTGCCTCGAAGCGTTGTGAGCTTGTAGATCTGCACATTTTTGCAATTTTTGAAAAATAATTTAAGTGAAAGTGAGATATACTCGTTCAATCTAGGAAATATACAGGCTGACTAAATAAATAAGTAACCTGTTGGTGAAAAGTATTAAGATCATCATGTCCATATTCTTCCCACTTGTGAACAATATTCATTTTGGTGCTTCTGGATTAAACATCAGTCCAAGATGTCGGAACAGTCCATTTCTGACGTAAAATTTATATAAAGTAAAGTTTAGGGTCATTATACTATTTGGAAATACAACAACGTATAACTATGAATCACTGCCTTCCATTTGGATTAGCCAAAGACTAATTGGACAAAGTATAATTTAACAAAACATCTGCACGAATGTAGATCAGTAGATGTGCTTGGAAGTACTCACTGAGAACTGAAGCCACCCAAGCTCACTTTAGACCCCTATGTGCTGAACTGTGCAGTGTGGGCCTAAAGGGCACAACAAAACACTTTGTGCTGCAAATTTGTAGTGAGTTTAGTTTAGTTTAGTTTATTACGGATCCCCAATAGTCCTCACCACAGTGAAGACTATTCTTCCTGGGGTCCAAACATTCACACTTCACAATACAATTAAAACATGATACAATGTAATTCTACCATTGCATAGTTAAAGCAACCAACAAAAAAAAAAAAGATTTTGATCTTCACAAATTCTACAAATGATTACATAGTATATCACCTTTTAGTTTGCAAATCAAGAAATGACAAACAAAACAAAAATAATTACAAAAAAATAAAATAAAATAGTATATACAATTAATCATAGTTCACAGCTTCCTTCATTTTCTTTTTGAAGCTTGATTTATTGTCTATCCTTATTATATGTGGCGGTAGCCCATTCCAATATGTTCCTGCTCTATACATTACTGTTCTGTTCTCTTAAGTGCATTAGTTCTAGGTAGTACCCAAGACAGTGCAGCATGCATCCACTCAACACTACTCCTCCCAGAGCAGTGCAGAGCGAGACGTGCTGCCCTGTTCTGAGTGAGCTGAAGTTTGTCCAAATCCTTTTTTGAAGCACTGGACCAAACCGTTGGGCAATAATAAAGACTGGACTGGTGATTGTAACACAAGTTTAACTGTTGAACCAGTCAACAGATGTACTCCTCCTCTTATCATTGAAATGTTACAACTCATTGTATTCACCATTTTGTTAATTTGCATCGTCCAAGACAGTGTTTCATCAATAATCACGCCCAACAATTTGGCCTCTTTAACCTGTTCAATAACAGCACCTTGTAAAACAAGACTTAGTTCAGGATTAGATCTCAGCATATATCTAGAACCCAGCATAATACTCTTTGTTTTTAAAACATTCAGCTTTAGCCTATTTTCACTAACCCATCAGTTAGAAACCAGCATTAACTCCTCTTGTTGCAACAACATATTAACAGAAACAGAATTTTCACTTGATACTACATACATTGTAGTGTCATCTGCATACATTTCCATACATGCACTGTTTAGTACATGTGGTAAATAATCATTAACAAAAAAATGAATAAAGCAATGGGCCTAGTAGACAACTTCCCTGGGGGACACCACATTGAGGTGTCACCATCTCTGATCATGTAGCATTAAACACTACACATTGTTGCCTGTTAACCAAATAACTATTCATTAATCCAATAGAACTTTCTTTAAAATTATATGCTGATAACTTTCTGAGCAGCAACTCATGATCTATTATATCAAATGCTGCGCTAAAGTCCAAAAGCACAGCACCCACCATTGACTTCAGGTCAATATTTTGTGTGTGTGGTGCTCTACTGCCCCCTTGAGGCCACCCTTTAATGTTGACAGACTGACTTGGTTGCATGCTGGTGTTGCACCAAAAATAGCACATCAACAAGTTCGCAACACTTCAAAATGTTGATTGTGAGCTTGTAGACTGACTATTTTCCAGCACAAAAAGATGTAAAAATCAACCCATAGGCTGATTTTGTGGTTTGTTTTCCAAATCAGGTTAAGATTAAAACTGCATAAGCCAACTTTCCTGTTCTACCCCAGATTTGAACCCAGGTCTCCTGCGCAAGTGCTGAATTTATTTACCACTGAGCAAATAGAACCTGCCTGCTTGAAATTGATCGTGTCAAAGGTCATGTCCAACCTAGACACAGGATGTTAATGTCTCAATAGAAGAGCAGGGAGACCAAATACAATGCTATGCTATGGGACCGCAACGCAACCACGACTACAGATCCCATAGCCTGTTAGGACCATTCACAAAAAAAAAAGCTTATTGGGAAATGTAAAAATGTGGCTTCTTTGCTCTCTTCATGCCAATGGTCAATGCCCATGTGCAAGTTCAGATCAATTGGTCAACCCTAGACGGAAAGACAGGCAGAGGTTTCCTCAGTAGGTTAAGGATAAGGATATTAGCCAATTATCTATTCATCTTGATGCATAACCCATAACCCTTAACCATCCCCAATCATTCAACATGCAAAGACCTGCAAATTCAGCCAGCCAGTCAGGAAATTAATTAAACTGGAAAATAGTATTTGTTACCTCAATATGTAATTTAATTAGGTATTAATTAGGTAATTAAGTATGTGGAACGTCATCATCAGCTAATAAGTAAAATAAGGACTGGAACACATGGCTCAGATTGAGGGTTAAGAGATTCCAAGGGCCCTCAATGATGTCTGAGATATGCCTTTTATTTGTAATGCAAACTGGGATTAAGTGATATGTTTTCAGAAGACCTCAACTTGGGAGAAGATCATGGGATTTGTATCAACATTACCAGTAGATGGCGCCACAACATTATGGGATATAGTATTAGCAAAGTCTGATCAAGGATTGTCAGCACTGAATCAGTGACACAGCACTGTGTAGTTCTAATAAGGGACTGGTTCATTTTGCAGACAACTGCTTCAACTGTTTTATTCACATTGTTGTTACCAAAAAAACGTTTGAATATGGAAACTTTGCCACAGTTGTTTGCTGCTTGTTGGGAGTATTGCCCATATCACTATTGCCCAGAACAATGTTGAGTGTATCACCATGATTATACAAAACCACTGGAAAATGTGTTGTTGGTTGTGGGTTGTCATAAAAATTGACTCACCTCATTGTACCTGTTCCTCATCCTTCTGAAGCGGCTGCTGTTTCATGGAACACCATTTTGCAAGGACCCTGCATGCCTGACTGGGTGCTTGACACAAGGACACATTTTCCAGTCCATCCTCAAACTCACCTGTAAAGAAATTAAACATGATTCATTTGGGAATTGCCAGTTACCCAGTAGGCTACATACTGTATACATCCTGCAAAATGCAAACAATTTCTGTTGACAGCAGGCCTATACATGTGATTCTTAGCATTCCAAGCATGTGTGTAACCCATCGTTGTTTATTAAACTTTTTTTTTTTATTCACACACATTAAAACATTGCAAATATAGTACTTTATGAAGTGTATGTGCATGTGAGATAAGAATCCCATCTAGGGTTTATGAAGCACACCACAACCTAAAAATCTAACAATAAATAAAAAGATAACGCAAAAATAACAAAATATAGAGTGAGGCATGCAATTATATAAATGTACTCAATCAAAAAAGTCAAAAGAAAACCAAGTTTAAACAAATAAAGCACAGGATTGAGGCTACACTTTTCCCCATTTGGGTGCTTATATTAATGCCTCTTAATTTTAAGGTAGTGAGGGCGGGGTGTCTATCAGGTGTAGGGTGGTGTTCTATAGTTATACACCTCTATATTTGATTGAATATCGCCCCCTGTGGGTGTGTTGGATAGAAGTGCAGTACAGAGAAGTACAGTATGACTTCATTGTCTCTCAATTGGATAAGAATGAAAGTAAGAAATGTTCATTGGAAATATAATTGGAAACACTGTTTCACAGCTATTTGAATAATGTTTATATAAAATAAAATTGTCAATTGTTTGAGTTTATAAAATAAAGATGAAGATGGTTTCCTGGACTTAGTAGTTAGAAACAAACCTTTTCTGAATTGTATTAGGGAGATATGGGGTTATACTGGCCCATACAACTCTTAGTAAGGTATACAGGTATATCAAGCTGTAATACAAGGTTAGAAGGCAAGTGATGGACAAACATTCCTAATAATTCCTACAGATTTCATCACCCCCAAAAATCTAATGGATGATATATACCCTAATGTCTTTTCCCTGAATAAAAGGCATCTTTATAACTGTATAATTGTTGAAAATATAATACAATTAGATTTTTCATATTTAATGATAATTTACATATATGTAACAGTTGGCTATTCTCAGACACTGAGGATTTTACTGTGTCTTCTGCGAGTGCACTGTCTAAAAACGTCAAAGTGTGCCCTGCTGCTGCAACATTGACCAAAAATGTGTCACTGCAGAAATGTGTCTTGTGTTTGAGCATGAATCTTAATGAATGAAAAAATATTAATATTGACATTCCTAAATTGTGAGTCAACGATTCCTCAACTGCCTTAATATCAGCTTGTATTTACATTTATGCTTTTTCATGACAATATCATGACATATAAAAGCACACTAAATGCAGGCTATTAGATTCCTCAGTTTTTCCAGTGTCCTTGGTCAGACAGGACAAAGAAGGTTCCAAATTAGAGTGGAATGTAATATTTAATACTAATGAACTCCAGGTGCCAGACGAACAGATGTCAAGAGTGATGGATGCTTAAAAGTGTCGTAAATATTGTTTCTTTTGTCCCTCTCACGTGAAACCCGGCCCTGGCCTCTGAAACACGACTACATACGTCGTTAACCTGCGTTCGTCCTCATTAAGGGTGCACTAAAGTTACAGGGCCACTCAACCTTTGAGAAGTGTTAACCTGTAAAGGCCTTTAATGGCGTCACCACCATTTGGACGATAAAAGGTTAGAGTCATCAATGGTTATTATTTCAACAAGGATTTGAAGGTATAGGGCATTTTCCAAAAGCAACGCAAATACAATAGTTCAATATGTTCTATGTGATTCGTGCTTAAGCATGATGACGGGAGCCCAAGCCGTTATATGAGATATTGGCCTTCCGTAACCTTTGCTGTAATAAGAATTACTGCACCTCCTTATAGCCTATTAGTGGTTATTTGAACTTCCCACAGGCTATAATGCAGCAAACTGGGTACTGCAACATTTATTCATCACTGCTTTAACCCTGTATCTTACTCCTTGGAGATCTGTGAGAATCCAAGGGATAAAGGAACATTGCATCCATGACACCAAATGATGTTTTTGGGGGAATCCCAGAAAAGGGAATCATTGAGAGGATTAGAGCCAGTAGCCTATATGTCTCAAGCCAATTCCGTTAAGCTGCCTCTTGATAAAAGATGCGCTTTTGATGCGTTTTTGATGTTTAGCCCAATTGATACAAATCCATGTATACTATCAGGTTACAATGAATTTCAAGCAGATGGAGTTTATTATGGTCAAGTCTAACTTGGATGGATACAACATATGTGAAATGCAAGCTCAATGGAAACTGCAGACTGGAAAGGGCATATATTAACAATACAAATAAATAAATACAAATACAAATAATAATAATAATTATTATTATCTTTTCAATAAAGGGGTAAGATATAATCCATAAACAACAAATCACTCTATAAAACCATATTGAATTATCCTAATAACAGTTCAAATGATACAAATATTCCGTTAAATTGTAATAGATATGTCTACCAATTTAAATGGTAGCCTGTATATGTATATGGCAACAACTGACAGAAATATGACGCCTAAGGCCTATTGAAATGTTAAGTTCCGTAAAATTACAGCTGAGACAGACATTTGAGCCGTGACCTGCTACTTAGCGTCATCAATGTCTTACCATGACAAATCGTGTTTTCTCTGGGCCAATAACATGATGTCCTTGTATGATAATAACCCACTTCAGCACGCATTCGCATGCGTTCACGTGTAACCTATACAACAACAACGCAACGGCCCAGCATCGGTAACACATGCATATATTCGCGGCAAATTGACCTATAAGATGTTAATTGAGTTTTTTTTTTTTTTTAATCTTCCAGTATTTATCCAAGGACTGGTATAAAGAATCCATTCACTTTATACGTAACGTGCTGCTTCCCCGCGAGGGACAGTTGTTCACAATTTATGTCTTTTGTAAAGGCAGGCTATGCCTATAAAATGTTCAGGGAAATATGGCTTACTGGAATAATAATAAGACCTATGACAACAAGCATAATAACTCATATTAAAGGCTAGCATCACCAAGATCAACGTCGACATGCAACCAACCAATTCAAAATCTTTCAACGTATACGTATAGGCCTATACATGGCTATTAAAACGTATCCCGATTTATCATCCTCATCATCATCATCATCATCATCCTTTTTTTAAAAGATGAGCGTGACCATTTCCAGTCAAGGGACAATAATGACGAATAATGCTCATTCTCAATTTAAATATATGACTTCTTAACAAAAACCATTCAAATAGGGCTGCCTGCCTGCATGCATCCATATGAGTGCGTCACGATAATACGCTTTGACAGGTGGCATAACAATAACCTGAATGCATATTGATACAACAATAATGTAGAATATGGTCAAATATTTAATAGCGCACAACATTTCGATCTCGACGTAGGCTCTATTCTGACACGATTTCACTCAAGTTTGGCGACGCAACGAAATTAGGAACTGGCGTCGTTTAGCAATTGGTCGGACTCTGATTAGATTGATTGTTCATGCTAACCCCCTAAAGCAATTGTCGATATCTGGATATTTGTGGGAAGGTTGTTAATTTACTGTGTAGCCTAATTTGTAGACTTCCTACACATTTTTTTTTTAACAGACTTAAACGAATTCCTGAGGCAAGCGAATTCCCCGGCTCCGGATTTGTTTTACTTGCTGTAAAGCAGGCCTATGGGCACACAGGCCCACTGCTAGAAAACGACCATAATTAAAGGGATTCTCACGGCTTGGTGCGCTATATATCTTGTATGCCATTGGCTCTCAAAGTGGGGTCCGGGCGAGGACCCCCAGGGTTAGTTAATACAGCGTCACAATCATTTTAACCACTTTAACCATGTTATACTTTGGCTATTCAAAAAATAGCAGATATACAACAAGCTCATAGCGCGAGTGCCGCTTGTAGTAGATCTGCAATTTTTGATAAATCCCTGGCACAAAATATTTTGGAAATGGGGGGTCCGCAGCCAAATGCACATCTTTTTGGGGGTCCTTGACATGAAAAGGTTTGAGATCCACTGGTGTAGGCTATGTGTTCTTAACTGCAGTAAAACAACCAACTTCACCTGCTGAAAAGGATGAACACTGAACACAATATAACCAGAAACAAGTCTGACACTTAGGGACAGAAAGAGAAGATATATAGTAGAGGTAAGAGTATAGGCTATATTAATCGCAGCCTGCAGGCCTATATCTCAGAATATTAGATTTGGGCTTTGTGCAATTTGCTGCCATCATTCATCGTCGTCTTTGGGCTGTCCCAAACGAGACTTCATGGCGTCTTGAATCCAACAGCAAAACAAAGGAAAGGGGAAGCCCGTCATTTACCATTTATCATTATGTTATTAAAACTTTGCATTAACACGCAGATCCATACTCTCGCATCGTCAGTGGACTGGAATTTAAATTAACAAATTCATTATAAACTTAGAGAAAGTGGTAGACGTACATACATCAAAGATCGTTATCACGTCACCATCCTCATTATCATCATTGCCATCATTAGCCATTTTGGAGCTGCATCTTATAGAGATCCGACAATCTGACGGTCCAACACACACCAACTTGAGAACAAAGAGCTGCAACTTAATTTGCCTCATCCCGAGTCAGCATAAGGATTCCAGCCCATGAAAACAATGTTATAGCCAAGCACCAGCATGCATACACTTTACGTTGTTTTACTGAAAAGGTATATAAACATCGAGGCAATGAAGCGCACTCAATGTAGACACACATGCAAGCACGGTGATCCTGTTGGGATATATAGCTTAGATTTGTTTGTTATATAGATTTGTTTTTCTTTGAAAAGAGAGAGAGAGAGAAAACATGAGAAAAACGGGAAACAGAAAATGAATGACATAGGATCAAAGCCCCAGAATGCACGCTTATCCTATGTGCACCATAACACATGAAGAGGATGAGCCAATGTACACAGAGGCCTATATGCTGTCATATTAGTGTGGGTCTTTGCAGTGTAATTGAACTTGATTGTTATAAGCAATATTGCTGATTTTATAAATTGAATTTCCCAATAGTTAAATTGGATATTGAACGGTCACTCATGTCTTAACGATCGCTCGTGTTCAAGTTAGTCATTGTAGTTCAGCTTGTTCTGTCACATTTAAGATATTTTGAGTATAGAAGCGACTTTATAAAAGAAATGCATGGTGCACTCCTGGATAAACTTGAACATGGGGGGGGGGGGGGGGCTCGCCACTGCTGCTGGATGCTGTAACGGATAAACAGTTCAGAATTGACTGCTGACAGAAAAATATCAGAGCAGTATATTTCTTAAACAATTTCAAGTTAGACAAACATGTGACGTGGATTAGGAATGTGCACTGGAGCTGTGATGGCATCACATTTCAAATGTCATTTTTGCGCGCATGCCGTTTCCAAAAATCATACAGATCTCTCATGGGAACGCATTTGTGTGTTTACAGAGGGGGGCTTGTTGGCCCCCTTGGCTGCCTGCTCGACAGGACATATATCTTTTAAAATCAGTTAAAATATTGCAGGGGTTTTGTTTTGTAGACAATAAAGTAGTCTGCTAAGCAAACTGTTCTGTTCGATTGCATATTTTTGAATATCCTGGTCAACAATCAATTGATATGGGCCTATCTTCTTGGAGTATACTTTTTTTATTTGCAAATTCAACATTATTACACTTCAAGGCACTTTTATTTCAAAATAGATCTTGAACGTCCAAATGGCATTATAAATCTTCTTATACACGGGGGCAATAGGGGGGCTTTGTATGGCCATTGACTGCAGCAAATATGCGGCAGACCTGCTGTACTGCTGTACTTTAAAAAATGTCAATAGAATATTAAATCAAAATTTGTGTTTATTTCTCTCCCATATTAAGAAAAAAAGAAGACACCAAATATAGGCCTATTTTATACTTTTACCTGGCACAAAATATTTTTGAGATGGGAGGGGGGGGGGGGGGGGGGGTCCGCAACCAAATACATATAAAAGAAGAAACCAAATATAGGCCAACTCACTAACACAATAATTCCGTCTATGGAAATAATGCGCTGTAGTCGAGGACTTAAGCCTGCTCACCGCTCCTTGTTACACAATCAATAGATCACAAGTGATGCGTTGCCTTCACGGGCAGTATAACCATTCAATTCGACATGGACAGTCTTGGCTGAGTGGACTCACTGTGTGAGCAGCATGACAACCCTATCTATCTATAGCATTTACTGATGGCCTTTCTGTTGAGTAAATGAACCATTAGATGAGACATAATTCAACTGAATTATTCAGTCGCATAAATTGTCATTTAACCGAAAGGATATGAATCCACTGTAAATATTAAGCATCGAATAAATGTTGGACATAATGTGTCACGTGGCATTTTCTTGCTTGGTTAAACTCGCGTGCCTGACTTGCCCGATGCGATGCCCCATGATCATCAATAGTTATCCAATATAGCCTAATTATTTGATAACATGGAATTGGCTTTTTTAAGTATAACAATAATGTACACTAATAATAATAACAATAACAATTCAGACACTATAAAGTCTACCATGGTGGAGCATAACAAAAATTCATTTGTAAAAACTATTCTGAAAGTGATAATTTGTGATTCAAATGAGCAAGGCAGTTGTAAAACGCACATAAGGCTTTTAATTGTGCACCTTATTTACCAAACAAATTTCCAATTTCTTTGTTCATTTTGGTCATTTTTCATTGGCAGGGAAGCGTGTATGGACAAAATGTGTAGCCTGCATATAACCGAGTTGTAATGGCATATAAGCGTCCTATTGTTGCCCCTTGTCTCAGGTGTGCAATAACAGTGCAGTTCTGTCCGCTTCGACCTGTTGCCCCAATTGTCGTACTTTCTTATTATCCCGCATAGCTTATTTCGAACCTGGGAGATCTATAGTGCCCATCGGGACCTCTGATCCCTAGAGTTGACCTTTTGTTATTTCAGCCACCGGAAGCACCTCAATGGAAACAAGTTGAGCACGTTTCCCAATGGTAAACATTATGCTTGACGCATTAGTGGCATGGGAGCGTGGGGCCAGGGGGATCGACCCCTCAAACGCCCATATAGCGCCATGCAGGGGATGGCAACAAAGTCTGCGAGGCCTGGACTCCATTGCTCTCTTGCCACTTAAAGCCTATCGATTATCCGAAGATGTCATTAATATTTACAACTGCAGTATAGGCTATGCGAGTGATTTGGTGTTTATGTAGTGTTGTTGAGCCCCTGAAATCTATGGCATGAGCGAAGCTTATACACTGCTGTTACGTGGCCCTTTTCTTGTAGTGGCATGGGGGAAAACAGCGCATGTATGACATGGAGAGAAAGAAGCAGCTCATATGGCTATACCTAGTGAATGTTTATTTCTCTTGTAGACAGACAGAGACACGCGTGCCTTAATTCTTGCGTGCGGAATGTCTATATAGAACGACGAATTCATGCAAAGGTCTAGTCTAGGCCATGCAGTCGAACAGTAATGACCTAAATTAATTCCTCGTGAAGATACTTTCACATTCACAATGACCACCACAACACATTATACACGTTACTGTGCTTTAAACATACAAGAATCAAACTGTTTCGTAATTTCATTCAATCATTATGATTTTAGCGTGACGATGACACGGTGATAATGTGCGCGTAATTATAAAAATTATAAAAATTAAGAGAATGCAGGCTGACAGTTGAGTGTCTTTCTCTGAAGCTCTTTCAAACCGACATTTTGACATGAGCAACGGAACGTGATTTAAGCCTATATACGTAACAAAAATCGAGAATAAATGTCAGCCGTTAGGCCTACATGCACAAATTAATATGAAGTGAAACAGGCCAAAATAATGTTGTCTCTGGGTAGAAACCTTGCGCGTAATGCGTAATTTTCGCGCGCAATGTACAACTTAGTCCTATATAATAGGCCTATGTCTTACCTAATTTATATACACATCTTCCAGTCATTCCAAGCTTCATATAGTCCAGAACGATTTTCCCAGAGGGTTCATGATATTTACCGTTTGATGGCCGTGTTTAGAACATATCATCATGGGAATGACTGGATATGTGTCTAATAAAGTCTGTCATTCGCTCGTTGATGATTAACGGATACCCAATCCATCTGGGGAATACTGGCCATGTCTTGAAATACAATGGCCCTCAAACGCATGGACACATGGTTTGTAAACCTTCTAAAAGTTATGTTGTACTCGAAACTAACCGTTCATCCTTTTGCCAAGCTCTTTTCTGAATGCTCGACTGTGTACTTGCAAGTGAAGATCTGACTCATATTCAGAATCACAGTCCTGGATATTTGTATTAAACTTACCCTATATCTGTGTGAATAACAGATGCAATGCATCGTGGTATCCCCGCTCAGGTTCTGATGGAAGAGGGGGGGAAGCCCGTGCACGGCACATGTCATGTCAAAGTTTTGCACCAATAGAAAAGCGGCTGTGCGCGATCTCGACACTCCATTGGCGGACCGGCGCTGCCAGACGGGGAAAAGTGTTGGAAGTCCAGCCCATGGTTTCTGCAGATTGAAATGTAAGCCTGTCTCCCAGACCATCAGGAAACAGATCGCGAATTTGTTCCTTCTCGCTCTTTATCGTACCCGTGGCGCACGAGGGGATTTTCTTTGACAGCATTCTGGACACTCGCAACACTGGACACAGGAGCGTACCCACACGGGAGAGGTGACTGCGACACCGCGTTCATCATTTGTGGATATAACGCAATGGGTAAGTTTGACGTTTGATCGTTTTGGGTGTCAGGGGATGGAGGAGAGGAGCGATCGGTGACCGAATATGTGCGGCATTTCCCACCTTGCCGTTGCGTGAAGTTCGACCCGACCATCGGTCGAACTTCATGCAAACGGCAAGGTGGAAAATGCGGCATATTTGTCTCGCACCGTTGCGATTTCCTCACGATGTAATCTAGCTGAAGGAGGAAGGCTGTTACGCATTGTTGAACGAATCAATTATGCTTGAATGTTGGCAATGGCCGCTGTCTATTCAAGCACGCAACAGTAAAACAGTATAGGTTATCCAAAAACACCATAAACTCCAAAATTATACATTGTGAGAAATATATCTGGTTAGATCACCAATACATTGATAAAGACCGTTGTTGTCTAGAGGGTGTTTTTGTTGAAATGTATTTATTTATTAAAAACCCAAAATACTACATGGGCTTTGCTCCTGGTTGACTTCAAAGTATGACGCTCAAGAATATAAGGTTCTTGAGATACCGTGCCAAAAATAATAACAGTAAATAGTAACTCACTTTTTATTAACTTCAGTTTAGCCTATAACAGATATACACTGAAATGTATAAACTGGTCAGTGGTCACCACCTCAAGCGACCATGGCAGACGTAATAAAGTGTAATAATCGCTGTATAGCCTACAAGTATACTGGCAAACTGTAATCGAGGCCTTGGCGTGATGATGGTGTTACATTTTTGTTCTCTTTTGTGTGTTTTTTTTGGTTATACCAGAACCGGCCTTCGGGGAGGTGAACCAGCTGGGTGGTGTTTTCGTCAACGGCCGACCACTACCCAATGCCATCCGGCTCAGGATTGTAGAGCTGGCCCAGCTGGGAATAAGGCCGTGCGACATAAGCAGGCAGCTCCGGGTCTCCCACGGCTGCGTCAGCAAGATCCTAGCTCGGTACAACGAGACCGGCTCTATTCTCCCGGGGGCCATCGGAGGCAGCAAGCCGCGGGTCACCACGCCCACGGTGGTCAAACACATACGGACATACAAGCAGAGAGACCCGGGGATTTTTGCCTGGGAGATTCGGGACAGACTACTCGCCGACGGGGTTTGCGACAAGTTCAATCTGCCATCCGTCAGCTCCATCAGTCGGATCCTCCGCAACAAGATTGGGAATCTGTCCCAGCAGAATCACTACGAGTCGAGCAAGCAGGCTCCTCACCCGCCACCACAGCCCACGTTACCGTACAATCACATATACTCGTATCCATCTCCCATCGGTGCCACGGGGACCAAGGTACCCAACCCTGGCATGCCCACCCTTCCCGGACACATGGCTATGCACAGGATATGGCCTTCCTCGCACTCGGTAACAGATATTCTTGGGATACGGTCGATTACAGAGCAACAAAGTAAGCATGTTGTTGCCTACCTTTGGAAAATAATTGTGTTTTTGGGGTTCTAACAGCGAAAAGGGCATAAAGTAATTTCTAAGGTTTTTGTGCGCATGCTTGCTTTGTGCGTGCGTACATAGTGTGTGTGTGTGTGTGTGTGTGTGTGTGTGTGTGTGTGTGTGTGTGTGTGTGTGTGTGTGTGTGTGTGTGTGTGTGTGTGTGTGTGTGTGTGTGTGTGTGTGTGTGTGTGTGTGTGTGTGTTCTTGCTATGGGTGTGTTGTATGTGCGTTATAACAGTTTTTCAGTACTCGTCTCTTTGTAGACGCTAAACTTTGGCTAAAGTAACCGCTCGAAAGCTGATAGGATGTGTAGGCCTCTACACGGAGTGAGACCAAATAATATCTGACCTCCGGTTTGTTAGTGATGTGAAAGACAAAGTAAGCTAGGAGGCGAGGAGCACTGTAGTTCAAACGTCTTGCATAGAAACAGATGGTTCAGCTTGCAGTAATAATTAAGAAGCGGATGTGGAATATTGGGTGGACAAACCAAAGCAGGGCGCAGTGGCGAGGTGAACGGAATCAGAATTAGGTGTGTGTGCACAGAGTTTGCCATGAACCAGACATTTTGTGTTAGCGCTGTTAACATCAGTGGTGGAAAGTAACTAAGTAGATTTACTTAAGTACAATTTTGAGGTGCTGGAGTATTTCAAATTAGTTATAGTTTTACTTCTATTCCACTACATCTCATACTCTCAGAGTCAAATATTGTACTTTTCACTCCACTACAACTATTAGAAAAGTTACTAGTTACTTTGTAGATTTGGATTAACATAGACTACATATAACCATTTGTAGCCCTATTTAAACTTTAGCTCTTTAAAAATAGCCGATCTACAAGCTCACAACGAAGCGTTGTGAGCTTGTAGATCTGCTATTTTAAAAATACTTGTATACATTTTATAGGCCTACATTTGAAAAGTTGTCAAATGAGACATTCTACATAATGAGTACTTTTGGTACTTTACATTTTGGTACCAATACTTTTATACAAGCAAATTTAGAATTCCGGACTTATACTTGTAACAGAGTATTTCTACATTGTATTGATACTTTGATACTTCCACCACTGCTGCATATTCAAAAGTATGGCTATATACTCTTCGATTTTAAAGGGATTTCAGTCGAGTCTGGTCTATGATAAGCTACTGTTTGCTATAGTGCGGTAAAGATTCATGTTTTAAGGTAATTTTGATCGCATAGATACTAGATACACATATTTGTAGCCTAACATGCAGGTAGCCATAAAACTTCTTCTTGCACTCAATAGCACCGCAACTGTTTTGGAAACAGTGAAACAGGATCCTCCATAAATCACTGTTAATGGTAGACAAGTTGTTGTGAAACCTTTTTTTTCCTGAGACAATGTTTCTTGTGGCAGCAAGGGAAGTGTTGTCAGTCGAGGGCCCGTGCTACTGTCAGGAGATAGACTATAGCCTACCTATAGCTGTGGTTCTCAACCTTTTAAAGGCCGTGACCCCCCCCCAAAATAATCATATTTGAACTGCAGGACCCCCCAGATAAATATTGTGAAAATAGCCGATCTAGCTTGTAGATCAGCTATTTTCAAATGTTTTGCCTCTTTCTTATATTATTTGACAATTCGGCCAATGTTTGACCAGTTTTTATAGTTTGTTGATTACTTTTGATGCTGTAATGGTACTTTTTTTAAGGTATCAAAAAGGTCTTAAAAGTCCTTAAATTGTCACTTCACTGTCATCTGTCATCACCCCCCCCCCCCCCCCCCACAATCATGTGGGGACCCCTTCTGGGGATCCCGAACCATATGTTGAGAACCACTGACCTATAGCATGACAGTGCCTTGCAGAAACATGCCCAGCAGACAGACAGGGAGGCCTCGGCAATTCTATGCAGACTTAACTCGGTCAGTCTAAACAACACATTGTCTCTCAAATGCGAGGCAGATATTTCATGCCGAACAAGAAATGGCAAGGGGAGGAATGTGTTCTCAAAGGCTGCCTTTCTAAACAATTTATGCATTTCCAAATTATTAACAGATGTTTGCGGCAGGTTCGGAAAGCCGAAATAAGTATACCATACACATGACGTGAGATCTCTTTTAGCGTCACAATCATTTCACCAGCCATGTGATTTCATTAAAAAAAACTGAACTTTTATGGCAAACGACAGGTATGAGCGTGCCTATTACCCTGTTAATTGTAAAAATCAGAACTAGGCCTACATGATTTAAATATCATAGGCTATAGGTGTTTTCACTTGCGCACACACACACACACACACACACACACACACACACACACACACACACACACACACACACACACACACACACACACACACACACACACACACACACACACACACACACACACACACACACACACACACACACACACACACACACACACACACACACACTCTCGTAACTAGAGTCTAGTTAGTAAATGGCTGTGGGTGAATTCAGTACTAGAGGCCTATCGAAAAATATATTTTCGAGAAGTAGGAGGAACAAGGATATTAAATAAGACACTCTTGAGTCGCATCAGGTTTCAACACTGGTGGGCTTGCTTTTCCCCATTCTTTAAACGTTGGGAGCCGTGTATAATATAATATCCATCACGCACAAAGGGGGAAACGGTTAAAGTAAATCTAATTTGTCCCCCCACAGGAAGGCGTTTGGTGGGCTAAATGTTCCTGGCTATTACACGAAAGGGTCGTCTTACTGCATTCCGTTCATGAATTGGCCTTCTCAGTTTGATCAGCGCGGCTATATGGGGCGCGCGCACGTTCGCGCACACTGATTTCAGCAGGGATGGAGGCTCTGTTGTTTTGATTTCAGCAGGGATGGAAGCTCTGTTGTTTTGTACGGAAACGATGCTTACTATATTACTTACTATAGAACGTGAACTAGTCAGTCTATTGTTCGTGCGGGAAAATGCCAAATGAGTCAAGCAAAACATGTTAGCTTATATATATGCCCGGTATGTAGAGCTATGGTAGTCTGGCATGCATGGGGTGCAGACCTGGGCCTGTGGATTTGCAAAGATAAATGCATGAGAACTAGAAAGTGTGCAGGTCTTTTCTTTATCTTCTCTGACTTCCCTTATCTTCTGTCTGTCTCTCTTTTGCCCCCAGTTAGTGACAGTCCGTCCTTTCCCAGTGCCAAACTAGAAGAATGGAGCGCTAATAAACAGGACTAATTTTCCTCCAGCAAGCTCTACAATATAGTCAATGGCGTCATTGGCGTGGCATTTAGAACCTGAAGCAAAATACACACAGGTATAACAAAAAGGACATCTCTCATGTAGGGTTCCACTTTCGAGGACTAAATGCTTTAGCATGGAGACCTGGTGTTAAACACGGGCAGTAGAAGAGCCTGGTAATTAAGGCTACGATCCTAATGCCAGGCTTAATGATCTAATAATAAGTATATGGCCTGGAAAATTGTCTCACGATATTAATACATTCCTTCTGCAGTGGATGCATGCACTCAAACTTTGTCATTTGTTCCTGTCTATGTGTGTTGGCTTTGGTCTATGGACTATCCTTCACGACTGCATAAGTGAACATAAGAAATTCTAAATACTTTTTTCATTCTTTATTTTCATACATTTTAACATTTTAATACAAAACTAATTGCAGCCTATTTTGAAGGAATAACCAACAATTCCTAAAGTGAAAGAGTTATTATTTATCTACATAATAAGACATTATGAAAGCCCCCCCCCCCAGCCCCACCCACAACAACGTGTTTATTTTCGGTTTTCTGCTGCATTTCTGTAGGATACGTTTCAGTGCCAACGTCGTAACAATTCCGTTGGCGCCAAAATGCGTCATTTGACTACCAGATTTGTAAAAAATAAAAATAAATTAAAAACGATAATATTTATATGTTCTAAGAGGAGTCCTGTGAAATGGGCTAAATATTTTGAGCGTTGTAAATGTGCACATATTGCTTGCCTAATTCAAATGGCCTATATGGGAAATTAAGCAGAGTCAACATAATTTTATTACCAGCCATTGTCATATCAAAAACTGCTATTAATATAGCTTCCGCATTATTATTATTATTTTTTAAATACAACTGACACGTTTCTGTTCTGTTAAAATAACGAAAACTGGAAATAAATGTATCTTAACCTTGTTGTGTCAGTGTCAGGGGAGGCCTATTTGTTTAATCCAGAAGCTTTTTGATTAGATTTTGAATTAATTTTGATCAGTGGCTACATTTATGTCAGCGGCACATGCCTGTATAAAAAACATCATAAAGGCTATCTAGATTTTGTGAAAACGGCAACAAATGGCGGGCTATGATGACAGCTGTGCGTGTGTGTGTGTGTGCGCGCGCGCGTGTGTGTTAGTGTGACAGTATGCATAGATTCAACTATGAATGCGCGCGTGTGCGAACATCATGTGTTGGCACATTCTTTTTAATTCCCATGGCACGCGATTCCTGATGGAGACAAAACCATTTAAACTATTTCAAGCCGCATATAGTTTGGTTTCTACGCTCATTTTATTTAAAACAACGTAAAGCAACAGATACAGTATTCAGACATTGAGGGCGTGTGAAGCCTTCTTCAAAGTAAGGGCACAAAGACACAACTGAAGACAAACGGTCTCAGTGGTTAGCCTACAAACTATACAGAACAACGAGTTATAGTGAAGCATAAAATGCAGAAAAGAACAACTATAAATTACAGACTGCATTTCACGGCAAAACAAGAATGTTGCAACAACTATTTCTCAAAAAGGCATATAGCCATAAAATCTGGCCCTTTTGCATCAGCCATTTTATCTGCTGCAATGTTGCCTACCTATTAGACCTATTAGCATTAGGCGTATGTGTGCAACATTTGAGAACGTGCGTGCAGAAATAAGTGAGTGGGTGAGACTGAGAGAAAATGACAGACATAAATTCCCAACCCATGTGTTGTATGATATATTGATATTGCTGCTTGTTGTATGACTAGGCTATATCTGATAGCAATTCTTTGACGCAGGTTTCACAAGACATCTACTATCCACACACCCAAACAAGCTTATAAACTAATATACAGCTTATTTTTCTCTATTGCCCTAAACGAGAACGTAGGGTGACGAAAGATGTTCTAGGTCATTTGTGTCTCTTGGCGTGATTTCTAAAGGCCCAATGAGAAGTCGCAAATATAGCCCCAGTCTAAACGCCGAATGGCTGTTTGGCTGTAAGGCCTGTTTCCTAAAAGAGGCACTGCAATCAGATGCGCCCATGGGACTATATCAGACGATCCTCATTTGAAAGAAGAATTGGATCATTAAATTTCGATTCAGGGTTAATGTATGCGCATAAGTCTATGTAAACAGAGCCTGCGGCTCGGAAGTCATTCATAATGCCCACTTTCCGTCCCCGTGTCTCCAAAGGACTGAAAAGATATATATCAGGCAGACACCGTTTAAAATGTGAGTTTTCAAATAAACTAAATTTTTAGCAGATGATTTTAGGTTGCCATTTCCCTAGATTAACATGCTTTAACGCCACATTTAGCTGATCAATAAAACATTAATACATATATATATAATAATTATGGCCACATTTGACATGGTTATACAAAGATTTCTCAGGCGTGGTTTGAGTTTTCCTCGGTCTAATTATGGTCAATCATGCAAGCGTGTTTGTCTTGACATTCAGGTGAACATTCACATTGCCATTAGTTTGTTTGCCGTTACTGCGAGTTTTTAAATCAGGCTTTCATACTATTTGTGACAATTAAGGGACATAGAAATAACTCGATTAACAAAATAATTTCGATTAAATTGAAAAATAACTAGCCTAATGGCAATATAGGCCAAAGATGACATGACCTTGATTACAGGCCGTTCAAAGAATACGCTTAAAAAAGTTATCATATAAAACATGAAATTGTGCTAATAGGCCAACTAATTCCCCAACTCTACTAAACAATCTACACATTTATATCATTTAATTTCTTTCATGAAAACAGCTTAGGGGGTTATTTATTTGAAAATCTATGACTTTGATAAATGATGTAAAACATTTAAAGTCAATTTGGCATTTTGTGGAATAAACTTGCATAATCGGATCAATTTGCACAAACTTCCAAACACACCAACTGACACACATAAACACCCCCAGACAGATGCGTGAACACACACACACACACACACACACACACACACACACACACACACACACACACACACACACACACACACACACACACACACACACACACACACACACACACACACACACA
This sequence comes from Gymnoscopelus braueri, assembly GCF_963280865.1. Classification (NCBI taxonomy): domain Eukaryota; kingdom Metazoa; phylum Chordata; class Actinopteri; order Myctophiformes; family Myctophidae; genus Gymnoscopelus; species Gymnoscopelus braueri. The sequence goes on along the minus strand of NC_137621.1, from coordinate 30,990,104 downwards.
CACACACACACACACACACACACACACACACACACACACACACACACACACACACACACACACACACACACACACACACACACACACACACCTTAGCATTGAGCATAATGCCAGCAAATCCTAGTCAAACAGGACAGAGGAACAGAAAAAAAGCATGCAGCTCCACCAGTGATTGTCAGTAGTCATAGACCACCCAGGAATAGAAATTCTGCCCCAATGTTGAAATGCTTTGTTGAATTCCTCCAGTTAAATTTTGTCGCTCCGCCAGCAACGTTAGACCATTCATGGTGAAAGCCTCATGCTTGCCTCATTCTCGATCATATTTCAACTCTTCCTGTCTTTTCACTCCCAATCTCTTGTGACATTTGTATTGCGGTGCGCCGGTGCCCCCAACCCCAACAACCCGACCCTGTCTCCCATCATCTGGCATGGCTCTTTGCCACTTTTGTAGAAAGAACCCTGCATCTCCAGAGAGTCAACTTTTAAGACATTACGATCATAACAATAATATTTAGGAAATTGAAGAGTTATGTTCCAAAACGGCATGTATCAATTTCAGAAGAAGCCTTCACTTGAAAGAGTGACTTGCACTTTCAAATCTCTTAATATATTTATTATTATTATTATTATTATTTTTGACAGGGGCCTTAAGAGAGCCAGTAATTTACGTATTACTCCAATAAGCTTTACTTTCATTTGGCAAGTGCAGATCTGACTGTTTTCAAATTGTGGTATTTTGTAACCAACTCTTAATTTAGAGACTGCACAGCAAACCCCCCCAGTGTTACCATTTAGGTCAATTGAGTCAAATTAACACTGAGGATTTTTGCTACGTGGTTCTGAATCGGGTCTGTGTGTTTAGAGCTGCTCAGCACATGAATGGGTTTCAGGAAAATGTTAAATACATCAAATGACCAAGATTTGAGTAATGAGTAATCAGGAGACAGCAGTGAGATATTCTAGTTCTGTTCTACTTTTTCTTCTTCCACTGCCCTCTCTCCTGCATTCCACTCACCCTTACAGGTATAGCCTACGTTTTCACACTCAGAGTTAAATTTACACTGAGGATTTTACAGTGCACACTGCAGCTACTAAGTCAAGTCGTGTGTGTGTGTGTGTGTGTGTGTGTGTGTGTGTGTGTGTGTGTGTGTGTGTGTGTGTGTGTGTGTGTGTGTGTGTGTGTGTGTGTGTGTGTGTGTGTGTGTGTGTGTGTTTGTTTGTGCGAGCACATACGTCTCACTTCCAAATCACTGTCCAAAGTGTAAACTGTAAATGACACATTAATGATGGGACCTTCAGTCTCGAATGGAAGTGAAGACTTTTCTGTGTGCAATGTGGTTCCTAATTTCCGAACTAGGAAGACAATTCACATTGCGAGGATAAAGGAGCACTTCATTTTCAACCTTATATTCATGTAATTGGTCCTTACTTATAAAATGGTACCATTTTCGTCTGCTCGCTCTGCATCTCAGAGGAGGGCTATGGACAGTTCAGAAACCTACCTACCAGTGACATCATCATGGGGAATTATACACCGGGCGAGGGGTGGGGGTGGGGGGGTATTTTGGTTATGCCCCCCACCACCTCAATTCCTGCTGTGTTACAGCATAAACAGTCCCCTCCGTGTGGGGAAACTACAGCCTCTCTCCTTTTCCTGGAAAGTTAGCATGCCGAAATAGAAACCATTGTTCATCAATACAAAATAAATACAAAGTTTGAAATCTTGTTTGAAATGATCAAATGTGCCTAGCGGTTGATGTCACTGGTTGGCACGTTTCTGAACTGTCCACAGCACTCCTCCTCTGCAGAGCGAGCAGACTGAAATGGTGTCATCTAATGAGCATTAACAAGGACTTACTATATGAAGATTGGTCGAAAATGGGAGAAGTGGGCCTTTAACTGAACTTGGTCCCAAAACCAAGTATCTTCTCAAAGCAGAATGTCAGAGAGTCTGACACAAAGTACCAGATAAGCCCTTAAAGGGATAGTTCACCCAAAAAAATACTTATTTTCTATCGATTAGTCACCCCATGGAGACTTGAATTCATGGAGATTTTTTTGTTTTCGTCTCATTCATTAGCCAATAATTTGATGACCGGCGGAAAGATGCTAATGTCTACGTTAGGAGACTCAAAGTTGACACTTTGAGCCGCCGCTGATGATCAAATTATTGGCTTAGGAATGCGACAAAAACAAAAAAATCCCTTTAAACAATTTCTTTAGAGATTCACAGTAGAGCTACACTCGCTAACAAACTCTCTCTTCCTTCGGTATATAGACGCTGAGTGGATTGCCCACAGTGAACAGCTATGTCACAGCTCCCAGCATCCCTCCTTACCACCCTCCCACCCAAGTGTCGCCCTACATGGGGTACAGCGGCACCACGTCGGCCTATGTGACCGGGGCCACATGGCCGCCAGCCAGTGGCAGTGCTCTATCTCCCCACAGCTGTGACATCACCTTCAGGAGCAGGACAGCCAAGCCGTGACGCCTTTCCACCCCGTCACGGCCTCATGCACTGTATAAGTCTTTGACAACACCGACAGACAAGAGACAGGACACGGGGGGAGAAAGAAAGTGAGAGGGAGAAAGGGGTGGAGAAAGGCCAGGGGGGGGCGGATGGCTCAGGTCTGTCCGCTTCTGGCCTGAAATCACCTCATCACCACCATCATCATCATCTCCTCGGTATACGCCCATGAAGGACCTATACAGCAGTGGTTCTCAAAGGGGAACGCAGGGACTCTCAGGGTTCCTTTAGGGGGGTCTAAATGTACCCTTGCAGATCTGTAACTCTGATTGCAGGTCTGTAACTCCATTTACCAAATGGACCCGTCAGGGTCCATTTGGTTCCATTTGTAAACTGTCAGAGTTAAAGGGGTATTTTTCCCCACGGTTTTCGTACTTTTTCTATGATGTTATGATATCATAGGATGAATGCTACAGTAGAAAAATGTCATAACTCCATCCCGGGTCCACCACAGCTAAAAACGCACGCCTATGGTCCTAGACGAGATTTCGTGAAATCTCGTCTAGCGAGACTTCTGGTGGGGGCGCATTCAAGACAATCACGTTGCATAGTGTTCTGTCACTATGAACGTCAGATCTCACCAAAAAACAAACCAAAAAAAAAAGCTATTAAAATACGCGATTTAGTGCAAGGACCATAGGCGCACGTTTTTAGCTGTGGCGGACCCGGGATGGAGTTACGGATTTTTAGAAAAGGTAAGAAAAACGTGGGGGAAAATTCCCCTTTAAGGGGAGACCTTGAAATGTTAACGTTTGAGAACCATTGACCTATACAGTACCAAGTTACCCATGTTTGTGGTGGTCTCAAACCACACGCTCCATAGGCCCATATGTGAGAATATGACACCAGATAAACAAGGCCCAAACTGGGGACGGACCAGTCCTTTCATATCAAGTAAAGAACGGCTCTGTTGTGTGTCCAAAGAAGAGCTTATAGGAGGACGGGTGTATTGAAGGACTGACATGAATGCTACTATGATGAGGACATTTTGCCATCCATCTTCTTAATTTTCTCTCAATTTCATTACTGCACACATTATGCAAATGTCTTTGGGGGAAAACAGTGGTAATGTATGACTTCATGAATAAGCCATCACAGAAGCGGGAGAAGTTTGCATTTAAGTGTTTTCAGGGTGCTTATAAATTGTTAGTTTTATTTTTATTTTTTATGTTTGTATGCTTTTTGGTTTTATGTTTTTGATAAAAGTAACTGTCTTATGGAGCATTGTTTTTCCCCACTTCTCAAAAAAAAAGTAGCCAGTTCAAGAGCTCCCATAAGAGAAGTTCATGTTTATTTATTAGACTAAAGGTACGTTGAACGAAGTGCAATTAGCCTCACAGACAGCAGCACGGGATTCCCCACGTGCACATTTAGACACAATTGGCATTTGGTCTTATGTTTGAGTCGATAGCGTTAACATATAAGCTGCACAGTTCCAAATGTTGCACAATGAAATTGAATGTATCTTATTAAATTGTTTTGATGTTACTGAGCTTTCTGAACCACTGACCGTTTTCTGGGGAAATCATTAGCATCTTTAACCATTTTAAAGTGTGACGGTGGCAAGGTGAAAGACGTCAAACATGTTTTAGAAAGAATATTTGCTTCCTTTATTGCAACATATTGCCTACACGCCAGTCGCCAGCTGCCCTTTTTACACTGGCAGGAAATAGCATCACGTGTAGGCTAATATTTGCAAACAAACAGTGGTGGAAAAGTACTCTTAGATTTTTTACTTAAGTAAAAGTATCAATACTGCAATGTAGAAAAACTCCTAATATAAGTAGTCCGGAATTCAAAATTTACTTGAGCAAAAGTACAAAAGTATTGCCATAAAAAATGTAGGCTACTTAAAGTAGCCTACCAAAAGTAAAAGTACTCATTATGCAGAAGGTCCCATTTCACAAGTTTTCAAATGAAATGTATAAAAAAATATATCTACAATACAATACAGTACAATATTTGCCTCCAAGATGTACTAGTGGAGTAGAAGTAAAAGCACTGTAAATTGGAAATAGACACGTAAAGTAAAAAAAACTACCTCATAATGTTACTTATAAGTACAGTACTTGAGTAAATGTACTTAGTTACTTACTTAACACCACTGCAAACAAACCACACAAAGTCGACTTACCAGCGAAAGCGTGGCAGCCTAATTTAAGCTTTCTTTCCAAAAAATATGATGTGCTTGCTCGTAGAATATACACGACAAATGTTAGTCTCACTTCCACACGTCACGGCCTGCTACTGCTAGCCAAATGCATTGCTAACACTTTGGGAAAGAAGGACAGAGCCTGTTTGACATGGTCGGCTGCGCCTTGTGGTGGTGGTACAGGCCTAATTGACACCAGATAGAAGCAGTGGTGGAAAAAGTACTCAAATGTTTAACTTACGTAAAAGTATCAATACTGCAATGTAGAAATACTCTGTTACTAGTAAAAGTCTGGAATTCAAAATGTACTTGAGTAAAAGTATAAAAGTATTGGCATCAAAATGTACTTAGAGTACCAAAAGTAAAAGTACTCATTATGCAGATTGAGCACTTGAGTGCTATTTTCAAATGGCCAAAATGTACATAGGGTTGAAGTGGATGTATGTTTTGTAATAATAATCAAAATCTACAAAGTAACTATAGTAACTAAAGTTTTCAAATAATTGTAGCAGAGTAAAAGTACAATATTTGCCTCTGAGATGTAGTGGAGTAGAAGTAAAAGTACTGAAAATTGGAAATACTCAAGAAAAGTAAAAAAAAAAACTTGAGTACATGTACTGTACCTTGGTTACTTTCCACCAGAAGAATGCCTAATGGGGAGTGAAGAAAAAAATCAGACAAATAGTCTCATTTTATTAAAACGTCAAGGCCTTTGTGCCTTAATTCTGACTTTTAAGTCGGGCCAAAATTGGTAAGAATTCTCACCAATTTATAAAACGAATGAATTAATAGGCCTAACGTACAGCAGAAATTTCAGAAATACCAAACTTTAATTCGGATACATAATTTCATACAGCCTATCCTAGACGCCCACTTTTCAGAAAATAGCAGGCAGGGGAATATAAATAATATAGAGGCTAATAATATGCTACCTCTATCTTGTCATTGTTAATGAAACGAAAGCCTTATGGCATGAATATGAATTTAGCAAGAAGCACAGGGCTGAGGGCTCATGGCATGATTTCTTTGTAAAGTGGCATGCAGCAGACCACTTTACAAATCACGACAATAATAAAATAGCCCCACAATATATTAATGACTACTTTAAAATCAGGCTTTTTTTTTGTAGTCCTAAAACGCACAAACTGCATGGGGCCCATGCATTGCATTTATAATTTAATAAAACTAACCTGCAGTTAATTTACATAGTAGACCTATTATCCACCGGGCGAGGGGTGGGGGTGGGGGGGTATTTTGGTTATGACCCCCACCCATCACCTCAATTCCTGCTGTGTTACAGCATAAACAGTCCCCTCCGTGTGACAGTGTAAACAGTGGGGCTGATTTGACTGTGAAAGCGCTCTCCCCCGCATCCAGTCAGTGGTCACGGACCGTTGCTCAGGGATCCTAGTGTTTCTTTGACCGTACATGAACCACATCATAGGGACGTGCTGATCATACGCTCGCCGTACCAGCCAACCCTCCCGTCACGTTTAAGTAAATCAGTGGTTCTCAACATGTGGGTCGGGACCCCCAGGGGGTTAAGGACTTTTAAGACCTTTTTAATAAAAAAAAGAAATTAAATAAAAAAAGACCATTCCATCAAAAGTAATCAACAAACTATTCCAAATATAAAAAATATCAAACATTGGCCAAATTGTCAAATAATATAAGACAGAAGCAAAACATTTTTTTGGGGGGGCAGGGGTCCCCAGTTCAAATATGATTATTTTGGGGGGTCGCGGCCTGAAAAAGGTTGAGAACCACTGAAGTAAGTGATAGTTGCCAACAACTCTCCATGATGCATGGTGGCAGTTCTTATGGCCAAGTGACCAAGGTGTCTTTATTATAGTAGCCTAAGTAGGCTAGTAAGTAGCCTACTACTGCTATCTCTGGATATAGGCCTGTCATCAGTTGTGGACAAAGTACTCAACCCCAGTTGTAACCGAGTCAAAGTATAGATAGTCCTGGTCAAATATTACTCAACTAACTACAAGTACAAAGTTCCTCTGTTTGTACTTTAAAGCAGTGGAATAAAAAATACGGTAGACTGCAAAAGTAGGCTCCTTGCTTTTTAAAATTCTTAAGTATTCGAATAATATCAATGCATTGCTGTATTAAAATTCAGACAAAAAGAATGAAAGGTTTTCCAGACTTTTTTCAAAAATATCAACAAGAATGAAAATAGCAGATCTACAAGCACACAGTGCCTTGCATCGTGAGCTTGTAGATCTGCTATTTTTTCCATTATATTTAACATAGGGCTTAAGCGGTTAATTAATAATGTAGGCCTACTTTTTCCCCTTCCTAGAAATGTAGTGTTGTCAAAAGTACAATATTTGTCTTTGAAATGCAGTGGAGTGAAAGCCATAAGTATAATTTTTTACTAAAGCACTATACTTAAGTAAATGTACTTCATTACTGTTTAGTCCACCACTGTCTGCAAGTGGCCAAGGTGTCTCTCTATTATAGCCAAGGCTCGTTTAATTTAAGTCACACAGCGATATTAAAATGTACAGGATTTTCTGCACGGAGCCCAGCGTTTTAAAGGAACTTGAACCATGTGTTGCAGTGGGAGAAAGACTTTCTCGAAAACGTATAGTGTACCCAATCTGTGTTCCTGTGTAGTCTAATGTAAGTGAACCTTATGGAAGTGAGGTCTACTGGCATCGTTTTAAAAATAGGGGCAAACACGTGTTTATAATTAATGATGTTGAGTCTGACTTCAATGTCATATGGTTATCTTTACTTCTCCACATGCAATCAGAAGCGAGACAGTGCTTTTTCAGAGTAACACTGAACAGGGTACATAACACTACTGCAATACACTATGCTTTATGTATGTTCTTGCTCACTGGAGGAGTTTAAGGAGAAGCTGACAACAGCCAGATTATTTTCCCAATGCCTTAAAACAGCAGCTTTAAGCACAGGTGAGTAAAACCCATTTTTTAGAAAAAGAAAAAACAAAATGTGCTCACAGCTTGTCTGGCTCGTGGCTCCTTGTCTGCTACTGTGGTGTGTGTGTGTGTGCCTTCCATGTCTAATCATGCCAATACGAACCACTGCCTTCACCAGACCTATACAGTATTAATGCATATTAATCATTAAGTTTCACCCTGGCTCCATAGGAAAAGACAGGTCCAGCCACGTCCTGATTGCATGCCTGTCAGACTGGAGCCAAGGAATGGAAATGTTGAAGTAGACCTATAAGGGCGAGGATGAGGAATATGTGGGATAGGGGTGCAAAAAACGAGTAAGAAAGGGGGTGACGGAGAACAAGGTTGCCGAAGATTTATGGTCAGCATGGTGTGCAAAGAATTCAGGTGAAGGGTGGTCGCTGTTACTACGCAATACATGTTACACACGCTACAAGTTGTCAAGACCCAAACAAACGTATGCATTCAGCACTCCCGTACAGAGAGTGCAGGTTAAAACGTTTACAATTCCTTCAATCAGCAAGTCACAGTTGTTCGTCTATCAGCACCAGGCCTCCGGGCAAAAAACCCAGGAGTCTTTTCCATTTTGGCAGAGGGCAACTCCTCTCACTTTAATGACAAGTGTCAAATGAAAACCTGACTCAGTATGACCCATGACTGCCAGAGAAGCTTAAGATGGGTTCACTAACAGTTTACATTGTAATGGCCTTATTCCATTAACCTGTTCATTAACCCATGACAAACATATTGGAAGTACACCATCTAAATCTCTTATGCAGAATATATTCATTATTATTATCAGCATGGGACAACACAATATAAGCACATCAGATTGTACAATAGCATAATTGGGTAGTTACGAAACTATATCGTATATAGTATATATATAGGATTGATAAACAGATTAATGAATTAAAATAAGTCAGTGAAGTCAAGTGTTTATGCGGAGCATCCACTACCCCTGAGGTTGAGCAACAGGTGTGTGTGTGTGTGTAGGGGGGGGTGTGTGTGTAGGGGGTGTATGTGTTGGTGTAAGAGATAGATCAGTTCAGGGAGTGTATGCTTGTGCAGTAACCTCCATTCCTCAGTCACATTTGAATTTCTCGGGGCTTGTTGTTTTAGCTTGCAGTCAGCTATGCTGAAGCACTGACTCATCTCTACAGGGAGAGCAAGAAGACTGACACGCCGTTGGCCAACGCTGCCACAATGGCTGACAGGTTCTCAAACAACAGTGGGTTCTAATGGTGTGGGGTAAGGTGGAGTGGGGTGGGTTGAAGAAGAGGTAAAGTAGATGGAAGTGGCGTGCCTCTATTGTAGCACTTCTGCAATCTAGAAATACTTCTCCCATTCAATGCATGGCACACATGTAACACGAAAGCTGACAAACACATATCACGGACACCTGTGTGCAGTATTTAGGCCTATGCTCAAGCAAGCACATTTAAACATATACGCGCGTACACACACACACACACACACACACACACACACACACACACACACACACACACACACACACACACACACACACACACACACACACACACACACACACACACACACACACACACACACACACACACACACACACACAAACTATGGCGGGGGGTACATTTGCTTTTAATTTGGTTACCAATAAAGTGAAAAATACAGTATAGATTTTTTTCTCTAAATAAAGCAATTTTTGCTTTTTGTTTTGCTAACATAAGGTGACACAATTTGAACATGGTGACATGACATGTAAGATTAACACACTTTCTATGATATGTCAAATCAACAATCCAATTGCCTTCCTATTTGTACTGACAGTATAAAAATGTAAAGTATGTATTAAATGACAAATGACTTTGAAAAATATATCTTTCACACAGATAAACAAGGAAATAGATGATGATCCATTGTGTTCAACTGGACACAATACAGTTGTTGTGCTGGTGGTGATAGGGTTCCAGGGGTCCAGTATCATCTAAGTGCATCTTTATTGTCTAATCACTTATTTTGTTTGTCAAGTGAAACCTAACCAAACCCCCACAGAACCGATTAAAAAACCCTTGCACATTTTAAAAAGTACAGTAAATGAAAAATATACAGGTTTTTTCTTTTAAGTATATTGAGTTCTTTTTTTCATTTAGATTAAGACTAGTTTCCCCAACAGCAATGTTGGTTAAACTTTGGAATTCATGTCAATATTCTACACACTCAAGAGTTAAATGAACACTCCAGATTTTGCACGAGTGGGTATGATTGGCACAATCAAATGTGTGTGTGTGTGTGTGTGTGTGTGTGTGTGTGTGTGTGTGTGTGTGTGTGTGTGTGTGTGTGTGTGTGTGTGTGTGTGTGTGTGTGTGTGTGTGTGTGTGTGTGTGTGTGTGTGTGTGTGTGTGTGTGTGCGCGTGTGTGTGTGTGTGTACTACATGCACTGTCCATAATGGCATTGTGCATTGATAGTAGATAAAACATTCTTTGGACTCATGTGACACTTTGGTAGAGCGGGTGGAGCTACCAATTCTGCTGCAGCCATCCAGACACATATTCATAAACCAGCAGCATCACAGCTCCACCTGTGTCCACGGGAGAGATAGATTAGATAGTGATGTGATTAGAAGAGTGTGATGGTTTCCCATCACACTCTTCTTTACAGAGAGTCTACAATCAAGCAAAGTTCTGGGTCAAATAGTATTTACAGTGAAGAACTCTCAGAGTTTTGTTTTAAATCACCGGATGTTTTTTGTGATATCAACACTGTCTTATTATATATCCTATCCTATTATTATGAGAGACTAAGCCCCACCTATTTGGCTCAGGTGTGGCTTAAAACAAACCACAGAAATGATCTGCAAATATTATTTGGCCCAGGGCTTCTTTAGTAGTGAAGGGATTTTGGGAATCCCAGCCCAGACTAATTAATGGAGATTTTCCGTTTGCCAAAATAATGATTTAAAATTGCCCTCCAATTACAAAACAATTATTCAGACAATATCAAGACAAAGTAATTATGACCAATCTCAGCCACCTGCGTCATGCCACCCAATATGACTATTTTAATATCAGCATGAGGGCCAAATGAATGTTGTTCACTTTACCTGGTCCAAGCCTCATTATCTTTGGAACTAATCCCTTGTACAACGCCAAGTATCTGCAGAAGGGAGAAACATGATGTTAAATGATGTAACTGTACTACAAACTGGAATTCAGTATGGCAGTATCAGGGGAGATAGAGGTATATGGTTACGCGTGTGTGCGTGTGTGTGCGTGTATGCGTGCGTGCGTGCGTGTGTGTGTAAGTGCATGTATATGTGTACACTGTGTGCCTGTCTATATAAATGTGTGAGTATGTGTATGGTGGCACAACTGGGGTGTGTGTGGAGGCAACTGCCTGCTTGTCTGCCTGGCGGCCTGCCTGTCTCTCACCCCAGCCAGGTACAGAGCGAGGCCTAATGGCCAGTGGCGGAGGGTACCTGCCCCTTAATGTGTTCAAGGTGATCAGTGGCTGGCCGCCGCCGCCTCACGCTCCCCATCCCACTGCCTGCCCCCGCCACTGGTGGCGTTAATAAGGCTCGACCCACTTCCTCCCTGGCTCTCTGTCTGATTAGATTGACCCGCGGAGCGCCGCGCGGCTCGTTAGGGCCTGCTTAACGACGTCTCCCATAGGGACCACTAATTAGCTGCGACTGTGTTGTGTTAGAGCAGGGGGACTGGATGTGGCGGAGGGGGCACCCCCTCTCTGCACCCCTGGAAAGACGGGGCTTCGGTGCCATTTCTGTGGAGCAAGGCCCCTAGGCTCTTGTGTCCACTAACGACAAACATCTCATTGGCCCACATCTAGTGTGTGTGCACTCCCAGCTCTTATTTCCTTGTCTAGAAATTATTTATCATGCATGATTAGTCTAGGGTCAAAGGAGTCTTTTGTTGCATATCTGATGCTCACACCATTTACTACTGGAGGTATGGCTAGATACGTTTGTATACTATACGTAAAAACTGATGCGACAGATGGCAGATTCCCATATTGCATTAAATCCTAGAAAATAATAATAGTCCAGTCATTGGCCGTTTTGTGATGATATATTCACTAATCTAGTCCTTTTCAATGGATCACAGAGGCTTGGCGGCCAGCTTCTGTACGCAAGCACTTCTGCTGTAGGCAGGGGAAGTAAACGCTTGCCAACAGCCAAGTGATGGTAAACACTGGCTGGCTGTGGCTGGTACATTTGTGTACTTCTCCAGTAGACAACCACCATTTTAGAATAATTTCTCTGTTTGTCTGCTGAAGTGGGGGATTCTCAGAGAATTACAGAGAATATGGGTCCAATAATTTGGACCAAGAGCTATGTAGGGATTGGTCTTCATTCATACAAAATAATAAAAAGAAGAATAAAAACAGGCTAAACTTATATAACTTCTGATGAAGCTCACTATCAGCTTTTTTAAATTGCATACCAAAAATTCCACTGATGGCGCACAAAGCACTAGTAGCAATGATTATGGAAGTAGTGGTGAAAATTGTATAGAGACTTCTCCTATACCAACTTGCTATACCCAAAATTCTACTGAGGGTGCACAAAGTTTCTCCATCAATCAGCACAGTAAGTGGTGCCAGGCACGACAAACCCCACTTCCCTTTAAATAGAACAACACTGAGCAAACCCTGACTTTTCTGGGCATTGATCCACGTAGGAAAAAGCAATGACCTTTAGTTTGATCTGTCAAGGTTGCTCAAAGTCAAAGGTCATACTGACAAATTAAAGACCTTTATGTGACTTCTGTTTATCAGAAGTAAATATGTCTAAAACTAATAAATATACAATTTTATCACTTATTTATCACTTTTCACTTCCAAATCTTTGAAGCCTTTGAAACCTTCGATGAATACAATTATATCTCTGAAATGATAAATGTAGCTATTGTTGAGGAAGTTATGGCTACAAAATAAAATAATTACAAAATAATGTGACGTTATTTGTGACCTTTGACTTTGACCCAATTGCCCCCAAAATGTGGTCAGGTAATCTAGGGACCGCTTCCCAACTTTCCTGTTTTTTCCTAAAGTCGCTAACAAACACACAAAGCATAAGATTTCAACTTTGAAATGGTGAATACTAGTAAGCTGGAAGTCAGTTGGACAATTTTTTAAATGTTATGGAAAAAATCTATTTAGCCAATTTTCATGGCCTTTGACTTCGATCCAACTGCCCCAAAAGGTAACCAGGTGATCTAGGGACCATTTGCCGTCATTCCTGAAAGTTTCAGTTGTCATTCCAAGCATGGCCATTTCCCTGTGCTAACAAACGAACAAACAAACATTCAGAACAGATAAAGGGACAGAGTAATGTTATTAACTTAGAGACTGTATATAGTCCCATATATTTGTATAATCATCCTATAGCACCTCCCCTTGCTCCATACAATTTAAAATGAAGTACTTAGGAGGTGATCATACCCTTCCTCACGGTATACCAGGGCCATGGACTGGAAACAGGTGCGGTACTTGATCTCTCCTGGTACAGGCTGAGGACCTTGGATACGGCTCTTGGCCACATCGAAGGGAATATTCACACAAGAGGAAATAGTGCCGGATGTCAGACCAATGACAAACCTCCTCATAAACTCCAAGGTGGGATCCTATAAGATGAGAGGAAAGACAGGATGAAAAGTGAAGCCTTATTTATACAGTACTTTGTTGCAAGCCAGTGCCCACGTGCCAAAACAGATTATATACAAGCGTGATGCACGTAAGTATGCCTTACACTTGCATGAACACACATATCTTTTCTTCAACTGCTTGTGTGGATATATATATATAAATACTGTATTTTGTCGCTGTCAGGTGGAAACCTTGCATGTGCAAAAACGTTACGTTTCAGGATATGGAAAAAATAAGTAGCAGATATACCAGCCTGTGACACTACTTTTAATTTATGAAAAAACATAAAAAGTTGAAATTGAAGTTACAAGGCTTCTGATTTGTATCTTATCGCGTCTGTATTCCACATGCATGATTTTATTGGAATGGATATTTCAGGCGAGGAGGTCTGGTGATAAATCTGGCTGCACAGTATCAAAACGAAAATAGCACGTTTTACCTGAGGCAGTGAAATATAGGGTAAAGTGAGCACATGGGGTTGATAAAAGGAAAATCAGAGATAGCATGAGTTTGTGGCAGGGAGAGAGAGAGAGCAAGTGAGGGTTGGGGGGGGAGGGAGGGAGAGAGCATGACGGGGTCTTGAGCATATGATTGCAAAGCTGGCATGAAAGCCCTGATCATTTTATGGTAGCGGGGGGCAGATTAGTGCTTCCTGACTGCATTGCGGGTTTCTGATTGGCTGAGCAGAAGCACATGTTCTCTGGTTGAGGCTGAGAGAGAGGATTTATAAACAGGGTTCATGCAGGCAGACTGGGGAAGGCATATGGGGACAATTTGGGTAATTGGGCTGTGACTCGGCACAGGGGTATTACTGTACCAAAGAAGCCCAGACTTGGAGAGCTCTGACAGCTAATTGGCCAGGATATTTTTACAAATGACAGCAGCCTCTCTGGTCCAGGCCTTTCTCAAGACGGCTGGACACCCTGAGAGCTGCGCTAAATCAACAGCTAATCCCACTTCTTCTAGTTTCTTTTTTTTTCCTCCAAGTGAGATGTACACAGTAAAATCCTCAGTGTTCATTTATCCATTTGTTACTCAGTGAGTGTAGATATGTAACCAAATGGACACTTTACGTGTCCATTTAGTTACATTTGTACAATCTTAAGAGTTAAATTAACACTGAGGATTTTGCTGTGTACATGGGGAAGAGAGGCAGTATAAGTGCATCCATCAAGTGACATGCTAACAGCCTTGAGCAAACATCTCCTCGCAGATATTCACTTCTGAATGACGCTAGTATGCCACATCTCGCTCGCGTATTCAAATGGCGATATGGGAGAGGCCGAGACTTGGAGCGCCGAATTTGACTACGGACACGTTTGAGTTGCAAGCTCATTGCTCACGTTGCCGACAAAAGTATGTGGAGGGAGCCCATCATCGACTTGATCCTCGGAGCTGCCAGAGGCCACAGCATTAATTCTACCCTGTGTATACAGTGGTCATATAGTCAAACTCCAGTCATGTCTCCTGCATACTAGTCTCGTGTAGCCAGACGAACAGAGACAAATACATCTGGTGACATCTAAATTCAATGTAGTTGCTAGAACTGCGTGGAACCAATTTGGATATTGAAAGAAAATACTGCATTGCAGAACCAATGCAAAGACTTCGGGACGGTCGTTCATATTGGTATGGTGATATGATTTGTTTTCAAAGCAGTGGGTGCAGATTCGTTAGCGGCCATGTCGGCGCGTGTAGTTCTAGCAACTACATGACTAGTAGATGTCACCAGACATATCACTAGGCGGAGATCTACGATCGTCTGGTTACGTGAGACTACCGGTATGTCTATATACCTGCATGTCACTGTCAAAGACCAGGTCTACCGCATCTACCCTAATACAAAAAGTGCTAATTTAACTCTGAGAGTGTACAATGTAATCAAATGGACCCACATTTGTATACTCAGTTATAAATGGATAAATGAACACTGAGGATTGTACAGTGTAAAATTTATTCTATAAGTCAGTGGGCTATAGTTCAATAAAATTCATGTATGATGACCACTTCTCTGTGATTGTCAGCATCATACTTTACTGGAAAAACGTTGAGTTCTGCAGCGATCAGGCTACCACAGCAAATCCCACTGTGAAAAACGGTACTATTGTCTGCTTCCAATTAGTTCATTGGAGTTAATCTAATGCTCCAGTTTGTACATGTGGAACTGGCGTATGGTAACGTTTCCATTAAACAAAATTAACTTTTGTTTGGGCCATCAGGCCCTGCCGGATGTGTAATCTGAGACTTTGAGGATGTTATGGAGCGCAAACAGACGAGGTATTAGTGGGATTGATCTTACAAGCTCCTCTCTGATTTTCTTCCCCTCCCTCACCACGGTAACTCAGGCCAACCAATCATACTGTCAAAAACTCGCCATTCCCCACAGGCTAAGTGGTTAGGACACGTGGATATCATATACACAGAGGTTAGTTCAAAGTTACTTAAGTCCTGTGTGGAGCACAATGTGTAGAAGATTGCCAGTAACACTTCTGGCGTTAGGGGCTCCATTGCCTGCAATACTCAATGCTTGGAGTATGGAACTAGCACCTAAAGAGATACCATAGCTATAGAGCTCAGTGGATAGAGCTGGCTAAATCATGCAGAGTTTGAGGGGTTGATGCCCACTGAGGCCACCCATGCTAAACATGTTACTGTAAGACGCCAGAAGTAAGATGCCGTGATGGTTTTAGATGTAAAAATCAATCACAACATCAGAATTCTATCGAACTTCATTCATGCCTTTTTGTTTTATCATGCTTACTTCCAAAAAGGTTGCTGCTTGCCCCATCAGATATACAGTTAGTATGGTTCAGTGATATATCACTTAAAGGGATATTTCACTTTAAAAAAAAGAAATTGGGTCATTTTATCGTCTACTCAAGCTTTTGGGAGCACCCCGGGCAGTTTTTAAGTTGCCTGATTCAATATTTAGTATTCATTTTATCAGACACGCCCCCTTCCTTTACAAACCCATTGCAACTTCAAACTCCATTTTAACCATAGATTATTCGGAAACACCCGTCCTTGGTTCTGGTGACTGAAAATGAAAAAGATTAAATACATAAAAATAATAATTTGATTTTTTTTTTTAAGTACGCGAAAAAACACGGCCCCTCACATATTAGGAGGCCAGGATGAGTCACCAGAACCAAGGACGGGTGTTTTTGATGAATCTAAATTGAGTTTGAATTTATAATGGGTTTGTATAGGAAGGGGGCGTGTCTGATAAAATTAATATCAAATATCTAAATACTGAATCAAGCAAGTTAAAAACTGTCTGGGGGGCTCACAAAATGTTTTTGAAAGTGAAATATCCCTTTAAGCCTGATGCATACTTAATAATAAGTGTCGCATGGCAAAAACAGCCAATCAACTAGATCACAACGAGCTGCATCACAATGCATTGTGAGCTCATATATCTGCATAGATTTTGATATTTTACCGGGCTGGCAGGAATGGCGTCCTTGACATTGAAGTAGAACCCAAAGTAGATCATGTTGAAGACACCATGGCGACCCAGCGTTGACGTTAACCCTTTATTGAGTCCTCGTAGTCCAAAGCCGTCAGAGTTGATGATGTGGCGAGCTTGCCTAAATGCGGAAGGTTGCTGTGTTGAGAGTGAGAGTATGTGTCAGAAACAAATCCTCGACTGCTTTTCTCTTCAGTTATTACCTAGCAAAGGCAGATGCCATATCAGTTATCACAATACCACAATATCAATACCAAATGTTGATACAGTATGCAATATGACTCAATATTGATAAAATATCCAATGAAAAATGTACAATAATGATAAAATACTGGATGTAATATACAGAAGAGTTAGTTCAACAGTGTATAATCTCCATGTTTTACACTTTTTCTGAAACCAGATCTTTGATTTGAAAGCGAAGCAAGAGAGGCCAATCCTTAAAATGGGAATGCAAAAACAGACAAACAGATTCATATACTGGGGTGTTTAAACAAATCAACACATTGAGGTTACAAAGCAGTAAAGGTACAACATTGTTCCCTACCTCTTTGAAAGAATCTCTGTTAGCCTGCAGACTGACTTTCACCACTTCAAATGGGTTGACGACCACCGCCTCCGTCAAACCTGACCCTAGTCCAGCCAACGCCAGCACCTGATGAGGGGAGATGGAGGTGGGGTTCATGGGTACAATTGAAAAGTTAAAAAACAACTGTCTGCAAACATCTAGGAAGATTCCACCGGCCCTTAGAGCATTCGTTCTCAAAGTGGGGTCCGGGGGGGGGGGGGGAGATCTACAATAGCTTGTAGATCTGCTATTTTTGAAAAATCGTGAAAATTTGTGCAAACCTTTAAATGTATATATTTTTTAGCGAACATCTGTAACTCAAATCTTTGCTTCTGGGGGTCCCTGGAACAAAATATTTGAGATCGGGGTCCGCGGCCAAATACATGGACCCTGCCTTTGCGGACAGAGGCTATCATGTTTTTAAGAAAAAAAAACATTATTGTTATTCATAAAATGATGTGTGTATGCGTGTGTTAAATACATATTTATATAACAATTTGTTGCCATGGAGGGAGAAGGAGGAGGAGTCTGCTCAACTGAGTGAAAGTGTCACGAAAGCACTGAACAAACAGATAAACAGCAACAAGGGTAATACTAATGTGAACAACAAAAGAAAGGAGAATAAACAGTGAACGCACTCAAGTAACAAGGACTTGATTCTGAATTGCGGTTTTGTTCGCAGAAACTTGTTCCCCGAGTCTCTGTGTCTCCTCTAGGGTGGTCATCTGTCTCTGTCATGGCTGCCATTGTGAGCGTTTGACAAATGTCAGGGGAACAGGTAAGAGGAAGAGAAAAGGTGAATGAGAGGAGACAGAAGGAATGAGGAGGAAGTAGGAAATCAATCAAGTTGCAGATCTATTATATCAATCATGGTCAATATTCAGCATTAATCACTTAAACCCTATATACTTCGTTGTACGCCAATAGCGAAAGTACAGTAGCTGATCTACAAGCTCATACTGGTTTTCAACGCAACACACTATGTGCTTGTACATCGGCAATATTTGCAGAATGTTTGCCTATTTTTGCCAAATCTCTGCAAATCTTTACAGATTGTTTATCTGTCTGTCCCAGAATATGGACTGCTTCAATCTACATATTTGCAGGTTTGCTCAGTGTGGGAAGAAATCTATAACTTTCCTTGACGGCAAGAGCACTGAAATCCATTACAAGTGACAGGTGGTGATGAATACAGATGAACTGTGTATGTAAATGTCTGGTATGCAGTCGAAAGTCGAGCGTATGTTGCAACACTACCTACTGTATATGGGTAGTAGTGTTGTGCACGTGCACGTGCATGTGTGCTATGTGGGGTCACAGGTTGCTACGTAACAGTGTGTAGGTGTGTGTGCTCTGCTGGCCTGAGGAAGTGTACAGGCACACGTGTGTGTGTGTGTGTGTGTGTGTGTGTGTGTGTGTGTGTGTGTGTGTGTCGGGGGGAGGTGTATTATGGGTAGCTGTGTAAATGAACCGTGGATGTGAGAGTGCCTATCCACATTTGTGTGCAATGTGCATGCCCACACGTGTGGTGGTACATTGCAGATGGCTGCGTCAGTCTATGTGTGTGTGAGCGTGTGCACTAAGCAACAACTTAAGCAACAACATGTTTGCCGTCAGTGTGTGTGTGTGTGTGTGTGTGTGTGTGTGTGTATGCGTGCAAGCGAGTGGTGTGTCTGTGCTTGCAAGCGCGCATATGTGCTCAGATTGTGTGTGTGTGTGTGTGTGGGGGGGGCGTAATGGTAAAGCGTCAGGAACGTGTCCGTACCTCATTACTCATCCTGCCTCCTCATCCTGCTGTCAGAGCCCCGGGACCCATCCTCTCAGACGTGCCCCGGTGCTGTTTATTCAGCCAGCAGGCCCACTGGCCACCTTCTAACTCCGTATTTGTATTATTACTGTGCGCGTCCTCATTAATCAGAGTGAAACTATTCAGCTGCACTGGGTGCAGAACAGAGGGGGGGGGGGGGAGAGAGAGAGAGAGAGAGAGAGAGAGAGAGAGAGAGAGAGAGAGAGAGAGAGAGAGAGAGAGAGAGAGAGAGAGAGAGATTTACAGACAGACAGACAGAGAAACAGGGTAGAGAGAGACAGACAAAGACAAGGTAGATACTGTAGACAGAGAGACAGAGAGGGAGATACATACAGACAGACAGACAGACAGACAGACAGACAGACAGACACAGTGACAAAGAGACAGGAGAGATAGAGAAAGAGGGAGACACAGGTAGATACTGTAGACGAGAGAGAGACAGAGAGAGAGAGAGAGAGAGAGAGAGAGAAAGAGAGAGAGCACTGAGCGGGATGGGGGGGGGTTAGTGCCATTCAGACCAAAATCTGTAATTCAGCAGCACTAATGAATGATCCAATGTGTACTGTACTTGATACTGCTTGAAAAGAAGAATGATGAGCGAAGAAGGGAAGAAGGGAAGAAGAGAAGAAGGGGAGGGGGGTTTGGCAGAGTGAGTTCCCATGGGGGAGGAGAGCATGATGGATGTGGATGGGACAGTCCCGGACAGGTAAACATTTCTTCTCCGATGACTGTGCAAACAAAGCCGAGGATGCGCGCCGTGCTGGGACGGCCCAGGCATTGTGAGGCGAAAGCCGGCTTGTAGGAAGGCCATCCATCATGGCTGACACTTGGCTGCCACCTGAATAGGTGTGTGCATGCATGCGCGTGTGCGTGTGTGTGTGTGTGTGTGTGTGTGTGTGTGTGTCCGCGTCAACCACACCCCCTCATGAATCCTAATCCGTCTTGCTTACACCTACTGACTCTTTACGCTAGAAATGGAGATTAGTCAAGAAGGATGCGGCCACCTGCATCTTCGTGATGCATTGTGCGGGTTCCCTTCCTGGTTTGCACAGATACATGCATGTGTGCGTGCGTGTTTAGGTGCAAAGATCAGGTGTGAGTGTGTTCAGGTGTTTCCGCGTTTCAGACTCACCAGGGCAGGAGACAGAGAGGTAAGGTTCATCAGCGCCTTCTTGTACTGCTCAAAGGTGAAGAACTATGAAGGAGAGATGGGAATAAATGAGCTGTCAAAAGCCACTAGGTGTTCACAAACAACGAGCGCACACATACACACTTGCATGTGTACTCACACATACGCACATTTAGCAGAATAAAGCCTCCTTCAAGAGAACACTTGGGCCCGCATGGGTCTCAAATAGAGTAAACGAACTGATGAACAACATTACGCAGTACTTAACGCTTCACACCATACTGTCAGCTGAAAGAGGCATGTTTCATGTTCACTGTTTAAGGGGAGACACATTCCCTGATTTGTTTGTCTTAGCAAGAGGGCAAAAAGCCCGCAAAGGCGTTTTAATCGTAGGTTTAATTTGCTTTAATTCCCTCGCCCCAGACATTGCTCACCACCAGCCGGCTTTGTTTGCCATAGCGAGCAATTACCACCATACTCTCAGTGTTTCAGTGTGTTTACATCCAACATTTCACACACCCTCTGTCTCCAGTATCTCATTATATGGCAGACCCATGCCAGGTAGCCACCCCCCAACCCACCCGCATCCCCAATCACCTCGTTACACACCGGCGGGGCCAGAGAACGACATACAGCTTCCATATAAAGCTGCCAAGCCCCAAAACCCAACAGACAGTGGCTAGCACACTGGTATGGTGTACAGTAGGTAATGCTTGTAGATCAATATTTGGCTGTCCTCCAGAGCAAACGCGAGGAACAGGAAAGGCAAACATGGCACATGGCGTCACAATGCCGTCACATGTTTGATTGCCATGTGTGCTGCATGTTCACAGGAGTAGGAGCGAAGGAGTAAAGTTGTGTGTGTGTGTGTGTGTGTGTGTGTGTGTGTGTGTGTGTGTGTGTGTGTGTGTGTGTGTGTGTGTGTGTGTGTGTGTGTGTGTGTGTGTGTGTGTGTGTGTGTGTGGCGGGGGGGGAGTCATACAGTACTGTAGGTCTTCCTGGTTGGGTAAGGTAAATAGACTATCTTTTGCTTGTATGGGCTAAGGGCTTGATTGTAGGTTCCTACCTTAACTGCTCTCTTTGGAGTCTCTGCCAGGATTGGAGGAAGGATTCCCTTATAGAAGCCATAGATTCTGCATGTAGATAGAAATTAAACAGTCCAGTTAGGATGTTAGGAAACAAAATAGAGCTTTTGAAGGTTATTTTGGACCGAATCAACCAGTCCAGGTAAATACGGGTTAGAACAGGTTAGTACTGTGCAGTTCAATATCTGAGTCTGTCATGATTTAGATATTATTCTTTTGAATCCTTTTCAAATGCACTCAACTGTCACATACAATGCTACAAAAAAACATATCTGAGTGATCTATCACACAATTGTACATGAAGCCAGTCATCTGAATAAGTATACTTCTAGAGCAGTGGTTCCCAGACGGTGTGCTGTGTCCAGGTGTGGCTTGGGATTCTGTGACAGCCACACATTATCAATGGAATATATACAACTACAAAAAGTTTAATTTAGCATTAGTAAATAAAAACAAGCGTTTACAAACGCTGTGTAATACAGGGTTTTTACAATTATATATACTGTATAGGACAGGAGATTTTCACTTTGGTGTGCCTTGGGTGACAGCACAAAAAGTTTGAAAACCACTGTTCTACTGAACCAACCAAATTATAATCATGAGGAAGTGTTTTGAAATCAGCATTAGAATGGCATTAACTTGGCAAGATGACAGAACAGAGGGAAACAAAACAGAGAAAGGTCATTCATATCATTAATTGTTCCTTTTTTTGCAAGGCTGTGGACCAATGTCGATCAAGAGTAGAACGAGGAATTCTCCCTGACACCTGAATAGCGGCTATTATGGTGAAACCTGTATTGGTAGTCCACTCTCATTTTTGTTCCCTACACGGGAGAAGCTAGTTGTATGTTCCCTATTTTGCTAACAGTGCACAAATTGTGTTGCATACACATTTCAGGAAGTGCATGCATGCGCAATATAGAACTTTCGTATAAAAACACACACAATGTGTATGTTGAGACAGCATTTGCAAATCCTTCTCAAATGCCTATTGGTTGCAAGCTGCATTGGGGTAGCCAAGCGGTCACTTTTATAGCTTTGGGTACAAAAAAGAAAATTAGCATTAACTTGACTTTCAATTGCTTTGAAACTCCTACCAGTTGCTGCGACAATAACATCATTCAAAGTATTTGCAGAAAATTATGTAATAAATTGTGACGACAAACAGCAACACCTCAACTACCACATGCTTTATCTAAAGCTCCTCAACTACTGGTCTTCTGCTACCACATGCTTTATCCAAAGCACCTCAACTACTGCTCTTCTGCTACCACATGCTTTATCTAAAGCACCTAACAGTAGCCTACCGTAAGTGAACATTTTCAGCATAGTTAGAACCGGTGGATGAGCGTCTTTAGCACTATGCAGTCCACAGGCATTAACCACAGGTTTGGTGCCATGCTCTGCCCACTGTGAGGTACCGGTACATGGGAATGCAGTCTCCTCTTGTTGTCAAATACTGTTTTAAAGGGACTGCGTCCAACCATGAACAGGTAGAACAGGTCTAAATCTTCAGGTCTAAAATGACTACGACAGTCAACACAACATCATTCCTTTGTGAGAATTAATACAGAAGTTCATGGGAACTTTGGTAAACATTTGGAAAGTAAACGGCAACAGTTACTTTCCAGTATTTCGTTCAACCGTCAGGGAGAGGATACGGCTTTGCCGGAAATAAAAACATGAGGTGTAATACAAATTGTCCCAACATTATTTATTTTTTTGATTAATAAGGTTCCAAATCTGAGAATGTATCACTTAAGATACCTCCCTTTGCTTTGAACACCAAGGGAAATAGGGCTCTGTGTGTGCGTGCGTGCGTGCATGCATGCATGCGTGCGAGAGAGAGAGAAGTAGCTCGAGTGATGGTGTGACATTGTCAAACAAGTACAGAGGGAGAAAAAAGAAAGCCAGCAAGACAGTGTGTGCGGGTGCACATTATGCATATTGAAGGTGTGCAGTACAGTAGCTGACTGTCCAATCTGCAATGCCCTGCTATGACAGGGCATAGCAGAGGGATCTGTCATCCCTCTGCTATGCCCCGTCTTGTTTCCCTTCAATCTCTTGTCAAAATAAGGCATCCCCCCCTGAAAAAAAAGGGGGAAAAAAGTAGGAGAGTGCATATTGATAGTGAACACAGGTCTGTGGACATGGTGGACAGTGTGGCGTGACCAGCTCCTGTATGTGAACTCAGGCCTCCTCTGTTGTGGCAACACCGCTCCACAAGCCGGTGGAGATGTTCTCGGACGATTGCGTCCAAGCGTAAATATTATTGCTTCTGGAAGTACAGATGTCATGATTACGTGGAGAAGGGACGGGAGGAGCATTTAAAAGTCGCATGAAAACCTCCGAAGTGGGATGCCTTCCAGAAAACCCTGCAATGACCCAAAGCTAATGATCAAAACACTTCTCATCAAATGACAGAGTCAACCTATTTCATCAACAAGCTGAAGCCACACGGGCGGACGGGTTCTGAGTGATACAGCCATAATAATGCTGTGACGGGAGATTACAGCCCCAGGGATATCCCTCCTGGAAGTGTAAATTAATCCCCTGTATTGTCTGTGTACAAGTTATTTCAGTCAGACGGAAGCCCATGCCCTCGGCTCTCTTTGTCCATGCAAATGGCTGGCCACAGGTTTCCCGGTGTGGTTAGGTCATGGAGCCACCAGGTGACAATGTGAGTAAAATTTGTTACAGGCCAAATATGGCTCTCCAGCGACTGGCTGTCATTTGAATCCTGATTTGACTGTCAATGTAAAATACACACTAAGTCCCCCTTTTGGCTTTCCTAAACAAATCCATTTTCGACACAGGACTAGCTACTGTGGGCTGCCAGCTGGCTAGAGTGTATGCGAACGTGTGTATACAGTATGTTAGTATAGGCATGTATTACTGAATGTGCATGTTTGACCTGTGAATGCACACGTGTAGTTGTGTGTGTGTGCGTGCGTGTGTGTGTGTGTATGCGTGTGTGTGCGTTTGTGATTTGTCTTTCATTTTCATAAACTTTCCCTTCTTCTAACCACCTCCATCCATCTGGGGAGCAGCTTAACACACCACAAAGGGGACAGAAATAACCAATTAGTCAAATTGGATAATCACAATCAGACACAAATTATCATTTCTCATAATTAGAAATGAACAGGATAACGATGTGTTAGTGATCGCGGGAATTTAGAAGAAAAAATAAGTGTCGTCGACCACATAGTAATGGTGGCAGAGGTTTGTGTTGTTGATTAACGTGTAAGTGATGTGTAAGTGATTCCCAAGCCAGTCGTTTTGGGAGAGCTCATTTTGGCTCACTCACTCAACGTCCTGCGTATGTGCAAGGTTTTACAACATCGGCGCCAACCAGTCGATGGCTTCACACGTCAACGAGTGCACCATCCGAGTTGGCAAGCCAGTACGGCACACAGAATAGGTTATCACATGAACCAAAGCGAGCGCTCCCTCCGTGCATCTCAGCCAGTCAGAGTGATTGGAGGCGGGGTTTTGACGACAATTGGTTGGAGTTGCTAACATGCTGTTGATTAAAGTCACACTTTTAAAGCTACAGGCACAAATCTGTCACTACAACTGTGGCCTAATTCACTGGCTTTGTTTACATAGTGATTTAAGTTTTTTTTTTTCTTCTTTGAAATGTTGTCTGAGGTTAATACAATAAGAATAAAATAATGATTGATAGTAATATGTTTTAAAATATATTTTAAGGACAGAAGATATTTGTTCATAAACATTGTAATACACATTGTAGGTCTAAACCTACAGTACAAATCAAAGCCCTTGACAAACTATGTGATTAAATCCAATATTTAGATGGCTGCATAGTTTTGCTGATTGTAGTATCTTAGTACTGGGACGAAATCCATGAGAAACGAGAGTAGTTACAATGTACTGTTTATCACCATCTCAACAACCAAAACAAACGTTTTTGTTTTCCATTTACAAGTCAAACTCTTTGAGGACCCATGTAAACATACCCAACATTTAGATGGTCAAACAGATTGCTGCTGACTCCGTCTTTAAGTTTCACACTACTGTG
Organism: Gymnoscopelus braueri; assembly: GCF_963280865.1. Taxonomy (NCBI): domain Eukaryota; kingdom Metazoa; phylum Chordata; class Actinopteri; order Myctophiformes; family Myctophidae; genus Gymnoscopelus; species Gymnoscopelus braueri. The sequence goes on along the minus strand of NC_137621.1, from coordinate 30,964,742 downwards.
AGTCGTCACAGACAACTCCTTCACCAGCCTGTAAACAACCAGCATGCTTTATCTGCAAATATTTTCATGTTTCCCAGTGATCTAACCTTGACATTGTCACCAACAGCCACAATACAGCCCAAGGGTCACTGATCAGGTTTCATGGTACAAAAACACACAAACAACACAGGCAGCTCCATACTGTGTGGTGTATGTTTTAAAGGTCGGTTGTACTCATTCAAAATCAGTATTAGAATCCGAGTCAGAATCAGGAACACTCGTTCTATGAACTTAATTTGGTGTTTGGTTTACATATACCGACTTTAAATGAAAAGACAAGATATGCAAGATACAGCTACACGTCTAATCACATCCTATAAATCCAAACGTGCATAGTTTTATCTATCTATAAATGCACAGAATCACTGCGTGGGTAACTGTCCCCCACATAGCTCGAGAACCGTCCAATCGGTAGACTTCAAACTTCGCAGTCGTATCCCAGATGACCCAAGCGAGTGATGTGCCAAGTGGGAGGTCGGTTGGATCCGCGGTTGTCCAGAAATATCTAGAAATGTGTCCCTTTTATGGCCATATAGTATGGAGATCTCAATGTCTGTCTGTCTGTCTGTCTGTCTATTGCACTAAGTACTCTGACAACGGGTATGCATTACAGGAGAGGCATGCATTCCCAACGGGCATAAATAGTAAAGAATCGATGTACTGATATGTATATAGTCAGATTGTGTGCCTTGCACTGCAGAATGCATTTTACATCAATAAAATAAACTGCAAATTGGAAATAATAATAATTAGACTTATTTGATTCTGCAGGGGGGAATTCAGTTTTCGGCTTCACCCAGCTGATTGCTGCCCAAGTGGACTTGAGCCCAGTGGGTGGGAGCAGTTAGGGGTTAATAAGTGATTTGCTCAAGGACACTTCGACACGTTGCCGGGGCCGGGAATCGAACCAAGGACCTTTGATTTCCCTGGTGGCTTCTCTATCCATTCAGCGATGGCCTGCACGCAAAATCATACCATTGGAATGCAATAGTGCAATGAAAATGGACTATGCATATGGGTCTAGTGAAGTAGGCACAGCTGATGGCTTCAAGGCTAGAACAGATTGCTCATGAGCCCATGTGGTAATGCCGTGGTTTTCAAACTTTTTTCCCCCACCAGGGAACCACATTTTCTTCTGTCCCAATCCAAACTGTGGGCTGTGGTAGAAACTCATGTGACATAGATGTTTTACTTATTTCTTTTTGGCTATAAGCCCATGATATTTAGTTATTTTCAGTTTGACATCTATATATACAATTGGCAAGTGGCAAGTGTGGCTGTGTGTTTGTCTGTGTCTCCAAAAAGTTGAGTTCGCTTTCGGTTTGCGTGTTGCCAAATCATGTGCGAGAAACAAGCACCGGTGTTGCAATGAACGTCTACACGCTCTACTGTCTCTGTCTCCGATGTGCGGGCCAGGCCACTAGACGGGACTATGCGGCCCGAACCTCTAGTATCTTACATTCCAAGGAGCTGGAAATGCTATTACAGGATACCATGAAGTCACTTTTGTAATGATCAAGTTTAAAAAAGCAATCGTCTGATTCTCCATAATTTAACTCATCACTTGGGAGACATTTAATCCATAGTGCCTATGGATTAAATGGGGGGGGGGGTTGCCCGTGGGGAGGGGTGACCGCGACGGGTGCCGCGACGGGACCCGCGGGGGGGAGGAGGGACGCGCGGGGGGGAGAAACCGTGCGACAGGACGTGCAATAACCCCAAGTTTGCAACTACTTTCGCCTGCGCCCTTCACCGGGTATGGTCTAGTTTTATGTAATTTTTGAATAAATATTTGAAGTTTTTCAGAAAACTTGGGTCAGGATTTAGAAGGCATTTTTAGAATTGGCCTCAGGTCTAAATGGGTTAAATTATGTCTCACCTGCATGTGAGACAATATGCACAAGGGACTATTGGCCCCGATTCATAAAGGGATTTACGACCATATTTTGTACCTACCGGCATTTAGGACAAATCCTACACCTGCAGTCGGATTCATAAAAGTTTTTTGGTCTGTGTTTTGTGCGTCAGGTGCGCACGTTCTCAGGTCAGCCCTGAGGCTGTCTTACCAGAGCTGAAATGTGCGTATGTCTTTAGAATGCTTTATTCTTCATGCCAAAATCAATTACAACAGTGGCAAACCTCAAATAAAATATATATATGCCCAACATTTGTCAACACATATATATAAAAAATAAAAAAATAAATGTCAAACTATATATTGCTTGTAGCCTACAGTATGCATCATATAGACATGTAGATTCCACCGCTTTTTATTTATTTTCTAGGCTATCAGTTGCATTTAGAGTTGAATTATTAGGTCCCCGTCCCTCAGTGTGTTTGCCAGTGGGCCATCTCAGCCAAAGTGTCATGTCATAATGAAAATAGGCTATGATGCCTTAATGAAACTGCGGAGGGACTGACGCACCTCTGTCCGTGCTGCAGTATTAATTTGTAGGCTAATAGTCTACTGTAGGCTACTCTACTGTATTTTGATCACATGAACACCACACACAACAGATCTAATATTCCCCATTACGACGTAGGACAGTGATATATTAATCAAAAATGCACTAATTTAATCAATAAGTAATCAATAAGCTCTGGTCCATAATCGGATAGCAGTGTTCCACTTGTATGCTGGATTTCATCATCTTTTTACCTTGGTAAAAGTCCGCAATGTTCATTAGAAAAGGCTTATATATATCCTTTCCACGTTTTATTAGCCTTTTATTTGGTAATGGGGTTAAACCTTGTAAACTTATTTATTCTCATTACACATGAGAGCATTTATTACGTGATCCGCTTCCAGACAGAACAGTAAGCTGTCAAGGCGATGCGAAGCCGCATCTGTTATCTTTAGACGAGGCGGAGTTGAACTTCAAACTTTCATCAGCGTTGCCAGATGTTGTGAGAGAAATAAGCAACCAGGTCTAGGAAAACAAGCCCAAAAGAAGCAACTGGCACTTAGGCCATTATAACCACTTTAATTAAACCGTTGTGAGCTTGTAGATCTGCTATATTTAAAAGAAATCTTGTAATAAAATGTGCAATATTTGGAAGATTTTTTAAACATTCTAACAACACAAATCTGCCTCCAGCTGGCACAAAACATTTCAGATGGGGCTTATAGGGATAAATTAGCCTACATATTAACTTGGGGGTCCATGTCATAAAAATATTTGAGAACCACCGGTTAAAACAATTGAACAATTGTGAAGCAAGCCCAAATAACCAACTACACTTTAGAAACAAGCCCAAAAAACCGCGGTCCCCACAGCTACCAATATTTACAAGCAACTTTACAGACAAATAAGCCCAAATTCGCTTATAATAAGCGGACATGGCAACGCTGTTTAGCACGGTTCAGCACGGTGACGTTAAAGTTGGATGCTGTTGGACGCAGCCTTCCAGAGTAATCATCACACCTGGTCATACGCACTGGTTGTACGCACGTCTCTGTGATATACGAACCCCTTTGGGAATTGCACGTCCGTTTGTGACTACCAAAATACGACCGGCCTTTACGAACTTTATTTACCCCATATTTACGACCCTCGTTATGAATCGGGGCCTATGTTTCTATGACTGTTGCTATTTTATTGCTATTGTTTTTTAAACCATGCACCATATGTGTATATTTTACTCTTCTCATGCTAGGAATATTTGACATACAGTATCTGACCTGGTTTCCTTGTTTTCTTTTTTTTATCGCTTCCCCTTTTATTGAAAACTGCAAATGATGGGAGCTTGTATGACAAAGAATTTCACACACATTTACGCAGTTAAAGTGATTCTAGGCAACATTACGCCTAAATTAAAAAAAATGTATATATATATATTTTGCATTTTTTCCCCTCCATCAGCCACTATATAATGATGCTGGGGTGTTTTCCTGCATTGAAACACAGTCCTCTTTCTGAAATCCGTATTTTCCCTACAGTTTATGTTTGTCCGGGATGTAAATGCATGGACGCGTCCGTGCGCGTCCGTGTGAACTGTTCGAGTGAAACCGAATGGAACCGAGTGCAGCCGACAAAAATGCTACGAGCCGCCATTGTTTTCTGTGGGCAGTTTATACTGTTTACTTTCGGTTTTAAAACGCTCTCAACCTTCTTTTTTGAGGCACGGAATTTACTTTTAAGATTTTGGATAGACATTTGGATAGAATTTAGGTGTTTAACTTCATATATGTGGTAAATTTATCATGACAGAGCCTATTTAAAAATAAAAATTCTGAGAACCGGCAGGGGCGGGCAGTGACACACATTGTATCCGAATAAAGCAACCTATTTTCGGCATGGCCCGTTTAGAAGTCCCCCCTGCGTCACCCCCTGGTGGTCGGGGAAACAAACTGCTGATGAGGAGGGGGGGGGGGGTGGGAGTGGAGGGGCGGTGTTTGACAACAGTTTTTTTTATTATCTTTTTATCTCTGAACTTGCCTACAATCCCTTTAAACCTGTGACGTGACAAAGTTGAAGTTCAGCTGAGTTAGAACGCACTCTCGGTTTGGTGATTTTAAGATCATGTTCACGAGCTCAGTGTTGAGGATACACTGTGGTGGGGACTGGACTGTTCTAACATGCAGTCTGTTTGTGTCCAGTCTGAAACACTGAAACACAAGCGCATGCTGCTGCACTCTACAGCGCCTACACTACACTACCAAACGAGGGGTGCCTGTCAGGCATATAACAAAGCCTTAACGAATATCGTTTGCATGCATTACATGCCAACAAGCATGAGCTATTTCATACTGGTGCAAGTGAGTTACATTTTCCTCAATTCTGTTCCAAAAACCAGTAAAAAAAAAGAAGACATTATTAATTTGCAAATGTGGCCAATGTTTTGACAGGAATAACATACAAATATAGTACAGTAGTGATTTCTCCAGCGTTAATAGTCCTAATTTTATCCAGCTATACAAATCCTACAGACCTGACTACTTTGCCAATACTAAACAGTGTGTTTGAGAGCCTCTGAGAGACGGAGTCACAGATGTGCGGGCCTGCATGTCTTTCCTCAGTCTAATCACCGTGCTAGGGCTGGGGGCTCATGTTTCCTCTCCCTCATCGGCTTAAGCCCAATGTATACTTTGCCGCGCGACGGTGTTGCGTGCCCAAAAAACAGCCGATCTACAAGCTCACAATGCATCGCATTGGGACGCGCTGTGAGCTTGCACGTTGGCTGCATTTGGCGAGCAACACCGTTAAGGATGAGATAGCTATTAGAGAGAGAGAGAAAGACAGAGAGAATAGGCAAAGGTGAGAGAGAAGGAGAGAGTGAGGCGAAGACGGAGAGGGCATGAGAGAGAGAGAGAGAGAGAGAGAGAGAGAGAGAGAGAGAGAGAGAGAGAGAAATAACAAGACAAAAAGAGACAGATCAGGGTCTAGAGTCAGCAGCTCAGCCCTGCCATGTCCCGGCATGAGTTTATTTTTAATAATAATTCTACAAGAGCTGGGGCCTAAAACTACTATTTGTATAAATTATAACTAAGTGGTTTGGCCTGGGGGCAATCCACTACTCGCCACTGAGGAGTGATTATGGCCTCAGCGAAAATATACTGTCAGTGATAATTGCTCTGTATGCAAGAGGATCTTCTGTCCACCGGGTCTGCCTGAGCCATGTTCACTGCATGTGGACACAACAAAATCCCGAGTGTCAGTTTAACTTAAATGGACCCTTATGGGTCCGTTATTAAACTCTCTGAGTTGATATAACATTGCAGTGTATATTAGATGTACATTTCTTAGGTTTTGACTTCTACAATGCAGAGAGGATTTTTTCCCCCGGTGACATAACCCTGAATTCTCTTGAAATTAATTTAATCCACACCTATTCATACATAGCAATGGACACACCCCAAAAATACACAGAGATATAAAAGCCATGCACGTACAGAATGAAGTGTGTGTGTGTGTGTGTGTGTGTGTGTGTGTGTGTGTGTGTGTGTGTGTGTGTGTGTGTGTGTGTGTGTGTGTGTGTGTGTGTGTGTGAGGATGCAATGTAGTGGCATTGGTAGGCAAGTGTCACATATGTATACTGTGTATCTGTGTAGGGGTAGTGGAGGTGGGAGGTTTGTGGCAGTGTGCCTGTATGGCATGTGAATGTCATTGGTGTGTGTGTGTGTGTGTGTGTGTGTGTGTGTGTGTGTGTGTGTGTGTGTGTGTGTGTGTGTGTGTGTGTGTGTGTGTGTGTGTGTGTGTGTGTGTGTGTGTGTGTGTGTGTGTGTGTGTGTGTGTGCGGAGTGGTGGTGGCAGTGGGGGAGAGGATGGTGTGCACAGGCACAGTAGCAGGATAGATGGGTGCTGTTGAGCATCCACTGCTAACTGACGGCCTCCCTCCTCCTCCTCAGACTGTCAGTGAGTGGGCCCGGGGGCCGACCCTCTTGCTCCTGGAGCGCTCACTCACACACCTCACAGCAGATCCATTTTATATCCACTATAAAGCTGTCGACTCACCATAAACAGAGCAGAGTGGCCGGCACTTTCTCCTGGGGCCTGCACTGTCTCAATGTCCTGTCACATGTAGGGCCAGACACAGGGTTGGGGATTGGGACCACGACTACCGTTTCTTTCAACTCGTTCCTTATCTATATGTCATTTTACTAACGAGGTCTTCTTTTCTATACACGAGGCAAGCAAGTGTCTGGAGTGTTGACACAGAGCAGAAGCAAGTAAATCGCATTAAACTGAGCATTGTAAATATTAAAAGAGATAATGAACGAAGTTATCTTCTTTCATAATCACACTGGGTGATAATTAGAGCAACAGTTATATAGGCAATGTAAGCACACACATACTTTATCGCACAATATTAGGTACTTCTTAGTACTCACTGAATGCCCATGACAGCACAGTGGTTAAAGGGACTTTCAACAACTAGAGGGCCCGACACACCTACGTTGCACCGCCGATCCGACCGATATGCTCATATATGAAGATTTCTGTATCTGTCAGTCCTTATATAAGGGCATGCCCCCTGTTGTGCCCATATATGGAGATAACTGATTTGTTTGTGTGAGCCTTGTCCAGTGAAGGCACAGTCTAATTGCATCAGCTGACCATTGTGGGAGTATGGGATTTTGTTTTTACCCTCCATCACTAACGTTGGGTGAAAATCACCCGAAGACCTGCCTGTAGAAAAAAAAACAGGGAAGGGGACAGGGAAACAAAGCTACCTTCTACTGTATGACATCCGTGAGCATCCTGAAGGTACCCAAGGACCCGCCCACCCCAGACATCCTCACCTCATAAAACCCGAGCAGTGTGTTTGCGTGCTGCTTCCACCTGACACAGGGGAGTGGAGGGGAGGGGGGGCCCTAAAAGATGATCGTCCCAGAGTTGATCCGTTAATCCGTCTCTGCCTCTTCCAACTGTGTTTTTTCTTTGTTTCTAATTGCAATGTAAATATAGTCAAGTCATTCTGTCGACAACACAATGTTAGCGATGGTAGAATAAGGGATGTGCTATAAATTAATTGCATTGTAAATATTCTAGAGTCAATAGTATTGCCATAATTGTACAGCATGTCTGCAACACAATGTAGAATAAAGGGTGTGCTTCTGTAGAAACAGAAAGAGGATAAAGGGAGAATAAATGTTGGGTTGTCACCAGTGGTGTAGTGGAGGGTATATACTGTACATTGCTATTGCACATTGGTCATTGCGTATACTAACATATAATATGTGCATCAGTGAGATTTGGTGTTGACAAAATTGCAAATTTTTCAATATGCTATTGGTTCTGAATATTTTAAATGGTTTCAACATCAGCCGTGTGTTCTCCTATGACTCTTCTCTAATCTCCGCCTAAAGGAAGAACTTGAGCGAGCAGCCCCAAAAATATAATTTCAAATCTATACCATTTTGGGTTATAGATGGAGGAGAGTAAACTGTGCTATGATGCTGCATTCACACTAGCATTGACAAAGCGACAAGTAATTTTTAAAGGAAGCCAGCGACATGAAGCTACAAAGTGACGCCCAATACTTGTAGTGTGACGTGCTACAAATCACTTTTTTCATTGTTTGAAACATCAAACAATCATTATGTTTTAGTTTCACCATTTCCACTCCCCTTCTCTCCATAACACGAAGTTATCTTCTTTCATAATCACCCTGGGTGATAATTAGAGTAACAGTTATATAGGCAATGTAAGGACACACATACTTTATCGCACAATATTAGGTCATACTTATTAGTACTCACTGAATGCCCATGACAGCACAGTGGTTAAAGGGTCTTTCAACAACTAGAGGGCCCGACACACCTACGTTGCACCGCCGATCCGACCGATATGCTCATATATGGAGATTTCTCTGTATCTGTCAGTCCTTATATAAGGGCATGCCCCCTGTTGTGCCCATATATGGAGATAACTGATTTGTTTGCACCTGATTCCAAGACGACACATTGAGGTTAGGAAACACTCTTTTGGGGCGTAGCTGCATTGGGAACTCCTTATATGGTTATAGCTGAGTCATGGTGACATGAGCGTGATGACGTGGTTCGCCGGCCCACCGGCCAGCTGGAGCCTTAAAGGAGCATTTCACCCCTGGAAGAAACTGCAATCACTCAATGTTAATAGTATTTGTAGTAGATTACAGTAGAACAATTTAAAATGTGCACCCTATGGCCAGAAAAATAATGAAATCTGTGTGTTTGACTAGGGTTTGACTGGACTGCTGCAATACTACAATGAACATAATGCTTTGGTGCACTGCCCCTCCTTGTGGGGAGTGGACATACCTCTATGGGAGTGGAGGCTCTTTTGGGCTTGTTTTCATAGACCTGGTTTCTTATTTCTTTCACAATATCTGGCAACACTGGAAGTCAGAATCGTCCATCTCATCCTTCATGTCCAAGGATTCGTTAGTGATGTCACATCACTGACAAATCCTTGGTATCTTTATCATAGATATAGAAACCTAGATACCTCATTGGCCTCTGCAGTTCATTGGAGCGACTGGTATCTCAATACAAGGCTCTTCCGCAGGGCTGTTTGACTACTAGCCAATCACATCGCGTTGACTACTGGCCAATCACAGCGAGTCTAACTGACTAGTTGCTGCACGGCTGCCTCTTAAGAAAAAACCCACCCCACCCGCCTCTGATTGGCCTACCGAACGCCCCCTTCTGTGACGCACACGGAAGTTTCCAGCTTGCCCTGCTGAAGCGGAAGGAAGTGGAAGGAACAAGGAAGCGCGCCCGAGATACGAACGCTTCAGAGCCGAAGGAGGCGTCTACCTTTATATGTCTATGATCTTTATGCCGTTCTACTTCCGTGTAGCATAGTAGCGACATAACTGTCGAATCCTTGGTATTGTGAACCTAGCCTTTCAGTGTTTGTTTACCGTCGCTCCACGGGGGGGTGCCCGCTGCCTCAACTCTATGGGGTGGAGTCCAAGACGGTTCAAGGTTGGACCAAATCTTGGGGACACCCCTTGTGGCTGTCTTTGGAGCTGGTCTGACTGAGATACGTCGAGACAACTGTAGTGCGGAAAGGAATGAGACGTAAATAACGTCACGAGATCTTCGAAGATTACTAGATATCTAAAAACACAGATTATACACAAAAAAAAACCAGGATCTTGTTTCTTGAGTCCTAAACTTCATTAAAATAAGATCTGGTTGCAAAACCGCGAAATGTCCCTTTAACACTGAGCAGTCTCGTCTTTGAAACGTCACGCCAAGCTTTTGTTTTTTAGATTAAGTTGTGAGGAAATGTTGTAATCAATGGTCACTGGTGTACAATCCTTGATTATGAAAATTAGGAGTGTAACAATTAATTGATAACATCTGGAAAAAAATCTATAATAAAAATCTAATGGCAACAAATTCTTTGTTCAGTTTTTCATTTTGCACATAGAATGCATATGGTGAAGAGATGGAGGTGACATGTACACAGTGAACCACGTGTTATGGAGAGAAGGGGAGTGGAAATGGTGAAACTAAAACATAATGATTGTTTGATGTTTCAAACAATGAAAAAAGTGATTTGTAGCACGTCACACTACAAGTATTGGGTGTCACTTTGTAGCTTCATGTCGCTGGCTTCCTTTAAAAATTACTTGTCGCTTTGTCAATGCTAGTGTGAATGCAGCATCACAGCACAGTTTACTCTCCTCCATCTATAACCCAAAATGGTATAGATTTGAAATTATATTATTGGGGGGCTGCTCGCTCAAGTTCTTCCTTTAGGCGGAGATTAGAGAATAGTCATAGGAGAACACACGGCTGATGTTGAAACCATTTAAAATATTCAGAACCAATAGCATATTGAAAAATTTGCAATTTTGTCAACACCAAATCTCACTGATGCACATATTATATGTTAGTATACGCAATGACCAATGTGCAATAGCAATGTACAGTATATACCCTCCACTACACCACTGGTGACAACCCAACATTTATTCTCCCTTTATTTTCTTTCTGTTTCTACAGAAGCACACCCTTTATTCTACAATGTGTTGCAGACATGCTGTACAATTATGGCAATACTATTGACTCTAGAATATTTACAATGCAATTAATTTATAGCACACCCCTTATTCTACAATTGCTAACATTGTGTTGTCGACATAATGACTTGACTATATTTACATTGCAATTAATTTGTAATAGAAACAAAGAAAAAACACAGTTGGAAGAGGCAGAGACGGATAAACGGATCAACTCTGGGACGATCATCTTTTAGGGCCCCCCCTCCCCTCCCCTGTGTCAGGTGGAAGCAGCACGCAAACACACTGCTCGGGTTGTATGAGGTGAGGATGTCTGGGGTGGGCGGGTCCTTGGGTACCTTCAGGATGCTCACGGATGTCATAGAACAGGGGTCCGGGACCCCTAGGGGGTCCTCAGAGTTACTACAGGGGGTCCACCAAATCTTTGTGTGATATGATTTTATTTTTTTGCCTTAACCACTTGAACCCTAGCATCCCTATTCTGAGGAGAACTTTAGCCAAAAATAGCAGATCTACAAGCTCACAACGGAGGCGTTGTGAGCTATTTGTGAGGCTATTTTTGGCAAAGAGGTATAGGTGTAGAGGGAAAAAAGAACAGTAAACGTAAACAAAAAAAGTTGAATCTATAACACAATTTTATACAATATAGAGGGGGTCCCTGCTTCATCTCTCTCTCAGCTAGGGGGTCCTTGGGCTGAAAATGTTGAAGACCCCTGTCATAGAAGGTAGGTTTGTTTCCCTGCCCCCATCCCTGTTTTTGTTGCCAGACCCAGGGGGTCGGCCTACATGAGGCTTTGTCGGTCTGTCCCTCTTTTCCTCCCTGTCCCTCTTTTTGATTGGCCAAGCTTCGCGTGACGTAGTGCTCTGATCTTCAGATTTCAACCACTAGGGGTCTGGCAGTGCTCCGAGGAGCACTTTTTCTAGTTTTTGCCAGACCCAGGGGGTCGGCCTACATGCTTTGCTTTGTCGGTCGGTCTGTCCCTCTTTTCCTACCTGTCCCTCTTTTCCTACCTGTCCCCTTGATTGGCCAAGCTTCGCGTGACGTATCTTCAGATTTCAACCACTAGGGGTCTGGCAGTGCTCCGAGGAGCACTTTTTCTAGTTTCTACAGGCAGGTCTTTGGGTGATTTTCACCCAACGTTAGTGATAGAGGGTAAAAACAAAATCCCATACTCCCACAATGGTCAGCTGATGCAATTAGACAGTGCCTTCACTGGACAAGGCTCACATGTCCCAGGAATGGGTGGACCAAAGGAAACGTTCCCAGCTCCGTTATGTTTTTCTTTTTTTGGTGAAATTTCATGTTGAAATATTAAAGAAGAGTACTTCAATTTGCCATGTATTGTTGTACTTTAGTTAATATATTTTGATGCGAAATATGTTTTATAGAATGTATTATATCGGGTAAAATATACCCAGCGTTAGTGATGGTGTAACAATTTTCAACGTTAGTGTTCTAGGGTTAAGGTATGTGTGGGTAAAGAAAGCAGCAACTGCAGATATTTTATCATACAGGATTTTTATAGTCTGTAACCTAAAGTACATGTATGTGCATGTATTTGTAATAATAATAACCTTAACTTGCGCAGTCTTGCGGACATGCCGCGCCAACATTTCGCTGATTGTACCATTGTACCATATGAGTGAGCGACAGAAATCCTTCTAACCACTGCTGTAAATACAGAGGAGAATACAGAGGAGGGGCCCACATATTTGACATTTGATTAACCTCTACACTTCAGTTTAGTAAATTCCACGGGCCCAATGGCTAATCCGTCCTTAGTAAGAGGGATAGAGACAGGAGATATTGCATAAAGGAGATATTCCCACTTTGATGTTAATTGTAAAGCGTTATACTGTCCTTTTTTATCGCAAAAAAAAAAGATCCCATGCAAGTACATACATGTATATAAAAATTATAGTTGATCTGAGATTAATTCACAATGTAAGAAATATTCAGGGATTTTTGGGAGTGTGCACAAGTGCAAAATAAATGTGGCACTGATTGGTCCAGTGGTTTGCGAGATTAGCCACTGACTAGCCTCGATCTCCAGGCTTTTATTGTTTAGTTTAGTTTTTTTTAGTTTTGCTGTATTGAAGACTTGAACTAGATGTGACCATGAGCAAAAGTGCCAAAAATGCCAGAGACATGACTCTGGCATATGTCCATATTCTGTCATTTTCACCACACCGTCTCCTATGCATACACGTATCCCAAAATCCCCACTGTAACCCCTCACTTCCTCTACCTCTTTTTTCACGGACCCAAGAAGAATAATGACGCTTTTTTTCAGACTAGGCTCATTTTAACTTGATTTGTATTCATACTTGATACAGAAGAAGGGAGAGATTGATCTTGTAATGTACGACTTTACAAGATCAGCTGATTTAACAACAGTGGCGAGTCGCCCCTGTGAATGAATTAACTCTACTAGGCCAGGGACAGAGATTTAGTTTTCGCCCCTGTATAGGCGAGGATGTACTTTACCATCGTTATTGGCACAACAGCGTTATGTTTAGGACAGAAGTGCTTGCATCAGTTCCATAGCCATCACTGAAGTGATGCACAATTAGCTGTGCTGCCATGCTGATTTGACCATGTCTAGCTGACCACTCAGATTGCTTGGTCAGAACTGCCAATTGCCTAAATCATGAATGACATCTAACCTACTCAAACTCAACAGCAGCAATAAAACAGAGCTCCCAAGGTGGCTCCCAAGGTGCTGTCTATGATGCTTCTGAAATCAATGTATAAGACTACAGGTTGTCATAGGAAAACACTAAACAGATGAAAAATGCAAAAACCTTTGGAGGGGGGCTTTAAAAAAGGCACTTCTACAAAACGTGCTAAGCAGAGCTTATATGGCACAGGAGCATGACAGTGATGCATGGGCTCCTGAAAAGGCTTTCATGGTTGAACTGTGTAAACTACTGCCTGCCAAAAGTCAACAGCTCCCGACATGAATGCACATACAGTACAACATATTTAAGCAAATTATTAACTAAATACATCTACTAGACCAACAAAATTAACAAATAGGCTTAAGTGAGTGAGTATGTGAAATAATATGGTTTGCTATGCTACATGTGTAAGACTTCATAGATTCCATATAGTCTGTCACTCAGGTTTAGGGATAGGTATCATTCAAAGATCTTTCCCGATACCTTGACGGTTCCTGAACGTTCCTGATTCGATTTAGATTCTTTTTGGGTCCAGCACCGTGTTTAAAGAAACTGTGGGGATGTTATCCTACTCCGTTTTGCACTCTATAGAGGCCCCTCAAAATGCGATTCCAGTTTGGGTATGACTGTCATAATGGTATCGAATTTCGGTACCCAGCCATACTCTGGTTGCATCATAATGATGTAATGACAGTTCTGTCTTAGGCTATATACCTTCCTGTGCCTTCTCATACATGCACAGTTGCGCAACAACCCAAAACATTGTCCTCACATGCCCCAGACAGACAGAAATATGGAGGGAGGTAGGTCATGCTCCTGGTGGAGATTTACACTCCACTGAGCGCACCTTTTTTGATAATAACAATGAATCAAATGACCCCCTATAATGTGAATACAATGAGAAGCACTGAGGATCACAAAAGCTTCAGCACGGCAGTCTTCTGCTGTATACATCTACCAGCTGCATTGTTTACTATTTGATGGTCCAACTAGTGGCGTTGGGAGGAGGGGGTTTAAGCCTCCAATAATAATAAGCCTCCAATATTCAGCAGGACGTTTGGACATTGTTACAGTGAGAGCTGGGTACACCGATTTTACACAAGCTAAAGTCCAATGGCCAAAACGTGAAGCAACCGGTTATAGCGCCACAATAAGGCAGATTAGAACATTTTTTTTTTTTGCCTACTGGAAGTGTGTGCGCATAGCTTCACGCTGATCAGTGCAGCGGTGCCCGAGATTAGGTGCTCACAGACAGACAGACTGACTCACGGACAGGGGCGAAAACATAATCAAGATTGCTTGCCTTATGTATAATGCCCATTTCAGCCACTTTAAACTCACTCATATTTCTAGAAACAAGACCTGCATTATAAGCAGCAGTGCACACGTACAGAGCAACACAGATGGATCTGTCGACCCGGTTTCTGGTTAGGAAAAAACGTCACCTTCACCTTGGGTGCAACATCATCCACCACTCTTGTCAACACCGCCATAAACTCGTTGACATTATTTCCAGAGCTGATCTGAAACATTTCTGCTCCCTGCTGAACAGGCGCCCAGACCAACCTGAGTGCAGCGACAGAAAACACCCACCCCGGCTGGCTTCCCACCCACGAACATGGCCAATGACCATTCACCACGGCAACCATGAAATATTCTTTGAGTAAAGTTCGGTCGACACAAAAATCTATACATTTATAGCTACAGTAAGCAACTGTTATAGTAATAATCCTGATGGCACTTTAGAATAGAGTTGTTCCAATACCGATACCAGTATAGGAAAAGCCACCGATACTGCCTAAAATGCTGGTATCGGTAAGTATGCCCGTCTATGCCGAATTGCCGCTGCAATACTATGTATCTCATGATGATATTTCATTTACATGAAACATTTTGTATTTTATTTGGATGCTTCAGTTCATGTTGCGCTACCGTTTTATACTGTTTCTGTACTATTTACTTAATTTTACCAGCTTGTGGCTGCACTTTAAGAATTGTTAACAGAATTGTTATTTATTCCTCAATAATCATTACTCAGCATCGACACAAGTTGAAGGTATCAGAATCTGTGGAAATATCAGAATATCTCTACTTTAGACTATGCATAGGACACCTACATGGATTGATGTCAGATGAAACCAGATCTCTAAAGTGGCTTTTGTTATACAACAACTGCCTGCTACCAGTGACATCAATATCCTACAAGTACCTTTCATTGCGATAGATGGTTTTGAAGCAGTCTCCCAAGCTCCTATAGCTGTTCGGTTCACTGGTTCCCCGCTGGATCTGGATCCTGAAACAAAACATAAGAAATGTGATTGATGAGAGGCATTCTATTGAGTGCCTACAGTATATACGGTATAGCACACAATATAGCAGTACGAACATATGTAGCTGTTTGTAACGAACTAATCATTTTCTTTTCTTTCTCTGTCTAATGATCAATTATATTAATAATGAAACTGTAGTATAATCGCAATAATACACCCCCCCCAACCAGTACCATGTGCGGTGGACAAGCCAGGTTAAGAAAAGCACTATACTGTTGCATTATGGTGCTGAATAATAAACCATAACATTTGACATTACATCGCAACACATGCGCGCAAATGCGGGGCTTACAACATTTTTCATCTCCATTTTTCATCATCGCAAAACACGTTAGACAGTTTTTTAAGTCATGTTTTTATTAGTTAAAACAGACAAACAAAGGGAAACAAAATATGCACGACAGTGCATGCACGCACGCAACCTAAGAGTTCAGCACCACGGACAGCGATCAGGTCATTTTGGAACCCACTTCAAATAATGAGCAATATCGTAAATTATCAATAGATAGAATGTTTAGAAAAATTGGAACAGTGGCACATCAGTTCAGCATCAGTAAAAATTCTATTTCAAGTACTACTCACCACTATTTATGTATTACATGTGATGGGCCTGCCCGGCATGCCAGGGGGAGGGGCCCACACAGTCCTAATATAAAATAAAGGTCAATGTGACAGGCCCTGGGAGACCAAGGCCTTGGGGCGCTTGGCCCCTCAACCCTTCCTGGAGCTCTGCGCCTGTATCTCACCGATATTTGGAGTTACCGTTCATCGGCTGTATGGCTTGCTCGCCATTATTGTGCTGACAATGCCATGCGTCACCATGTAACGTGTCGGGTTGGCCAGGTTATTACGTAGAATAGGCTCGCTCTCTCCCTTCCCTCTACCTCTCACTCTCCCTCCCTCCCTCTCTGCCCCTCTCTCTCCGTTTCCCCGTCTCTTGCTGAGCAAGCTCTGGCCTGATGTCACATATATAACTTCCTTCTTCCTCTCCCTCTCTGCTTGCCTCCCTCCCTCTCCCTCTCTCCTTGTATGCGTGCGTCTCTGTCTCTCTCTCACTGATCGAGCTCTGGAACAGAAACAGAAACTGTTTCCTAAAAACGACGATTTGCACTGATGTCGGGAATGTCCATATTTGGGCATGATCCGCCGGCCCACCACAGACACACAACTTTATATAGTAGATAGCGTGACATGTAGTGAATGGGCTAAACATGCAATACAACTGGTAGGCTACTTTATCGTGAAGTTGATTTGAATGCATCATCATCATAATGAGCTCATTTCCCCCTCACATTCCCTCCCTTCTGCCTTTCATCCCCTGTTCCCCTCAGCTGAAATGAGAGGCACCCACCACCACCACCACCACCACCACCACTACCAGCAGCAGCAGCAGCACAGAGGAAAACTCAAACATTTACTTAACCCACCCGATCCAATTAGCCGCCCAACTCCCCGGGACGAGGCCTTTTGCAGCGAGCGTTTCTGCTGCTAACACGCTAGTAAGTCCATTGTAACAGCTCTTCAGTTACGTGTAAATTTTTAATATGATGGAGCCAGTCAAGGGGCTTTTTTTTTGGTTGCAGCAAAAAAAGCACTGGTACCTCCCCAATAAAGTCTCCTGAAGCTGTGTGTAAATCTTTTACATGAGAGAACTGTTGGGCGGGGTAGGGTGGTGGTGGAGGATCAGAAAGAAGGGTCCAGAAATTAAGGGCTGGCGATATTGATGCTTTGAGATGATGAGAGGAAACCATGTAGCCAGTAAGAAAGAACATATCAGACTGACGTTAAGTTTATTCACCTCCGGCCATTTCAGTAACATAGAAGCAACACAAATGAAAGCACTGGGTCAATACATTTCATATTAACGGCTATGGCACAAGAGAGGTGCATAAAGAGACATGCTGGAGAAAGATTCTCTCCTCATATGGCTCCGACTGCCAGGGTCACAAGGTCAGCAGTAAGTCGTCCAGGCGGGTGCCTGATGGGGCCATAAAGAAGCCCCCAGGTTCCAGCGGAGGGAGGAGAATGGTTTGGAGCGGGGGTGTGGGTTTTAGTGGGGTGAGCGGCCTTTCATATCGCTAACAGATTAACATCTTAGAGGGGTGCCCCCCCCCAGAACCCCCTATTTGGTGGATTCCCAAATAGCTTGTAACCCGTGCCTGAAAACCAGTTAAAACAGCATAATAAATGGATGTGCGACACCGTGTTAAAAGAAGAGAAGAAGAGAAGAAGGAACTTGAGGATAGAGGCATGAAAGAGATGAGGTGATGGGGGTTGGGCTGGAGGGGCTGGGGTGCACAGACCCGGAAGATTTAAGACCAGTGGGGCTTGTAAACAAATTCAAATCGGGCTTAATTAAAGGCATATGTCTCCCAGGGTCAAGGATGGAAGGGGTCCCTCTGTCCCCATGCAGGATCCATACTTTGTCTCTCTGACCCTCTGCTCTAGCTGACCCGACCGAAACCGGCACCGAGAGAGCAAGAGAGAGAGAAAACGAGGGAGCGAGCGGGGTTGGCAGAGACTGTGGTCCAGGTTTCAGCCGCACTGACTCCAGTCCTGACCCTGGGGTCACCTCATTTCCTCATGGCCCTCTCCTACCCTGCCATAAAAAGCTGGACCAAACGGCAAAGCCCAGGGAGAGGAAGATAATGGGGTGGACCATGAGGAGCTACTGGGCAGCAGGGAAAGCCTCCGGCCCCCAGGTGGGGAAGTTGCTAATGCCTTTTCACAACAGCACAACGGTGGAAACAATCAGTTGATAGCAGGGATATGTGTTAACACATTCCCTGCCAGAGGGTTTTTTTTATTTTACTTCCCCCAGTGCCAGTGTTTAATTTTTTTTTTTTAAGGAGCCGAGATACAGGATTTTAAAGTAATAAGTTAACCAAGGAGTGAATGGAGCTAGAAATCTTTGGATCGTGATATCTCTGGTTCTGTGTGGATAAATTGAAAAACGGTTATACTCGTGGATGGATTTTTTTGGCAGTAAACGGGTGTATTTTTCATCAACGGTTATACTCGTGATTGGCAGGTAAAGTGTTAATGAAGACTCCATCAGTACTGGGTGAACCTCCTTCTTTAACCCAATCAATCCGGGAACGCATCTGTGTCACTTTAGATTTCTTTGGCTATTCAAAAATAGCAGATATACAAGCTCATAGCTTGTATAGATCAGCTATTTTTTTTGGCAAATCTTTGAATATATTTTCTACAAATGTCTTCTAAATCCTAACAGTTTTTTTAAAAAAGCTTTAGCTATGAGTGGTGCTCCAACTTTTCCATGTCAAGGACCCCCAAAATGATATGTATTTGGCCACGGAACTCTCAAAATATGTTGTTCCAGGGACCCCCAGAAGCACAGATCGGAGTTAAATGTTCGCTTTAAAACATATATATATATATATATATACATATATATATATACATATATATATACATATGTATATATATATATACATATATATATATACATATATATATATATATATATATATATATATATGTATACATATATATTCAATTTGCAAAAAAAATTAAATCGAGATTATTCAAAAATAGCAGATCTACAAGCTCATAGCGCGGCACTTGGTGCCACGCTATGAGCTTGTAGATCTGCTATTTTTGAAAAGCCAAAGAAATCTAAAATGACACAGATGCGTTCCCGGTCTACAAGGGCTAAAAGGCTTATGCAGAGACAACCCCAAGCCACTAAGGTCACCTTTCACAACTACTAATGTTGGAAACGCCTGCTAAGCACGGTATATGTACAAGGGAAGTTGTGTGCAGAGTAAATGTCCTGTTTTAAAGGGCTTATACAGACATGGAAGTACATTAATAAGGCCCAAGTGAACAGAAGGATGTAGCTATAGCTAGCCTTGGCGGTTTGGCCTTGGGAGCCAGCCCATCCTGATTGTAAACTCTGCAGACAGAGGAACAGAAGAAAACCCTGGGGCTTCTTTAAAACACATAGCTCCCCATCTAGCATCTCCTTCACTTTTTCGTCTCTCAACAACGGAGATATACTCCGAGGTGATGAGATCTGCGAGTTCATTGAAAGCCCCCGTTCCTCAACCTCCACCCTCCCCAACCCCAGTCCCCGCCGGCCCTGCTTTACAGGTCCCTGAGCTGGCCAGGTGAGGGTGATCGCAAGGGCAGGTTATGGTGCTTCTGTGAGCGAGACGAGCACTCTGGGGTAAATGATCCTCAAACCCTCCACCACCTGACCTCCCACTCCCTATAAAAGTGCAACTTTCAGGCATCCACAAAGGAGGCAAAAAAGGTAAATGAGGGTGGAGGCTAGTGCCCCATGCTTTGTATTTTTTTATGGACCGGAGCGTGGCGTTGGAGGGCCAGGGCGAAGCCACTGGTCCAGGGTCGTGTCCGCTCCTAGACCCTGGTGGTAATAGGGCTCGGGCCAGGACCGACAAGGCGGGCTGTCACCCGGGAGAGGACGAGCTGTTGAGGTGAAGCTCAATAATGATGGTGTTAACCCATTAAAACCTGAGGCGATTCTTTAAAAAATCTAAATCTCAACAGTTTTTTGAAAAAAATCTGGAAAATATTTTTTAAATATTTTTCAAAAATAGCAGATCTACAAGCTCGTAGCGCGGCACTCGGTGCCGCGCTATGAGCTTGTATATCTGCTATTTTTGAATAGCCCAAAGAAATCTTAAAATGAGACGCAGATGCGTCCCCGGTCTTAATGGGTTAAAAAGACGCCTATGGGAAGGGGGGTAAGGTTATTGGATTGATCAAAAGACAGAGGCTTGATGGGTCTGCTTTTAAAGGGGCAGGTCGTGCTTTTAAAGGGGTCTTTTAAAATTTTACCTTGTTAAATGAGAAGGTATTCCCTCCACACCACTCCTATATGTCAGGGAGTGCAATGTCTCACTTTTTTTGAGAGCCAGCACTTTGACTACCAGAGGACTAAAAGTAAAAAAATACACTCTATTTAGCAGTATTAAGAATAAAAGTTATATATATTAAAACAATGATCTCACCTACAAAGTGTTATTATGTTTTGTTATCTATCATCGTGTAAGACTTTAAATTACATCGTAAGATAAGGCTATAAAATAATTAATGATTTGGTGTCATGCGTGTTTGTTTGTTAATGAGTATTTGTGCTGGTTGCTATAGTGTGTAACCCTTGATCTGCTTACACCTTCCTGCGTGGAACGCCAAGTGCTTTGATGGAACAAAAAAAGGAGAGGCAAAAAAAAACAATAGCGATGAAATAAAAAATGAAACTGAATGAGCCAGAGGGGAGGGGACGAATGTTTGAAACACTTTCTCATAATACATCTTAGCTGCATAAGACAATCCAGAAGGCAGCATTAAAAGGAAATCTATTTTTTACAGCCAGACAGTTAATTTTAATGAGCGGGATCATAAAGATGGTAAAAGTCCATTGCATCGGTACATGAGGTTAAAAGCATTTTCCGACCTAAATGATCCAACATGGCAAATGCGGCCATCCAATCCAGTCTCGCCTTCAGCCGACCAATGGCTCTCCGGTTCAAACAAGAGAGAACCAACAAAATGGTTCCCCTTCCGTCCAATGGCTGCTTGCTTCAACAAATCACTGAATAACAGCACTGAGCCATTGTGTGTGTATGCAGTGCAAGACACCTACAGTATGTACAGTATGTATTAGCAAAATGTGAGGAAAATTAGCTCAATGAATACATTTAATGTATTCATTGCCTTTGACAAACACACATAATCATAACTCTGGTCTCTATTCACACAATGTATGTACTGCATGATTAACTAGAAAAGTTAAATCAGATGAGAACTGAACATGAAACCCGCATGTTACCTTCAGCAAACTGTCAGTTAAGAAGGTGCGGAAGGGACTTTGAGTGTGGCAGGAGGAGGCCAATAAAAACAGACCTTTGGAGGGAGAAATACAAAGATAAAGAAGATGCGGTACGGGTTTTGGGGGGGGGTTAGAGGGGAAGTGATAAACTTTTGGCGCTTGTGACACGGCAGGCTGCTGGGGCTTGGTCTGGGCCAGGCCAGCTTGGGTTTCAGCCAGCACTGCAGGCCTGCTAGAACCTGGGACAGCCCGTGTTATGAAGCAGGCTGCGCGGGGGGGTACAGCAGTTACATGGCTGTTAAAGGGCTACGACGTCTCTCTGCCATGCCCTCCCGTTCTCTTCTTGTCCTTCTTCTCCTTCTTCTCCTCACACAGATAAAACTGACTCCTCTGGTCCCCTATGGTGATGCTGGGACCAGTTTGCCGGCCCAGATGTCTCCTCATATACTGCGACCTCTCTGACCCAGGATGAGACTGAGCTGCAATGCAGCAGAGCAGGAAGAGGTGCGTAAAAGACAAAAAAGAAAAAGCCAGGGGAGAGCTGGGGCAAGGCCAGGGCAGGGCTAAATGAGCTTAAACTGAAATGAAACGGTGAGATCAGGATTTCTTTGTTGTTGAAGTAATGTTCAAATTATGATCAAGTAACAGCAATTGTTTTATTAAATGGAAATTAAAGATGTCTAAAAAGAAGAGTAATAATAACCCATGATCAATCAATCACAGCAGCAGATCACACATGATAACAACAGACGTCATTAGCGTCAGCATAATGGGAGAGATCGCTTTGTCTGGACCAGCAACAGCAGGCATCAGTGAAAAGATACGTCATTTTTGTTGAGTGACATGTCGCGCGACACTTTTCCGCCAAGGCATAAATTAGGCTTAACTTGTGCCTTTGATGTAAGGAAATGCCGCAAGGATTGTGGAGGCTCCCCCTGACAGCGGGGAGCAGGCAACCCTTGGCCATAACACACACTGGCCGCTCCAGACACGAAGACATCTGCCCTGCGTGTTTCCAACAGAGAAACCCGAGAGTCTATATTACAACACTGAACTGTCTTGTCTTGTCCACCCCCTGCCTCTCGAAGGCCAAGCCCCCTGAGAACAAGAAATACATTACAGGAGGAGGGGAATGTGCAGGATGTTGGAAGATGTCTCCACAAAGCATCCGCACAGATGCTGGACACAAATACGTTTTCATCAATTCCCTTACTGCTTCTTTAAAATGGGCCATTTCAGCTCGCTGGGACATTTCTTTTCCTCCTCCATTTAAACACAGGTAACTTGATGCACTTGGGCTATGACACCTACCTGGACCGGACCTATTTAATACCAGGCTGTAACGTGCTGTGGCAGGGAGAGCAGCAGGAGGCAGGGAAGCCACTCCTGCACATCCTTGAAAGCTACTAAAGAGCTCATTTGATATGGGAAGACTCCAGGGTTTAGGATACTGCCGTCTATATACCTCAGAACCTCCTACAATACACTATGCCTCTCAGTTTCTCTGTCCATCTATCAGGTCTAGCTCCTTTTGCCTGTGTACCTAGTATATTATCGACAATCATTATTAGTGACGAATATGAATGGACGAAAATGTGTTGGTGCGCGTGGGAGAGAGAGGCAAAGAGTGAGAGAGCTGAAGCAGCAGGGATGTATAGTGGTGTACAGCCACATCCCAGTGAGGGTCTACTGGAATCAAAGGGCACTATACTATAATGAATTGCATTTATGCCTTCACTCTATAATTACTGTACTGGAATGTGCCCCCTCCCTTAATTGATAATAATCACATGTGCTCCAGTAGGCAGACATGACATACGTGTCGACACAGAGAAAACTGCTCATAACGGAGCACCAAAGATAATAATATTCTAAGGTTTTTATGTATCTATTATTATCTTTTTTATGTGACACCTTTTAATCATAACCTAGCGTAGCAAAATGTTGTCCATTCAGTGTCTTAAGTTGCTATATGACAGTTATCTCCATTAAGATATTGTATGACTGGTCTAGTCGAATAATACGGGGTGTATCCTGCTCTGGTCTTAATCTCAAACTTGGACTCGATTAGACCCAGCCTTGATCTCAGCCCAGACTCAACTAATTTAGTCTTAACTGCATTGCTGCTCGCTCACCACACCGTCAGACTCCGTTCTACAGGCTTCCCCATATAATACAGTATATCGTCGCTGTCTGGTCCAAAACTGTTACTTTTCAGGAAATGGAAAAGATAACCTGTGTTCCGATGGATCCAATGTAGTTATTATTTTTTTGATAATACTTTTCATCTGTAGAATATTTATAAAACCCTCAGATGCACTTAACCACTTCCAGTTTCAAAATGTTTCAAAAGTACTGAAAAAAGCCGTTCTACAAGCTCATGTAGTAGGGCATTAATTTAAGTAAAAAACACACGTTTGAATATGGACATGCAGGTTTTCTGCCCGACAGCGACAATTTTCCTGGAGTCCACACTGTGAGCCTCTTACCCTAGAGTCTCTGGGTGTGTGTGTGTGTGTGTGTGTGTGTGTTTGTGCTGGGGGCGCTGGTGTAGCTGGGGGATTAGGAGCTGACATGACGACCTGACGACCACTGACCTGCCTGCTCCTTTACAAGGCCAGATCAGCTATCAGGCTCTGTGTGCTTTGTGCCCTGCTGTTTGAAAGCTGTGTCAGGGATTCCTCCACAAGTGCACCGGGGTTCACCAAACAGTCGGGGGCGAGAGTTAAAACTGGGGAAGAGGGAGAGAGAGAGAGAGGCAGGAGAAGAGCCTTCGGGGGCCATCCTTAAAGCGCTGCCACCCGTCTCCCCCGACAGGACAGAACAGGATCATCATCTGTCAAAGCCCCCAGTCAAAGATCACTTTCCAAGCCTCCCCAAGAAGGACACGCTTTCATGCATGCTGTGATCATATGGAGGCAGATGGTCGTCATAGCTACCGCTGTGAGAGGAGTGAGGGCCGAAGCCCCCAGGTTTTTCCAATCAGCCCCTGAGTCTTGGGACAGGCTGCTGGCAAGGCTTAGTGGTTTACAATGCGTCTGACAGCCATGTCATACAATGCAATTCATACAATTACATAACGTAACACAATTGCTCCACTACAAATGTAGAACAGGGATGTAAAGCTAAACATTACATAAGCGTGTGGCAAATAGTAAAGATCGGAAGCGGCGATACGAGCTGTAATGACGCATATGTGCGATCGTTATCATTAAATAATTACGTTTACAACGCTTAAGGGTAGCGTCATTGTTATGAGCAACCAGTGGGTTCCAAGATGGTGGCTGGATTGCTAATGTTGCCGAGCGCAGAATGTTCAATGGATGAGAAATAAGGAGTAGGTGGAGAAGGAGGCTGTCAGTGGAGAGAGGGAGGGGCTTGAAAGTTGATGAAAGAGTGCATATATGAGAAGGAAATAGAGAGAGGGTGAGTGAATTTTCAAGGAATAGAGAGAGAGAGAGAGAGAGAGAGAGAGAAGAAAGTGAGGGTGTGGCCGTATCCAGACTGAGAAGACTAGCCTACGTTGGGTTTGTGTCTCATTAGAGTGTGAGGGAACATGGTGACACCATATGGAACGATGGTGGCCGCGACTGGGAAAAGAAAGGTGTGGCTTGTGCCTGTGGATGGAGGAAGTGAAATGGGTGATGGTAAGGATTTTTAGATGAATCGCGTGGGCACGGACGGGCACGTGTGGCTACACGTCGCCGTGAGTGCGCGCGCATTTATATAGAAATAGTTGAGTTGACTATTTGTGTGTCTATGAAGGGCTTAGTTTCATGGCAACTGAATGCACGCGCGTATAAGGGCGGAGCCCCTGCGTAACTGGATCTCGACGTGCAGGGGGAAATGCGAGGGCTCTGTGGCTGCTACCTCTCTAATGAGAGAGGGGAGGGGACATGATCAGAGTCAGATGGAATGCCCCGAGCGCACAGCCCCCCTGCCCAAAGTGCCGCCCGACACCCTTTGTTACCTCCAAGTGAGCTGAGACCAGCCCATGAACCATGTAACTAGGTGGTTTCCAGGTTAATGAAATGTTGTAACTCCTGGGCCCACTGTCTCTCTCTCTCTCTCTCTCTCTCTCTCTCTCTCCCTCTCTCTCTCTACTCCCTCTCTGCCAGTCTCAGTAACCACCCCCTGCATCTTCGCCCCCACATTCCTGCCCTATACCCCATGGAGGAAGGTCAGGGGCAAGCGCAATTAACTGTTTACTTTGTGTGAAATATACTACATTTGCATTTGAGTTGTTTTGGTTGATGCCCTTATCTGGTGTGGCTCACAGTGAGTTGAAAGTGTTGAATGAGCTTCCACAAATTGCCACGTGTCATGTACAAACCTTCTATAGGAAGGATTCCGAAAGACAAAATTACAGCAGCCGGACGACATATTCCTGTGTTCTTACAATACTAGTGTGTATTTCTTTACCCATTGTGAAGCAAGTTGAAACCTTTGTTCCAACGTGTGATAAATATACCCTTACATACTAACTTAATAATTCTAAACCATACAGTAATTTTGTATTCATTTTCTGTCATAGGGTCACTTAATGCGTACTATTAGGGGTACACACCATTGTTGTTGCACTGGTGATGTCTCTTATAAGAGTCTGTGATACAAGGGGCACGGTGGCGCAATCGGTAGCGCTGTCGCCTCACAGCTAGAAGGTCCTGGGTTCGATTCCCACCGGGGACGCTGTGGGCGCTGGGGGCGTGTCTTCTCCTCCGCGTCATCAGCGCCCATACCCTAGGTGGGGTTGCATGTTCTCCCCGTGTCTCCTAGGGTAGTTAATACCCTCACAAAAACATGTAGTAATCCTGGTCGCTATACCGCCTCCCCCATGACAGCCGGGGCGCCTGATGGAGGGGAAGGGAACTGGTTGGAATAACGTGTTCCTTCCACGCGCTACGTCCAACCAGGGAAACTCCCCCCTGTCAGGTGACAAGAAGGTCAGTTGGCTCTCATGCCTGAAGGAAGCATGAGCTCGGCCCTGGCCTCCCTACTGTGGGGGACTGGTGTAGTGCTGGTGTAGGGCTGGTGTAGCGCCCAGGATCACTTAGGAAATTGGCACCGGGTGAAAAAAATGGGTTACAAAAATCGCGGGATAAAAATTTAAAGAAAAAAAAAGAGTCTGTGATACAGGTATTCTGCCTTATATATATATATATATTTTTTCTTGAACACGCACATTATGTAGCCTACTGTATATTTGATATTGTTGCCCTGTTATCTGTCTTTTTCCTTTGTTTGTTTCTCTATAGAGTGTATTTTATGACTGCGAATCACTAGAGCTTGTACCGAAAATAATTTCACCCACTGGTTTACCTCTGTAAACTTCTGATGTCACAATAAACTTGAAGTTTAGTTGCACTGCTCCGCTTGGATACCAGATCTCAAAATGTACATGCACAGCATAAATTTATGGGAGTTTAGATAGTGATGAAAGAAGTTGTAAGTCATGTTGATGAAAGGTGCGCTGCCCCACAGTCTTTCAGATGCGAGATGGATGTGGTTGTTAATAGAGGTGAGGCGCAGAGGTCACGGCTTGGCCGGGGAGTAAACACACTGTACCGCGAGGGACACTGAAAAGGCAAAAGGCAGAAGACACGTTCCGAATTCTCGGCTGAACAATTAGTTTAGGGTCAAATACAATTACAATGTGAGCCTTTAGCAGACGCTCTCATCTAGAGCGATTTACAGAAGTTCAGAGTAAGTGCCAGGAATATTTATCAAACAGGCCAAGTACTCAAGGGCGTTGAGCGCTAAGAGAACAAAGATACGGTAGGAAGTGACTAGAGAAAAAGTAAGCAACACACCTAGCATTATTCAAGTAGTCGACGGAGGAAGTGCAGACGGTAAGTACTGGACAGGCGAGAGGCATGGTAGGGTAAAGGATGATTGAATAATAATCAACTGTAATTGTACAGTGCTTTCTGAAACAACGTTACAGTGCTTTACAACATAATGCACAGCAGGGGTGCCTGCTGTACCTTTTTTTACTTCAGAGCTACATGACCAGCTACAACCAACCAATTCTTTTTTTGATCCCATTACTGAAAATACTTAAAAGATTTACCCGAGGGTTGCTGTTACTAATGTCCTTTCTTTGGAATAGCGACACTGGCGTTACATATAAGCAAACGCACTTGGAATATGGACATAGTGAGAAAAAAAAAGGCCTCCTCCAATTCTGTATGGAAGTAGTAGATTTTCGGCTTGTTTGCCATGCACATTTTTATGTAACGTAATGCTACGGACGTTTGCACGCAACACTCTTGAAAACAAAGCATACTATAGAAGCCACAATGGGAGCTTAAAGGCCATTTTTTCATGCAAATCAATCAAGTCACCTTAATTCAAGCAGCAGATGCCAAAAGAAGGTGGAGTTTTGTATTTAAAATATATATATTTTAGGGGCATGTCATATGTGGTCGACCTGTGCAGCCCTTGTGATCTACTGGTAGATTGTGATCTACCTGCTGCACAGCAACATAACATGGAGAGAAAAGATAAACAGTAAAAAACAATAAAAGAAATGTCATACTACCCTGTCTAGGGTCCTACAGTTTAACCAAAACCATGTCTGTCTGATCCGGCTGCAGTAGAAGCTGTACTATGAAACATATTTTTTGTGAATACAATGTTATTTTATCCAATCTGAATGGTATAGACTATAGAGTATGCTAATACAATGTAACGTATACATTTGGTCTCCCTGCTCTTC
The DNA here is from genome assembly GCF_963280865.1 of Gymnoscopelus braueri. NCBI lineage: Eukaryota > Metazoa > Chordata > Actinopteri > Myctophiformes > Myctophidae > Gymnoscopelus > Gymnoscopelus braueri. The sequence goes on along the minus strand of NC_137621.1, from coordinate 30,936,694 downwards.
TATTGAGACATTTAGATCCTGTGTCTGGTTTTTACACGACTTGGTTGACAAGTGGTACCACTTGAAGGTCAAAATTAAATTTCACCCCTGAGCAAGCAGGCCCGTTCTATTAGCTCAGTGGTAAAGTTTCAGCTCTTGCGCAGGAGACCCAGGTTTGAATCCTGGGTAGAACATGAAAGTTACAGGGTGCCGTTTTATTTTGTCAACCATGATCTTCAGTTCTGTTTGCCTCACCTTTTCTTCTTGGAGAGGGGGGGTTTCATATTACTGTACTGTGTATACAGCTCTTTACTTTGTAAGACTGTAGTCTTGAAGGCTGAATCATCATTTAATGCAGGGGAATAGAAGCCCGAAGTTTTTAGTTTCATCACAGCAGTATTTGGTCTCTGCTGGAATATCTACACTGTACAATCCTTAGTGTTAATTTAACTAGACCCTTATGGGTCCATTAGGTTCCATTTGCACATTCTTCTGAGTTAAATTATCACAGAGGATTTTCCTGCATGCTGAAGCTCCTAATCCTCATCCAGCACTTCCAAAGTCACCACTGCTCCCTCCACCTCTCTCTGTGCACTCACACTATGGACCCCTCATTTGGAAAATAAGTAAACATCAACTCCCAGGTTCACATTTTGTCAGGGTTCCCTTCCGAAAGAGTGGAAAAAAAAGAATGCCTTTGATATTGTGCTTGGTGGAAAAAAGTAAATTTACTCCAGTCCCAGTCCAATTTGGACCAGTGGACATTAAAGCAGGAGCCAGGGCTAATAAGAGCCATGCCTAAGAACCGAGAGCTGAGAGCGAGAAGGAGAAAGACAGAGAGAGGGCAAATTAGGGAGAGAGAGAGAGAGCGGTAGAAGAAAGAGAGGGGGTGAGAGAGACTGAGCCCAGTATGTGTATGTGTGAGAGAGAGAAATATAGAGAGAGGAGAGTGGAGGTGTGTCTGGGCCTGATTCTATCAGCCAGTTGACTCCAAGGTTCATACTAATGGATTTCAGCTCCCTCTCTCAGTGGCCCAATTAGCTAGCTGCTGTGTATGCTTGGTCTATAAACTCATGTGTGGATGTTAAACGAGTAAACTTGTGTGTATGTGTGCGCAGACGAGTGACTGCATGTTTATGTGCACATCTGTGTATGTGCCTGTGCTAAAGTGTGTTTCTACGTGAGTTTCTATGTGTGTGTTTCTATGTGTGTGTGTGTGTGTGTGTGTGTGTGTGTGTGTGTGTGTGTGTGTGTGTGTGTGTGTGTGCGTGTGCGTGTCCTTTAGTCGCCAGCAGCCTCCTGTGGTTCAACAAAGGCCAGTCCAATAAACTTACCACGCTCTGGCCTTGACTATGATTCCCTGTTCAAAAAGATACAACTGTGAAGACTATTCTGTTCCTTCCATTTATCAAAAAAGAGAGAAAAATAAAACCTGACAAGCGCCTAAGTCAAGAGCGCAAGGAATCAATGTGTGCCCACCCATTAACGTAAACACGTGGAGACACAAACAGAAAAACAAACAGATAAACCTGTCCAGTTTAAGTGGAGCTTTTACCACTTTTAGGGAAGAGATTACAAAGAAAATAGTGTGTGCACTTTTAACCCTCACCCCGCCATGCAGATGGACAAGCGTGGGGCTCCGGCCTTACCTGTAATAAACCCTCATACCTTCTACGCATGACCATCAATCACGCCGTGAGGCCTTCAAAGTATCGAGTATCGACTAATGCGGCTCCGCTCGCCCACTTTGGCTTTTATCCCTCGCGTTTCCGCCCGCTCTCTTCTGGTGGTGGCATGGGCCTTCAAAGTGCAGCCATCATGCTTTTTTTTTGCTTTTTTAAGGCACCCTAGCCCTAACCCTAGCGGTTTATTTACCAAGAAACTGCTGCCGTAAATGACAAAAAAGCAGCACAATTTACTGACAAGTAGTGAGAGGGGGGCGGGTGGGGGTGCTAAGAACTGAGCCAGAGGTCTTGGCTGGGCCTGTGAAAGACTATAAAGCTTTAGTAGTGGCCCACGACCTGTTTATGGCTGACTGAGGAGCTGTGGTGTGATGGTCCTGATCACCCTCTGCACCCCAAGAGGCTGCCACTCTTGCATAACAAGAGGAAGGACGGAGACTTGGAGAGAGCGAGGCAGAGGACGAAAATGGGAACCCCCCCAAAAAAGTATTACGCGGAACTCAAGAGAGCACGCTCAGTGGCTGCTGATTCATTCTTCCTGTTCTCATCTTTTTCTTTTCCCCCCCCCCTTTTTTCTTTTTTTCCCCAAGAACCACAGGCCATGCAACAAAAGATGAATGGGATTAAATGAAATAATATGAGTGATTTGCAAACATAAAAATGTGTATTACTTTAACATTGTGCGGGAAATGAATGGGTAAATGATGCATTTCATTTTCCACAAAATGGCTAAGGCTCTTGGCATTGGTGCCCTCCTTGCTTGGAGAATGCAGAGCTGGTCAGGCCAGCCCCACTGAAGCAGGGGGGAAAAAAGAGCTGGTATGCAAAGAACTCCAATATATATGCCCAAGTGCCATTACTGCGCCCACGGAGAGGATTCAAGGCAGATGTGGAGTGTAAAAATATTTTGCTTCTTAGAATGCCAGACTTATAAGTTCAGGTCTACGACCGAGGAGTTAATGTATGAATGGGAAAGGTAATCTGAACATTGAATTTGCCTAGTACAATCAATGTAGACTCTACATTGATTGTACCTACATTGTAGATGAATCTGTCTGGGTGGCATTGATACAGAAACATATCAAATGAAGTAAAGCCAGATTTAAACTTAGTCGTACATCGCTGTTGCACACCGTAAATAGCAGAGTTACAAGCACATTTCATGTGCAAATGTAGAGTGAAAAATGTCCAAACAACAGTACATTCTGACATGTATTACATGATGACAGATCACTTGCTGTACAGAGCAAATTAAGACTAATTCCTGATAGACAGTTTGGGAAGTAACACAGCAAAATATATACGTGTAACTAATCAGTTTTTACAGTTACAAAGACACATGCTGTAATTCAATGACAGTTTCTAATCGAAATGTTGAACTTGAATATCTTTTGATAGAAAGAAGCACCGTAATTGTCAAATTAAAAACAACATTTCCATGCTAACAGTCTTTGCATCTTATGGGTAAAGGTCAGGGTTGGGTGTATGCAGGCAGCAAAGACTTCAAGGCCGGTAGCAGTAATTTAGATAACTTTATATTTTAATCAAAAACCAAAAAGAACACAAGGTATTCACCTTGTGTTATTTTTTGGGGTATTTGGTTTAAAATCAAAACATGATGAGCCTCTCTGATGTTATAGTGAAGAACTTTGAGTAAAATATTCTTGACAGTAAACAACTGAGAGCTTCTGTCATTATGTGTTTTACTACACTAAACTAGAACATTGCCTGTTTTTATGTGGTGCATTATACACAATACTGGGTTAAAACATTGATGTATAAAGATATATACATGTACATGTACATGTACATGTACATGTGTACATGTACAGTACATGTACATGTACATATATGTGTGTATATATATATATATGCACACACATATATGCACTTCCCAACTGTGGGGATATCTGAGGATACAGTACATACCTTGTCTTCACCACATCCAGTGGGTGCATTAGGCAGATCTCCACCAGGCCTATAGGACAAACAAAAAGCAAGGTTAGTTAAAAGCACTAACATCTACCATTTTTTAAGTTTGAAGTGATTCTTTCATAAGTTGTGCCAATGCTGTATGTGATACTAGGAGTAGTTTCAGGTCACATGTTGGAGGACGAAGACAGTGATGGAGACCTGTAGAAAATAAGCCAGAAATCTTTCAATCCTCATAATTTCCTCCACAAAGTGTCAAAACTGGGTTTAACTGCTCTTTTGCACCACCAAAAAGTGTGACTGAAATCGAATTGAGTTGGACTTTTTTCTATAAGTAAAGTTGGGACCTACAGCAAATGGCTCTCCCAGGCAGCCAAGATGGCTGGTGGAAGGGAGAAAGAAAGAAGTCAATGTACAATACATTTCACAGGAACAGGTGCATGAGCTACTTGAGCAATAGACAGCTTTTTATACTTGAACTGCAGGGGATGACACTAACGGTTGCCCGACTGCCCGTGGCAAGTCAATAAAACGTTCGGGCAGGTGGAGTTAGCTTCCAGGTTGCCCGACGGGCAAGTGCATTCAGTCTTCATTAAATATTATTGGCTATTCACGAAGAACAATGCTACCTTAGTTACAACAATCAGTTTCACTTATTCTGTTTTTCAAAGTGACTGTCACCACTCACCAGTTTTTGGTTGGATTTAAAGGGATATTTCACTTTCAAAAAAACTTTTGGTGATTTTATCGTCTACTCAGGCTTTTGTAAGCCCCGCAGACAGTTTTTAAGTTGCTTGATTCAATATTTAGATATTAGATGTTCATTTTATCAGACACGCCCCCTTCCTATACAAACCCATTGTAACTTCAAACTCCATTTTTAACATGTTAGATTCATCAAAAACACCCGTCCTTGGTTCTGGTGACTCATACTGACCCCCTAATACGCGAGGGGGCCGTGTTTTTTCAATTACTTTTTTCATTTATTTTTTATGTTTTTTTTGGAAAATGAAAAAAATTAAATACAATAAAAAAATCACACCCTGTGTGAAGTGGGCGGTGTCTTGCTAGCTAATCACAATACTGAATGGAGTCAACCAATCATGTACAAAAAATAAATACATTTATTGAAACAGTCTTTATGATGGAAGAAACCATAACTTAAAAAAAACCAATTTATGGTTTTTTTTAAGTTATGGTTTCTTATATAGGGCTATGCACATGTGTCATGTGACACTGGCCAATCACAGTCCTGAATAGACTGTGATTGGCCAATCACGGTGCAGGGTTAGGCGGGGTACATTTTTGGCCAATCACAGCGCAGGATTTGTTGTACAAATATCCAAACCTCACTTATAGGGGCGGTTTCACCGGCCCAAAAAAATGGAAAAAAATTAAAGAAAATCTCGGAAAAACATGGCCCCCTCACGCATTAGGAGGGCAGGGTGAGTCACCAGAACCAAGGACTTGATGAATCTAACATGGTTAAAATGGAGTTTGAAGTTACAATGGGTTTGTATAGGAAGGGGGCGTGTCTGATAAAAATTAATATTAAATACTGAATCGAGCAACTTAAAAACTGTCTGGGGGGCTCACAAAGGCTTGTGTAGATGATAAAATCACCAAAGGTTTTTTTGAAAGTGAAATATCCCTTTAACATAAATTAGTTCTACAAGCGTAAAATTTACCTATTATTATTATTTTTTTTGTATTTTTCTGCCTTTTATTTATAGTAGAGATGGACAGGAAACAGGGGGAGAGAAAGGGGGAAATACATGCAGCAAACCTGACACGAACCAATTATTAACCAATTAAAACGAAATTAAACAAAAATAAAAATAAAATGATTCACAGGAGGCAGGCAGTGATCACCCCATGTGCACGTGTGCTGTCAGGCAACTTTTGAGCCTAGGTGCCCGGTCCGCAAGGCCAGCGGTCCGGGCCAATTTACCTATTATTTTATAATGGACGATTTACTTTTTGAGCAAGTGGGCATGACCTTTGGGTAAGTAGAACATGGCCTGTACTTGCCCGATGGGCAAGTGCTTCTCGCACCCTGAACTGCTACAACAGTAAGAAAGCAACTTCAAAATGTGTACGTGTACTGTACCATCATGGACACAACAAACACAACAATGGATGCCATGTTGAGCATCCTATAGACCAGGGGTCTTCAACGTTTTTCAGGCCAAGGACCCCTTAGCTGAGAGATAGATGAAGCAATGGGATACATATTGGATTCATTTTAAATGTGTGTTCAGACATTTAACCACTTAATCCTGCAATACTTTGTAAACTTGACCTTTGGCTCGGTACTAGGTCTGCTCTTTTATCCCTGTACACACCAAACCTCTTCGCCGAAAATAGCCGATCTATAAGCTCACAAAATAACCAATCTACAAGCTTGTACTTGTTCGTAAATGGGTGTAGAAATCTGCTCTTTTCGGCTATTGTTCCCCCCAGAATAGGGATGTGAGGGTTCAAGTGGTTAATGTAAAAATATTAATAAATAAAGTCCCTATCACACAAAGATTTGGCGGCCCACCCTGCAGTATCTCTGAGGACCCCCTAGGGGTCCCGGACCGCCTGTTGAAGACCCCTGCTAAAGGCTTTATGGCAGTATTTGATGTTATTGATCACATGATCATTATTGAAAAGATTTAGTGTTCAGTTGTTGGTATCCAATCAAAGGAAAAAATATGTATTTTTTGCTGATAAGTGACCCATATCCTCAGTCCCAGCTGTTGTTAGGATAATAAATGGATTTGCAGTGTTTTCTGGATATCAGATCAACTTGGGAAATCTTTGGCATTACCACTTGGAAACCTAAGAAGCTCAGAATTATCAGGATACATTCCTTTTCAGTTGTCTCACAATGGGTTTTAGGTATTTAGGCATCTGTTTCTCTTAATTTTGAGGATATGGGTAATCGCCATGCTGGCTTGTGGTGGACATTTTTGTCAAAATATTTTTTTTTGCCACGGACATACAAAATGAGTGGACAATAAAATGACCAGAAACACATGGAGAGCTAGCCCTGGATGACCATAATATTTCTGTAACTCTGAGAGTACAAATGGAACCAAATGGACCCGTAGGGTGAGAGTCAAGGGGGCCCTTGCAAATAAAACATTTGAGAACTAGTCCTAGTGGACTCCTAATGTGCCATTTAGTGTCATAGTAAATCAGTGTCATACATATTCTGAAGAAAACCTGGAGACTTGACATTCAGTAATTGGGTCTTATGATCAAAATAAGAACATTATAATCCTGTGTGAAAAAGAAAATAAGAAATTTGCCACGGACTATGCCAGGTCTTTGCCACGGACATATTGATGACCCCTGATTTAGACCCAGTAGTAAATGAAATTTGAAGAGATCTTCAAAGATGGAGCCCTTTACTTGGATGGGTTCTATTGTGCTTACCACCGAGGCTTTTAGACCCAATACAGATGTTGCCTAATTATGTTCCAGCTAAGTATTTGAAATCAATAAACAGTATGATTTGTAGATTTGTATGGGAAAATAAGTGTCCTAGGCTTAAAATGGAGAAATTACAGGTACCTGTGATTGAAAAGGCGTTTTAAAATGTGTTGATTTATGTGGAATGTAACGTTTAATATATGTTTTTAAAAGGCATATGGACCCCAAGAAGTCTAGCGGTGCTTTAGGGCACAACATGGTGTTGGATAGTCTCGCATCGCATCTCACAAAGAAACAACTAAATTACTTTTTGTTCTCTCCCATTTCTTTACATTGAATGGGTGTGGTTTGCACTGAGACTTCCTAACAACCTGACCACCTTGCACATCAGGTCTTGAGGATCTGACAGCAACCCAAACCATGTTAAGCGGTTATGTGTCCTGGCTTGATCACTGAAAAACTTGCATGACTTCTAATTACCGCCATTTGAATGTTGTTGGTTGTGTTTTTTCTTTTGTTTTTTTGAGCAACGGTTTTGAAAGACAGCCAACACAAACCAATCTACTGAGAGTCTGAGTGAGAACCCTCGTCGTCACTGTAATTATCGCCCCTGGTTAATTCAAATCCCCACCAGCCTAATAAATAATCTACAGTGTTTTCTGAGCTCTGTGGTGTCTGCATGCAAGCGGATATGAATGAAGGAGGCCCAATGAGACTTCCTCTCATAACAACCCGACTAATTCTCTGCTTTTCAAAGTGATGAAGGGACCCAATGCACTCAGCGTATTATCCATGTAAAGCCACTACATCAGTTATATGCTAACAGCTGGATAGTCAATAGAGCCTGAGTGATCAGTGAGGGGACCCGCTGTGGTTTCACACACGCACTAACTACGTGCATCTGGGTGAAAAGCCACTGGTTTTGGCTTTGGAAACACTCAGACTCAATCAGGCTGGCTAACTCAGGATTCTCACTGTATCCTCTCTGCCATCGCTTTAATGGGGTTTCCCTCACAGATTCCACCATGTGTACACAGCTGCCGTGAAATACGGCCTCTCTCTAATTTGCTCAATTAAACATCATGTCTATAAAAAAAGTGTCTTCTCTGTTGGGGGGGGGGGGTTTCCAGGGACAATTATCATGTGAAACACCACAGAGGAAATTCCATCTACAGTGGCATCTTAATCTCCAATTGTTAGAATTGGAATTGTTAGGAGTCCTAATCCTAATTTGGTAGTTCTTAGTAAGAACTAAACATATTGAAAGTCCTTCTGAAAGGGCTTAAAGATGGACCCAACAAAGGCTTTTAAAACTGCAGTGAGAGAGTAAACACGGGGGTTCCGAGAGCTTTTGACAGACAGGTCTTTTTCAGGTGTTCCGATGAATAGACCTGTCGTGAAACCTGACCACATTAGATCTCTCCTCAGCTAATCTGATTACGCGATGAAGCCAAACCTGCCTGTCTGCCTGCTTACTGAGCCTGAACAAACACAAGGATGCTGGGAGAAAAAGAAAACACGCTCCAACAGGTGACCCACAGGAGAGAGAAGGAGCAGAGACCAGAGAAAGACAGAGAGAAAGACAGAGAGAAAGACAGAGAAATAGAGAGAGAGAGAGAGAGAGAGAGAGAGAGAGAGAGAGCAGGGTCTGGGAAAATGGAGAGCTTCTGCAATCGCCATCCCCTCAGAAAATGTGCATCTGGACGATAAGTGGGAAACCAACCACACAGAAAGAAGACAAACAAAACAACGATTGGATTCCTTTTGTCTCTGTAGACTTGACTCTGGCACACAGTAACATTAGGGAACGTTTATCATCAATTAATCACTTCTGCCAGTGTAGCTAAAAGGAGTACTGGATCTCATGTTCTTATGGGTAGAGTATGTTGTTTCTCTCATAAATTTAGATTGGGAAAAACAAAGTAAAACGGGGTAACACGGGGTGATTAACCACCGAGGGCAATATTCCTATAGATACACAGAGACGAGTGGCAAAGTGTAAATGAAGTATATACTCGTTCCTGCTTTGATAAGCTCTTTCAAGACCATATTACTGTACTTACCAGCCACGCGTCAGCATGGCTGGCATTGTTTTCACTTTGTGAGTCTGAGTGTGTGTCTGTGTGTGTGTCATCATGGCAAAATGCGGTCCTGTAGACACCTATTGTAGCAGGAACTACCACAGAAGTGGTTTTCAGTACATTGCCAGGTGTTTACATGTCTGTCTGTCTGTCTGTCTGTCTGTCTGTCTGTCTGTCTGTCTATCTGTGGACAGATTTTGTCAACACACGATAGCGTCATAACCATGCTGCAGGGACAAAACTTTGCAGGTGTGCAGTTGAGCTCACAATGAAAGCCAGAGTTCGTAAATAGGTGTAGTCCGAGAAAGGGCGTTGGAAGTAGGTGGGTAGGAAATAGGGAGGAGGCCCCATTGCACTTTACGCCCCTGACCCATATCGCAGCTGGTGTGATCCCATTGCAAGATGGGATCCAGTTTACAAACTACTATTCCTAGCCTAAACACGGTATCTTATCTTATGGTGTTAGGCTGTTAGCCATGTTGCTGTACGATTGTATTAAGACCATAAAGTCTTAATATTGAACAAATATATTTCAAATATTACTGAAGTATGTTTAAAACATTTGCCCCTAAAATATATATGCCTTTTCTGTATATTTTCAGTTAAAACAAATAATACATTCTATGTTTGCATTGATCTGCATCCTTTGATATGAGGCTGCCCTCAGCCTTAGGCACGTGTCTTTCCTCCAACAAGGCGGTTTCACAGGGCTTAGTGATGATAAGCATGAATGCAAAACCAGGCTGTGTTTATTTGAGCGCCTGTCTGACGCCCCAAAAGACGAGACACTTTAAGGACAACCGATGGCAGACAAGGAGGGGTTCCAAGACGAACCACAATGTGAGACTGCATTTGACAATAATCCACCAGTGGCCTCCATATGACCTGTTCTACACCTGTAGCATTGATACTGGCCTGACCCAGGTCAACGGCATTTGTAAACACACTCTTTCTTTTCACGCTTCACAGAATGAAGAGAAGAGTATGCTACTGGGATACATACAGTATGCAAACCACCCAAGTAGCAATTAGGACGTACCTTTAATGGTGGGGTTTTGAATGGAATGCACCCTACTTTTAGATGTAATCAATTAAATGAGTCCATCCTGATTCTATTTACCGCTTTCAACCTAGTATCCCTGTGACTACTTGAAAAGGTAAGAAAATCGAAAAATCCTGTCAGTCTGGGCTTTTTGGGCTATTTAGTGAATGGCAGTGAATGATTTAAGTATGAAAAAAGATTGCATCACTTTTGTTTGTTTGTTTACTTGTCATAACATACAGTACCTAAAAAATGGGTGGGATTTGCCGCGTACTGTATAACGACACAGTCAGTGTCAGATTGTACAGACACCCACTCCAAAGTATTTGAACACGATCAATGCCAGAGAGTAAAGACATCTACTGGAAAGTATTTGAACATCAGCTTAGTATATTTTCACACTATTTAAACTGCCCTGATGTGGCGAGGCCCACCCCATCTGGTTTTTAAAACCGGCTAAACAAACAGCAACACTTTTTCCAGCTACTATTAGACCCAGGTTCAATATTGCATGCTTCAACTAGGTATCTGGGACTGACCCAAAAAGTAGTCCTGCTTGAAATGTAAATCCTCTTCTCTCCATTGCCACTTGGCCATGAGAGTTGAATACTCACAGTCTTCACTGGGATATATCAAGTAATGAGTAATACTTAATTTATAGTCCGTCGCACAATGATGTTACATGCAAAATAGAAGATCTACAAGCTCAGTAGATCGGCTATTTTAGATGTGCGACAAGTATAAATCAGGCTTAAGTTTGCGCCATGAAGCCACTCGAGGTGACTGCAACTACATCACACTTGCGTTAACTTGTGACGGTCTGAGTTGTAGTTCTTTCAGAGCATTTATGTGCCAAACGCCCACCTTCCTAAAAGCTGCTGAAAGGCAACTTCTCCTGCTCCATAGGGCCCCAGTGCATCATGGTCTTTTCTTCCCTGCTGTCAGCACATGCTACCGTTTAATCACAGAGCCCAGCAAATGTGAGCCTGCAAACTGTTGGGATCACTTCACACCCCTCCACGGCCTCCGTTTTACACTTACGGAGGGAGTCGGACTAACATACTGTAACTCTCATTTCAAAATGAGATATCCCACCCTTGACATCTGCCTGTACTAAATGTTTGGGAGCTGACTTTTAAAGCATAGCAGGCAACCTCAGTACTAAGTTGCAAAAAACATTCTCTTTTTTTATCCTTTAAAATTTTATCCCACGATTTTGAAACCCATTTTTTCACCAAGTGCCAATTGCCTATGTAATCCTGGGCGCTCTCTCCCTCTGCCAGCCTAGGGAGAGCCCAGAACTGAGCTCATGCCTCCTTCAACGCATGAGGAGCTAGCAAGCCGCTTCTTATCACCTGACAGGGGGGGAGTTTCCCCGGTTGGACCTAGCGTGTGGAAGGAACCAGTTCCTTTCCCCTCCATCAGGCGCCCCGGCTGACCAGGGGGAGGCAGTATAGTGACCATGATTACTGCAAGTTTTTTGTGAGGGTATCTACCCTAGGGGTCACGGGGAGAACATCAAACTCCACACAGAAAGGCCCTTTTGCCAACCCCACCTAGGGTATGGGCAAAAAACATTCTCTTATTGAGTGCTTTACTATGTTGTCAAAACAATACACACAATTACATACTGTACATGCCATACTGTACTAGCATATTAAAGGTCTAAAGGACGAATAAACTATATGAAAATCGCATAAAAACTATTCATATAGCTGATGCCTCATACAGGTCGATGCGCCTTTATTTGCGTTCCAAATAACAATTCTGGCGTTTTATCATCGCATAAAATGTGCGTTCTGTGTGAATCTACTCATGACACAAAAATATATATTTCGGGTCAAATTAATCGCAAAAAAAGCACCCCCAGTGTGTAAGGACCTTTATACTATAGTGTCAAATACATTCTCTGTAGCATGCAAGAGTTGCTCATGACAGGTTGGGCCATTCTTTCTGCTCTGACTGCCTCCTTGAAGAATGGTGAAAGTGTTCAGCAGCAACCTCCCTCCACAAATGTGGAGAGAGACGGGGACGTAATATTACAGTACAGTGACCTGCCATCTGGTTGACGTTTATAGGTTTGTTCCGCCTCAGTGAGTGACATACTGGGAGATTCCATTATTCTGAGGCCTCTTTTGTTTCTGAACCCACAATGGTACTGACAGCTTCTGTCATCCACGGCTCCTGTGCCTGCAGACACACACACACGACTAATCACTGCTGCTAATGGCAACGACAGCATCAGTACCGTCTGGAACGCAGCCACCGACTAACACACGCACAAACATACTCCTAACATAGTACAGGACTGCCCTATGCCACAAATGCTCTCCGCGCCGGGTCACAGAGTACAGCCTTGTGTTTTTGCTCCATCATCAAAATGATCACTTAAGGTGGAAAAAGAGTGGGTATAGGATACAATTAGTTGGATATTACGCTGATTTTACGTTGCAGTGACGCAAAGACGTGTCTTGATTCGTTGCCTGCTGTTTTTTTGTACTGGCCACAGTTAAAGTCATGTGCGCCATTTTTACAGCCGTGGAATTTTGGCCCTCGTGTTGGATACAGGATAAGTAGGGACCATATGGTGGCATGTCAGAGCGAGCCAGCAGAAACAATGAGACACCAGAAAGTCCTACATCATCGCCGCGTTCAACATCTTGGGTGGTTCGAAGAGTTGGAGATATATGGACGGCGCATGAGGTCTCCGGGTCGGACCCAACAGGCAGTCCTGCTGGAAGCTCCGAGCCCGGCCACCATCCTACCCGGTGAACATTCCGAAAGGTCTGATAACTTGTCGTACAAAGACAGAAGACCATACATCATGCAGATGAGATGATTATCTGAGTTGGTTTTGGCTCGGGTATGCATGCAGTTTTTGCTCCCACGCAAAAGTGAGAAAGAAAAACAATAGTGCGCCAGGGAGTGATTTCTCAACGGGTGCAGGTGTCATCCATCACGCCGAGACACACACTGAATGACTGTAATTCCCAGCAGCCACAGGGAGAAGGTCACTGCCACAGGAAGTAGGACTCCCTCAGTTAAATGGAGTAATACATCAGAGTACACTTACTAGTCGTGCATTTCACACGCTTTACGACATACAGTAATAACAGTTTAGTAACTGTAGGCCTACTTAAATAATGGTTCCTTCATTATTCTAATCAAATAACTGAGGAGTTTGATTCTAAAATGAGAGCTACCATTTAAGTAACTCATACTCTAAATTGATTTATAGCACAGAATTAAAACAAATTACAGCACTTTTCAAAGGATTGTAGGTCAATTAAGTTCTTGGTTGGCAGAACGATAACACATTTAGAATCAGAGAATGATGAACTTCAGGTAATTGGATTTTCCTAAAACGGATATACAGTGTTTTGGTCATTACTGTGAATCTGAACCGATAAATCAAAGTCCAGCTGTAATTATTTTTATCGTGCAAGTTTCAATGCAACACATTTTCTGCACCACTGACAATTAAAGAACACCCGCTAATAGTCTGTCATGTGGTTTGAGGGCATGAGATGAGCCGGAGAACAGTGTGATGACAGAAGCCTAGAGTTCACCCTCAGAGGTCTGCCCTGATTCTTCCAGAGCCCCTGGCTGAACCTGCCGTTGATGGCTCCTGCCTCCATGCCTGCTATTAATACTTTTCAAAACACGTCCAATCTGGAATGCTAAACACAACCACCAGGCCACTGCCTACCTCAATTTTTCACCTGCGGCAACAAAGCCGATGTGATGTCTATCAGCGAGCCAACCGCCAGGCTCACGTATTACAGGTTCTCTGAGTCAAAGACGCCGAGGCTGAATGCATGAGGAATGGAAGAATGGTGGTGAGACTGCTCTGAAGGACCGTTGACATAAAAGGTAAATAAAAAGGGTGGAGTGAACTTTGAATTTCAGTTGTTTAACGGCATAAGGCCAACAACCAACAATAACACACGCACGCACGCACAATTGCACGCACAAACACGCGCACATGGAAAGGGGTCTCTAAAAACTTGGATACACAGTAAAAAGTGTATAAATATAAATAATGTAATGGAACCGTGACAGTCCATTATAACACTTCCAGAGTCAAATTAACACCATTAAGTCATTTTCATACAGGGTTGCCTTTGACACGGTAAAAGAAGCAGAGAGAGAGGAATTTGCTTATTAAATACTACTGAATGTAATACTGTTTTAGTAAAGGAAAAATGTTAGCACGGTTAGCCTACTGTACATTTGCGACTGAATGAAAACATCTATACTGTCTAACTAGAGAATGCAAGTTAGGTTGGCATAAACAAGTCAAAACAGGGAAAGCAAAATGATAAATATAAAATATGGGTATCCAAATCACATGAGGCTGCTGTGGGTCAGGCCAATAAACTAAACTTACAACCCAGAAAGGCACACTTTAAGACTGAAAGATTGCCTGAGAGTCCAACCTGTTTTTACAGCAAACACCAGGCTCAACAATTCAAATCTAATCCCATTAAAATTGCAATTGGTATATAAACCATTCTCAACCCAAGAGGGGCAAACACACCAATCCGTCATAAGCACACAGGCTATATAATTACCTCATTTTGAACGCGGGAGGGTATGGCAAAAGAAAAGGTATTTCATGGGTAAAGTACACATACACTCATGGATATTAAAGGGCAATTAAAGACTTTAGGAGAGGAAAGAAAGTTCATTAATGGAGAGGCAGGCGGCCATTAGGAGCAGTGATTTATGCCCCCGTCCAGCGCTCCTCTCGTGTCAGAGGTGGACATGATGAAAAAAAAATGAGACTAAAACAAATACTGGTGTGAAGGTACTGATTATGAAGGAATTTACATATAAAAAACAAGACCTTATAATGGCTCAGGACATCTGGGAGAGAGGTCTGAGGAGTTCAAAAAATATGAACAACCATAATGAGTGGGTAATGAGAGGTGAGAGATAGACACAGAGAGAGAGAGAGAGAAAGAGACCATGGGGACAGTTATTAATCCCAGATATCCCCGCAATCAGGCTTACTGCCTCAGGAGCGGAGAAGCATCCCATTTAACTCCCCAAACAGTCCCTAATTCTGCACTTGAAAAAGCTGAAAGGGTGCTTAGAAAAACAAGCGAGGCCATCTCCAATGACAGCACGTCTTTTTTTTTCATCGAGGGCCCCTGTCGAGAGAAGCGCTGCTGCTTCCCCGGCTTTGCAAACACAGCCCTGGCATTCCTGGGGCCTGGCCCCGGCTACCGGTGCTGCTGCTTTATCTGTTATCGCCTGGGTGTCGGTTTCCACCCGGCGCGTCTCCTCTTGTTCGCAGGTCAGCAGTCATGAATCAGAGCAAAGAGCAGATGAAAGGAGGGGAAAAGAAAGAGAGAGGGGAAAAAGAGAAGTGGAGATGGGAATGACGGGTAAGCGGGAGGGGGTGGAGGAGTAGATGATTAATCTTAGCACTCCCCTTTTCTGTTATTGTACAACAACAATGCACCATGTCTGTCGAGCTATCAGATTTATTACCTGGAATTATGCATCAGCAGTTATTGCACACACACTCCTCTGGTATGTCCCTGTCATTCAAGCATTGTGGTGAACAGTGACTGATCATCAATATTTGTATCATTACTACTGGTGACTAGAGTTGGCATGGAGCTGAAGTGACAAACGTAGGCCTACGTGACGAATCGTGAATTCTTGACAATGACAGACAGGCAGGCAGAAAGAGAAGAGACAGACAGTAGCGAGAACAGACTCCTGTCGCTGTCACCCGTCTGCTGCAGTGAAAGCTTGTGTCTTTCATTACTGTCACTGATTTCTGACACCTGTGGTCATATTCTCCACACAGAACCATCATATGCAAATCGCTCAAGCCAACCGCACGGAAGTGTATGAGAGGAGGAGAAGAAAGGAGGACAAAATGGATGCAAAACCCATGGTGCAACTGATGTTTGAGAGGAAGTACACCGTGTCGTCCCGTCCCCCATTCATTCTCGAGGAGCACTTTTAAACAAATTTCTCCAACTCCGAGCTGGACACCTGTCAGAGCAGCCCTAAGGCCATCAATCAATAGCATCTGAGCCCTAGTGAGGTCTTTAAAGACAGACAGCAAGCAAAATTATCATTGAGTGAAAGCCTTGCATCTGCAGAACAAATTGCAACTTTAAACATTTGAACCCTAGCATCCCTATTCTGGGGTGAACCGATTCTGTGTTGAGGGAAAAACCAAGCTGACCTAATATAGAGCCCTGGAGGACCACAGTCAAGTATACTACAGTACATGTATAACTATAAGTATATAGCATTTAAGTGGTTAAAGGAACAAATGTGACCCTACAGCGTTATAAGAATGACAACTACTCATTTTAAAAGTAGGCTACAAGAGTTTTTTTAAATGACTTCACAAACAGAGCCCCAACAATTTTTCAACCCACAGGCTTTGTGTAATCCCTTACTTCAAATAAAAACAATGAACATTCGCAAAACATCAAGTTACAAGTATCTCACCTGACAACCGCCATGCTAAAGTATTTCACCTCATTGTAACAGACTCTCACTGTGTACTTTCCCTCACTCAGCTGTCTTCGCCATTCCATCAAATCTCCACACACACGCCTACTGCTCAAACAAGACCTCAAATCTTCACAAGCAAGCAATCTTCTTGGCAGTTCCACGCCAATGCCTTGATTACCAAGCTATAATTATACATTGCAGTGCATAATTGAGCATGCAACATGATAGTTTAGTAATTACGTTGGAATAATCTGGCTACAATATTGTTACTTTTTTTCCTCCAAATTTAAATGATGTGGCCACAAGTTTGCCAAAATGCAAGTTAGATTTCATTTCAAATGTTTGGAATCCCATGTCTTGGAGGGTTCCCAGGTTGATACGCCTACGCAGAGATAACTACTTCAACCCTAGCGTCCCTATTCCGGTGGTAACTTAGCAGATCTACAAGCTCAAAACGTGTTGCAACGCGACCACTGTTTATGTATGAGCTGGTAAATCTGCAATGTTTTGGCAAAGAGATTTGGTGTAGAGGGAAAGAATAGCGGACCAAGTACAGAGCGGACCCCGGCCAAGTTGACTAAGTATAGAGGATTCAAGAGGATAACTAAAACACACAAAAAAACTAAGTTTCACTTTCACTTTGCTATCTAGCCTACAATCAGTAAACTCTAAAGACATGTCACAGTGAAACAATGACTTCCCTTTTCATGATTTGCCTGTACCGTGCCAAGCCATGGTGTTCCACTCAAATTCCAACGAATTTGACAAGAGCCTACAGCACAAAAAAAATCCAGAGGCGTCACAATATTTTACTATGGTTGGGCAATGTAATCTGTTCGTGAGAATAGAAGAACACAATTACAGTACATGGTGCTTGTGTGGGCTGGCATCAGTTCTGTTTCATCAGTCATTTGTGTGTGTGTGTGTGTGTGTGTGTGTGTGTGTATGTGTATGTGTATGTGTACTGTATGTGTGACTTTGTGTGTGACTGTGTGTGTGTGTGTGTGTGTGTGTGTGTGTGTGTGTGTGTGTGTGTGTGTGAGAGAGTGCACATGCATGTCTGCATGCATGTTATTACAGCCATTAGCCGCCATTTGACACTAATCATCCCACATTGTTCTTGTTTGCACATGTTAAATTATTACACCATTAAATTCTGACTAATGTCCTCACGCACACGCACACACGCACACGCACACACACGCGTGCGCAGGGGAGGTGATGATTGAGTAATGTTCTTTCCTCAACAACATCCTTTCATCAACTGTTGTTAAGGTGCCGTTGAGCAAGGCACTTCCTCCATTGTTGCTCTAGTGGTGCAGATTATACGCTACAAGCGGGAGAAGGTTGTCATCTCAAAGTCGTTGGATGAATGAGAATGAGGGTGGAGCTGAAAAACTGAAAAAACATTTGCCTGGATAAATACTGTAGGTAAAAAAAACGAAACAAAAGACAATAACAAGTTCCCCTGTTCTGTGATACTATTTATCAACCTAAACGCTCCAAGTGCAAACCAAAATCCCTGCATTTAGCTTAACCACTTAATCCCCATAAGGGCGTCCCCCACGGCTCTATACTTGGTCCGCTCCTTTTTTCCCCTCTACACTAAATATCTTCACTGAAAATAGCCAATCTACAGGCTCACAAAGACGCCTCTTGAGCTTATAGATCGGCTATTTTTGCAGAATGTTCACCCCCCCCCCCCCCAGAATAGGACACTAGGGTTCACGTGGTTAACTAAAGAGCGAAAAATGGACCTGTAAGGACGATGGAGGAGGGTTTGTAAACACAGAGAACAATCCATTATGGTGAACCTTTATGTGCTGCTGAGTGATGGAGAAGACAGGCGTAGTAAAGTGGGCAAGTGGACCAGCCACCAGAGACACCACCACCACCATTAACTTCACCACCGCCTCACCACATCACATCCAACATCACTGAAGGACCCACCCACCCTGGCCTAAGCCCGGTGTTGAGGCCCATCCACCTAGTACAGGGTTTCCCCAAACGTTTCAGCTGAACACCCAAATACATTTGGTGTCTCTCCGGGACCCAAACATACAAAAACACTTTATGAATTAACCACTCAAGCCCTATTTTTAAAATCGTGATAATAGCCGATATACAACATTTTCCCTTTTTTTTGTATATATATATATATATATATATATATATATAATTGTTCTATATCTTTTGAAACAATAACACAATTATTTTGTAGGAAACATAAAAAAAAATGTTTGGGAAACACTGACCTAGTGTAAAGCATTGGTTCCCAAAGTGGGGTCCGGGGACCCCCAGGGGTTCTTGGGGGGGTACCAGGGGGTCCCCACTACTCCCCAGCAAAATTAGTTAATACAGCGTCACAATCATTTTAACCACTTTAACCATATGTTATACTTTGGCTATTAAAAAATAGCAGATATACAAGCTCATAGCGCTATGAGCTTGTAGATCTGCTATTTTTGAAAAATCCCTGGCACAAAATATTTTTGAGATGGGGGGGGTGGGGGGAGGGGGCAAATACATATCATTTTGGGGGTCCTTGAACATGAAAAAGTTTGAGAACCACTGGTGTAAAGTAAACACAGATTAAACACCTCTTCTCAACACAGCAACACCCAGAGGGGGAGAGCCTGTGTCATTACTGTCACCTAGTGGACAGAGCATTGATGAGCAATACAATACAAATACAGCGAGGCAAATAGGGAAGGCACCTGTGAGATCATGGCATAGAAAAAAGAATTAAACATTGCTGAAGGAATTATTGAATCGGAAGTTGAGGGAACAGAGCTACGAGTGAAAAGCCATCACTCTTTACACTCTCAGAGTTACACTGACATAGTTTTTATAGTACCTTTATTGAAAGGATAACCCCTTTCAAGACCATCTCGTTTTCGAGAGGGTCCTTATCATAAAAATAAAGAAAGAACAATAGACAGAACAATACAACAAATACATCCATGCATACATAAACAAGAACAACTTGACAAAAACAAAAGCTCAGTCTTCTGAAACTGGCATCTCCTACCCCACCTGATCACCCACAAAATAACAGACTTCATGCATTAATGCACCAATGTAAAGCTAAATGAACAAGAGCAAAAACTACAGACCGCTACATACATGCACATGCGGTAACATGCATTGACGTGCCCATACGAATACACAGAATACAGACATGCACATGCACCTTGGAAATTAAATTGCAGTGTATTCCCTATAATTCACAGGACGGATTATAGAAGACAGAAAACAATCAGAGGCAAAACAGAGGCATTTAGAAGCAGGAGCAGGTTATTTGAAGATGAGTAAGGATAGATGCTTTTAAAACATTAACGGAGTTAGTAGATCTAAGGGAACCGGAAAGATTGTTCCAATAGGCTGGAGCTTTATATTTAAAAGCACTTCGACCTTTACTGATTTTGGTGGGGATAATGAAGTAAGGGTACTCTGCCTCAGGTTGTATGGTGAGCTGTAGGGACTTAAATATATTGCTGTGTTTGCTGACTGTATTACTGACTTTTTGCAGAAGTCCAAAGCTGTAACGAGTAAATCGGCATCTCTTTTTGTGGTTTAAATTTAAAAACCGTCAACAAGCAACAGTGAATGAGCAACCCCTCCCCCCCAATGGAATATATCGACACCTTGGAACTTAGCATCCAGGAGTTTTTTGCCTACACAGTACAATCATCAGTGTGAATTTAACTCAGTGGAGTCAAATGGATACACATTCTCAGAGTAAATTAACACAGATTTTACTGTGAGCTGGTACGATGTCCGCTTTACAGAGAAATAATGAGGGGGGGCTCTGCTTTTGATACCCCACTCGGGTCATTAATTTTTATCACCAGTGGGTATATGTTTTATCCCTGCTGCTGGTCAGACTGAATTAAATACATGGATTTCCTTTTGGGAAGTGTAGATTGTCTGTAGATGTTAGCTGTTAAAGTTTGATAATATCACAATTTAACAATTGTATAAAAAAAAATATATATATATATTACTCCCATTAATACTGGCATGCCTACTTAGGAGAAAATGTGTCTTTCTTTATTGAAATAAATAAGGGAAATGGCAAATCTACAAGCTCACAACGCATCACAAAATGACTTTGTTGTATCGAGTACAAAAAGTAAATAAGGCTGTGGTTAAGAAAATGCACCCCCCCCTGCTTTATAAAAAAAACAAATCAAACCCTATTCCTGTCTACAGTACCACGGCCATTCACCCTGATGTCACACACGCCGCCAGGGCTGCTGACCACTCGGCCGATATAGAAGCCCGGCCCACTTTCTGCGGAAGCACACCTGAGTCCATAAAAGCTGATAATGGAGCCAATAATTGGGAGGGAACAGCAATAATGGAGGTTTAGTGAGGCAGTAAATAGTTTAATTAGTTGTTAACACCCTGTGTCTATATGGACAGGCTGAGGCCCACTCTGCTCTCTGTGCACTGGGCTGGATGGACACACAGCCAGGGGCCACCGCAAGCTACTCATCCTATAGTCACGTTCAAAGAAAGAATAAATACACACTCAAATCCCCATAATGTTAATTTAACTCAGAGAGTGTGCAAACGTTACGGGTCCATTTGGTTACATTTGTACACGCTCTGAGTAACAAATGGATCTTCGCTGCTGTTCTGCGTTACAGCCATTAAATCCTGAATGGGTCCTCTTCAGGCCAAACCATCGATACTAGAACTAAACCCCAATATCCATCAACAGACTGCAGACCGTTGCAATGTTGTCCTGGCAGGGATGCTGAGCATAATGTATCTTTAGTGTCTATTTTAGGGGTTTAGCTCTTATAAAGTACAGAAAATGAATGCAACTCAGGAGCCGGGACACCTGCAATAGGGTTCAGATTGAACTCAGTCCGGGGAGGAGCTAATTCATAGAGCCCTCCGGGAAACAGAGACCGGGCCACATGTGGCCTTAATGCTTCAACCCTGTTGGCTGACATTTTGGGATGCATCATGGGAGAAGGAGTCTTCCCAAAAGCACGATACTGTTTAAAAGGCTGCAAGGTAGATGAATGCAAATGATGCAAGGATCAAAAAACCAAACGGACATTCCTGAAGGGTGATATGATCTCTCAGTCCAGAATCTATCCACGGTGGGAGCGATACGGCTGGAGGAGAGAGAGTGAGTAAGCCGACAGGGTGGTCCCTCTTGTCTGTGCCGGGTTGGCAGGCGGGCAGGGTGGGAGAGGAGGAAGAGCTCCGAGGCTAAGCTACAGTAGGCGCAGGGGCAGGACCTACAGGGCGCTAGTAGCTAAAGGGAACTGCTCTTGGGGCTCCCCTCCCGTCTTTAGCGTGAGAGTTTAGGGGCAGGAAGCCATTACCAAAGTGTAAACGCACTCAGCCATCACTGCCCAAACACAGTTGAAACATGTTTCACCACTCCAAAAAAAAAAAACGTTTGGGGGAAAGAAATTCCTGTCCTATACAAACACAACAGTGCTCTCTTGTCGCTTTTTGCCCTGAGAGTAAAGACCCAGGGAGAAGAGAAGGTCCTAAGCAGGGCTGCCTGGCTTAGTACATACAGCTAGCACTCCCATCTCTGGTTCCCAAACATTGCATAACCCAACTGCACATGCATGCTGGTGGTTTGGGCCTGATGAGAGACTGTGATTATGTTACATACGCCGGTGGTTTGATGCAATAATTATGCAATCAACATCGCGGCTCAGTCTAGTGTAATGTGATTTATGATCATTGTTTGAATTGGGGTAATTAATTGGCCCTAATGCGTGAAGGGAGGGCGGGCAGGCGGGCAAGGCAGCAGGACCCGCTGTGTGTGACATGGCATCTGCTAACAGCTGTCACTTTGGCACATGACCCCCCCTGCCACGTCGCTCTGCCAGCGCCAGGGAAACCCAACCCTGGCTTGCTTCATATGGTAGGTTACGGCCCCCCTCTTCATTTACAAAGCCCCTTAAAATCACATGCAGACACACACAGGCACGCCTATTCACATTCAAAGATGAAGACAAATATATATATGTCTTGGGAAATATTAAGAGAGTAAAGTAGGCAAATTAGAGAAAATCCACCCAAAACAAGAAATGTATCTTATTCCTATGATCTTGGAAAAAATTCAGCCATGATTAGTGAATATGAACAAATCTATCCCAAGCTGCAAGCGCGAGAGCCAAGACACTCTTTATGATGTCATACAAGGCTCCGCTGACGGTGAATGACAGTGAACGACAGGATCAGTATCCTGGGTGATTTTAAAAAGGTCAAACAAACATTTTTTTCTGAGCTCACAAAGATGGCCTCTGATTCAATGTCAATGGAGCAGCTCCAAGTGTCGTCACTGGATGACGTCACATATTAGACACTTGGTTCTCTTGTTTCTAGTGTTGCGACGGAGTTGTTTATGTTCTCAAATCCACATTCATCTAGCAGTGATCAAAGGAATACCACATTAATTCGTTTTCACTGAGACAGTTGCCTCTGAGTTGGATTACACTGTAAGGAGGACATTTTAGTCAGGTCCATGAAGTACGACCCATTTGCATGTTCAGAACTTGTACACTAAAGGAACAATTGATGCTTGCTGCAAAAGGTTTCAGCACAGACAGTCTGAAAAGATATGTTAGGGGGAAAAAAATATTTTAGGGAAAAGACAAATAATTTTAAAAATACTTTAAAATATGAGGCATTTCCAAAGCATCATACTGTATGCAAGCATACATGCAGATGCAAAATTGCTAACCTCTTAAGGCCTATTTACTACGTTTCATGTAATAGCGAAAATAGCCAATCCACAGGCTAAAATTTGTAAAAAGAAGAGTTAAACATTAAAACAAAAAAAAGTTTTTAATTTGACCAAAATAGGGCATGGCATTTCTATAATAATTTATATAGTTATGTAGTTAAAGGAATAATGGATGCTTGCTG
Source organism: Gymnoscopelus braueri (assembly GCF_963280865.1). Lineage (NCBI taxonomy): Eukaryota > Metazoa > Chordata > Actinopteri > Myctophiformes > Myctophidae > Gymnoscopelus > Gymnoscopelus braueri. Next base: position 30,913,154 of record NC_137621.1, on the reverse strand, counting down.
AAAACACTTTCTGTATACTGTAGACAGTCTAAAAATATACAGAAAATATATTCAGGGGAGGAAAAAAAAATTATGCTACAAATAATAAAAGAGTATTTCTTAGGGTTCATTTAACACATGCAGACGCAAAATTGTTAATGAAATTCAGAAACACGCCAGAGAAATAGCTCCATCATCCTGTAATTGAGGGGTCAGGATCTCTTTGTTGGACAAACTCCAAGTGAACCATACACGGATGTGGTGGTCCCTTTCATCCAGCTATTTGTCAGAAAACCTGAAATAACTCCAAACTGTCAGCGCAGAATTATGAATGAGAGCAGCTTTGCTCTAAATGGGCAACAGACATGCATACTGTACTGTAACAGCCTAACAAATGCCGGCGGAGGTATTTTGTTGCAACATAAGATATGTATGTACTGTGTAATAGTTTTTTTCATCATCCACCCACTCTGAAAATTATGGCATGCATGAATGTTAAACTCAACGTATTATTATTTAACTTGTGAGTTATCTTACCCGACATTACAAAACAGATGATCTAGGTATGATTACAAAATAGTCATGATTTAATAACTACTTTTTTAAATATTGAACAAGAAACATAATTTTGTTTTCTTCTTTTTACTTCTACCTACTCTTGGAATTAATATAAATATTTTAACCGCAATTATTGTTTATGCTTTTTATGGTTTCATTCATTCATTTATTTAGGTATTCAGGACAGCCAACAATTATTTTAGAACCCCTTCATTTGGTCGTGGACATTTGTGATTCACAAACCAAAAAAGGTGATATGTACAGTATTGGCATAGAAGCTGTACACAGTCAAATCACAAGTCTTCATTTATTAATTTGTAGCTCTGCGAGTTAGATAACTCATACGAGATACAGCATAAACAAGTGAAATTGGAAGTGATTAAACAAAAATAATGAAGCTGGAGGACCATAAAATCGAAATTATCTTTGTGAGGTCCTCTCTCCTGATTGGATAAAATTGGTATCCCAACCTGAAAATGCACTTTCTATTTATTAAAGACCCAGAGAGATGGGGATACAACTGTTCATGAACAATACCAATGATTATCGGAATACAGAACTCAAACTTTTTAATTATTTTATTTTTTAGAAAAAACAAACAAACAACAAAATATATCATTTTTACCACATTTAAATTAATTTGTAGTATATTATAGTATATAAGTATATTTTCTCATTAGTGACCTAGCTTGGTGGTAACTGTGCAGTTTGTGGATGGGTGTGCCAGAGAATGGCAATGTGAGGAGAAAGTAACTACACCAGCTCTGGCACTGTTTTTGCCATGACGGATGCTGACGATGAACTCTTGACACTAAGCTCAGCCAGTTTATGCTCAACATGTGTGTCTGTGGTACTGTCTCTGGTCTCCACAAGGCTGCCCTGCCTGGACCACGGATACGTACATCTGTGTGTGTGTGTGTGTGTGTGTGTGTGTGTGTGTGTGTGTGTGTGTGTGTGTGTGTGTGTGTGTGTGTGTGTGTGTGTGTGTGTGTGTGTGTGCGCGCGCGCGCACACGCCGTGCAAACATATGTATATATGTTTGTGCAGGTGTGCTGCTGTGTGTTTTTGTACATGCCTATGCATACCTACGCATGTGTCTATAATGTGTGTGTGTGTGTGTGCGTGTGCGTGTGCGTGTGCGCGTGTGTGTGTGTGTGCGTGTGTGTATGTGTTGTGTGGGGGGGATATGGAGAGACGAGGGATGCAGGAGGATCCGCAGCTATCTGGGAGGTTGAGGCCTAATGACACACAGGGGACAGATTAGCTTCCTGTCCATCAGGGTTCCATCAGGAAGACTCTGATTTACAGCCGTGCTGACCAGCCCGCCTGCCCTCCTCCACCCAAAGCAAACACACGCAGAAACACCGCCGCCTCTGTCCGCTGGCGGGGCCGGCTGGTGGGCCGGCCCGGTGGGCTTGCACACATGTTGCATCAGGCCACCTTGTAGGCTACTGCTGCTGCGGCTCTGCTTGTGACACCAAGCGTAGTTTGGGTTCGAGTTTGCTGCTGCTTTTGAGCTGGACGGAGATGATGTGAGGTTACACTTTAAAGGTAGGACCCCCTCGTCAGTGTAGCGTTCATATATAATGTGTAATGTGCATATTATGTCAATGCAGTGTGTGCGTGCGTGTGCGCACACTCGTGCACAGTAAAATCCTCAGCGTTCATTTAACTCAGAGAGTGTGTGTATATACCTACACGCACGTGTGTGGAGTGTACAGGCTATGATGCTGTGCATGGCTACTGCCTACCTCCCCAGAACAGTGAGATGGACAGATCCATTAAACAAGATGTCACCCCCAAACACAACAATGATTAATCACACGCTGCAAATTATAAGCACCTGTACGAATGGCCAGTAAAGCCCCCCCCCCCTTTCTCTCTCTCTCTCCCACTGTCTGACTGCATGCTTTCACTCTCCCAGACAGACCCCCCCACCAACCACCGCTGCCCCCCACACTCTGTGACCCTATGCCCCCCTCACTCACACAGAGAGGAAGTCTGCCTGAAAAGAAATAACTCACCACGTACACGAAAGGCCATTTTGACTCGCTATACGCACCATGAAATGATAGATTTTGATGTTTTATGCAGAGGAGGTGCAAAGGGTAAAATTTGGCCACGGAGCAAACGTGTGATTTCATGGCAGTCAAAAGCTAAATGAGTGAAAATGAAGGAAATATTTTGTCAGGAGTTAGGGCGCACTGTCGAAACAGGGCCGAAAGAGGTTTCCATTCCAAAACACAAATTTTCAAAAAGCTCACCTGACAAAATTAATTGAAACCTTTACTTCTCAAACTGGGATCCAATGGAAATAATACGATCTTGTTTTATTCATATCCAAGGGCAACGAATTTGTTTTCTTAGAAGACTGAGGGCCCTCTGTGTAAAATCACCTGAATTCATTATGCTAACGAGCCAGCCCTGCTGATAGGCACACCGGCTGATGTGAGGAAATGTGAGTTTGATTAATGTGGGCAAAATTGAGCTGTGCAGACCGCTCCCCAGCCCCAGTTAAAGGAGTCGAATGCCATCAGGCTCAAAAAAAAGGGGCTACAGGCTTCAGGACCGGGCTCTCCCCTTTACTCTGGCCTGCAGCCCTCCTCAACACTTCACAGCAAATCTCTAGCAGACCTGCCCATTACCTCCGCCACACAAAACACAAGTGAGCCCCTGCTCAGGCCTGCATAAATCACACTGGACGCGCAGAGCTCGGCCCCAAAATGAAAACCATACTCCCGACAGCTTCCACAATGAAGGAGATGTCTTTTTTCTGTGTTTTATGTTGAAGTTTATACATATCATGTGGACATGCGTGCTGAGCCGGGCTGCCTTGTCTGTGTCTGTGATCCAGCAGTGCTCTTAACCCGCTAAGACCGGGGAACGCATCTGTGTGTCATTTTTTTTAGATTTCTTTAGGCTGTTCAAAAATAGCACAAAAAAAAATAGCAGAAGCTCATAGTGCGGTACCCAGCTATGAGCTTGTAGATCTGCTATTTCTTTTAAATCGTGAAAATTTGTGCAATCTTTGAATATATATATTTTGTAAAGCGAACATTTCTAACTCAAATCTTTGCTTCAGGGAACAAAATATTTTTTAGATTTGTCCGTGGACAATTTCGGGGGTCCATGACATGAAAAAGTTTGATATATATAGCAACATACGTTTTTTTCAAAAAATACATTTGTAGATTTGTTCCCGGATTGAATGGGTTAAACTAGCCAGACCACAGCAGGCAGGCAGAACTCAGCCTGGCCCACAGAGCAGACCCTCTCTCTGGAGACCCCGTCCCAGAGGACAGGCCATCTCACGGAGGACGGACAGCAGCCTGCCGGCCGGCCGCATCTGGGAGCAGCAAACCCCTGGCAGCCTCCCGCCCCCGAGGGGAGCGCGGGCCCACCACCGCGCAAGAAGAAGCCATGGAAGGTGGAGGAGAAGCAGAGAAGGGGGAGAGGGAGGAGGAGGAGGCAGGAAAGGACGGAGAGAAGGGGGAGGAGGAGAGGAGTAAAAGCCCACACAGCCCCTCCAGGTACCTGCCTGTACAGTCCCCTCTCTCCAAATGTTTACTTTGGACCAGACTGGCGGCCAACTGGTTGCAATTGACCCTCTACCGGGACGAGTTAGAGAGTGAACATGAGACTTTTCCTTCTGGGAAAAAAAAAAAGAAAAGATGGAGGAAAGCCACACACGTAAACACACACACACACGTACACACACGCACACGCACACACACACACACACACACACACACACACACCTCTACTTCTCATCCACATGCACACTTATAAACACATGCGCCACGTATAAACAGATAGAAGACAACAAATGCAACATCGCACAGAATATGAGACGTAAAACGACACGGCTTGGGCTCAGCCCCGGCGCGCTGCACAGCTACCTCATTTAGGATTTAAAACATTTGCGAGTAAACATTCTGAACCAAACTCTGGGTGTGAGGCCAGGAGTCAAAGTCAGAGCCACAGACTACACAGGCCCACCTGCCACAGGTGCTAAAACTCAGGCCCAATGACGTTCACAGTCCGCTGGAGAACAGACAAGCACAGTCCTGGGTGAAGTCAAACATACACCACCACCAGCCGGCAACTCTGTCTATGCACAGTTAAACTTAACTCTGGGAGAGTACAAACGGAACCAAATGGACCCTTTCGGGTACATTCAGTTCCGTTTGTACTTTCGCAGAAATACAAATGAATAAATGAACACTGAGGATTTCACTGTGTTGACTCAAAAAACCTCGTCTCCTCTCCGATCCCTTTCCTGGCCTGGCTTGCCCGTTCGAAGAGCCAAGATGCGACGAGGACGGGCTGAGCTTGCGGAGAGGCCTGCCGCTGGCCCCTGTAGACTAAATAAAAGCTCTTAATCCTCATAAACTGCTCCATATGAGTATTACATCCCTAACTCTGCTGCGCAGGAGGACTTCCCAGGGAATGGAACTCATTTCGGGGGGCTAAAACATTACCAGGGTCCCACCTCCCGTCTCTTGCCTGGCTTCCATAATGGGTTCCGTGTTCTTACTCTGGAGGTCTGCTCGCGATGAGATCCCCCTCCTCCCCTCTCGATCTCAACCACTGCGCCCCCCCCCCCCCTTTACAAAATATCGATGACAGAATGCGTTTATGATGAAAAATGCCCCGGAAAATGTAAATGAGAGGGGTTGGCGAAATGAAAACGGTCGCTGTGGTGTATGACGGAGTGCGTGCGTGCGTGCAGGCGAAGCGTGCCGCTGAAGTAGGAAGCCAAGTATGCGGACAGGCCTATTTCAAACTCGTCACGCCGCAAGCTTCTGAGGGGAATAGGTGGGTGGGGTGGGGAGGTGGGGGGTCTAGCTTTGCCACCCACTCACTTAATGTGATCGTATAGGCCCCGCAGAGTTGATATAATTAATCAATACAAAAAAAATTACAAAAAAACACATTTAAAACAAACTCAACCATTTCTCCTGTCAGCCCGCTTACTCATACGCTGCACGCGAGAGAGAGCCTGCTCAGCATCCTACACCTGAGCAGCTACGCTGGCCTGGCCAGGAAACCAGGAGAGAGAGAGGGGGAGTGATAGGGCAGGTTGGCATTTGACTCCAGGCCACTCATTTGTCACAATTGTCACACAATGCACAAACACAAATTACTGAGTTATAACTGCGGATGTGTGTGTCCCCCGACCTGGCTCTGTCAAGACAGGAGCTGGGAGCTGTCATAGACGATGGGGGGGGTGAAGGGGGGGGGGGGAGACGGGAGGGGGGCCGGTGGGTTGGTCTCTGGGCTAAACCAGTGGTTCTCAAACTTTTTCATGTCAAGGACCCCCGAATTATTATTTTTTGGGCCGCGAACCCCCATCTTTCCATCATTTAAATGTTTTGTTCAGTTTCTTAGATGTTTTTAGTGGTGTGATGATTCTTTTTTTTAATGCATTTGCTTATTGTAGCACTTTGAGATTTTCACAAATGTAAAGTGCATTATACATAAAATCCATTATTGTTGTTATTATCTGAAAGAATGTTGTGCCAGGTATCCCCCATAAAAGATCGGTGTTGTTAAAATGTTTAAAAAACATTATACATTTTTTAAATTATTTTAAGATTTTCTTCTTCTTTTTTTTATAGCAGGTTGTAAATCATTTTTTTCAAATAGCCGGTGCATATACTGTAGGGTTAAAGTCAATCAACTGATCTTGATGCTCTATTTAACTCATTTGGCTGGGGACCCCCTGGAACCGCCTAAATGATCCCTGAGGGTCCCTGCACCCCACTTTGAGAACCACAGGGCTAAATAGCCTGCACGGCTGGGTGGGCCCAGGTCAACAGGGTCAGTATCGGTGGACTGCCGTTTTGCACTCTGGGCTACGAGCACGCTAACCTGTTTGGTGTCAACAAGGGGTTAACATTTAATGTGTGTGTGTCGTGGAATGATGAACACTGTAAAATCCTTACGGGTCCATTTGGTAAATTTTGTACACTCTCAGAGTTACTAACGGATAAATGAACACTGAGGATTTTACTGTAAAAGGGTACTTTATCGGATAGACACAGAGAGGGAAGATTGAGAAGGGGGAGGGTAATACCAGTAAGACTATAGGTCTATAATGCATTATAATTGCATTAATAATGCATTATAATACACGTATAAGGCTTCATAACACTCGTTATAAATGTTTATAATTATGCATAACAACAAAGACACTTTATAACTGACTAAGTTATAGCAATTAAAATGTGCTGTTCCGCTGAACTTATAATGCATCGTGACCAGCACTTATAATACTTCATAAACCTTGTTATAAGTTGTTATGTATAATTATATATTTTTTTTATAACATAATAATAATATAATAATAATTACACATTTGCTTATGATGCATTATGGACCCGACCTTAATATACAGTCTTACCGTAATACCTTACACCTTAATATGGAAATACACTACTTGCTACTTTTCCTACATTTTATTTATTTTGGGATAGTTTCCCAAAAAAACACAAAATAAGTAAACCTAATAAAGAAATTAATGCAATTGAATCTCTCCAAATCCCTGTATATCGCACACACACACACACACACACACACACACACACACACACACACACACACACACACACACACACACACACACACACACACACACACACACACACACACACACACACACACACACACACACACACACACACACACACACACACACACACACACACACACACACACACAATCCTGCTACAGCCTGCATCTCCGACCGGTAGTACCTGAAGGGTGTGTTGGTAGCAGACGTGTGCCTGGGCTCTGTTAAACAGCCAGAGTGTGTGTGTGGAGGTGAACCACACAGGTATGGTGGTCCAGACACAGGAAGCGTATTAACACGCACCACCGTTTACTCTCCTAACCACACTGTGTCCACAGGGACCTGGATAAAACGCTGCAGCCAAAGCCTCTTCTCTCTCTCTCTCTCTCTCTCTAATACACACACACACACACACACACACACACACACACACACACACACACACACACACACACACACACACACACACACACACACACACACACACACACACACACACACACACACACACACACACACACACACACGCAAATTCAGAGACGCAAATCCAAATGTACCGCACACACATCAACAGCAATAGATACTCTTACACGCACATCCTTGTAATGCTATATACTTGTGTGAGGAATTTCGACTGATATGTCATTGTCTACCTTCATTCCCTATAGCTAACCTCAACTATGATCACTACAGGCCTAACCTTAACATTTACCCTTAACATCAGTGTAATTTGAACCCAAAACTTAAACTAAAACCCTAAAACCTTTCTACTCAGCTACTGTACTACACACAGCATTCTGATTGGGGCTATCACCGTTTGGTGAGCAGCGAGCCCTGCAGAGGGTGGAGCGCTCGGCCGAGTACGCCATGGGAGCTTCACTCCACTCTGTGCAGGACTCGTACCCTATAGGAGGTCCCTGAGCAATGCTAGAAGTAATATGGATTAGGCCTGGACAATTAACTGAAAATGATATCAAAACTGATTTTTAGAACCAATAACCCACTTAATCTTGCTTGTAAGTGAATTGAATAATCGTTCTCGATTATTCAATTCACTTACAAGCAAGATTTCTTAAATATCAACGAATCAACAAGGAAACAAATTCTAATCGATTTTCTACAATTATCTAAATCGATTAGTCTGATTAACCACGTGATTAACACACCCTGTATTATACTTTGTTGTACAATGGTGGTGTACAAAAATAATAAAAAATAGCTGATCTACAAGCTTGTACCGTGTCGTGATGGGCCGCGTTGTGAGCTTATAGATCAGCTATTTCCACTTTGTTGGTTGTTTAAATTGTTCATTACTCGTAATCAAGGCAAAAATGTTATAAACGTGATAATCATTTGAACTCATCTTGCCCGGCCGTAATATGGATTATGGACCCCCATCACAATAGCAGCATTGATCTGTTTGTGTCACTGCGGTCAGGCAAACTTCTGAACCTCCACAAAGCCACCACAGAGAGACACAAGAGAGTTTCCCCCCTCAGGCAATACGAACAAACCTCCTTGTACAAATTGTACATTTGTGGATTGTTTCTAGCTTGGTATTGTTATAATTCAACACACAATACTGACTGCTATTTGCACTATGCATATACAGTAATTGGTTGCTTTAATGTACTCATCCTTCTGCTGCATGCAGTTGTATTATGCACATCTTCTGTTGGTCATTTCTATATTTATATTCTCTATATTCCATGTTTTCTTTTTTTGGCTGCAAGATAAAGATATAGTCAATAGATATGAATTCTAAATGTATTCACAATCTATTTTCTCATATTCTATACATTCTGTATATTTCCATTTTATTTTGGGTGAAACATTTAGATATACAGTATATCCTACCACAGTAACCCAGGGAAGGTGCTAATCTATATTATATGCTAGTCTATGACCATTCTCATTCAAGTGTTACTGTAATGCAGTAACACTTTATTAGTTACTGTATTAGTTACTGTATTACATATTAGTTTTACAGATAGTGGTAACTTATTTGTATTATAAATATTTGTCATTACCGTAATTGCATTACACTGTGTATTATAAATTAGATGTTGGACATCACTTTTAGCAAAGTCTGGCAGAATCTACCGCACTAACATATGACTGCACATGAACATGATCACATGACAAATAAATGCATCATAAATCGAAAACAACCTCTTGAAAAGCGAAGGTCGGCAAAATATCCTCACTTTCCATAATTTTCCTCATGTTGCTCTCCTTTTAAAGACATTTGGTTCTCACCAAGATAGCAACAGTACAAGTACGCACACTTACACAGACAGAGACATACAAAAAAAACTCACAAATTCTGTCACAAACAAATTCAGACGTACTCATTCACACACATTTAGACACAAAATTACATGCATTCAATATTCAGACATACACTTACTCTACGACAAATCCAGGAAGACAGACAGACGCACACATAATTCTCTCTCTCACACACATGCATCCACTTCCTCTATTCCTCCCACCACGCCCCTTCACAGTGTTAACGCCTGTCTACATAGACACTCACATACGATCCATTAACACCAACATAAAACACCCGGAGACTCACGCACGCTATTAGAGGTCAGCGCCCGAGCTCCTCAATTTCATGGCCCATGTATCGGGCCAGCAGAGGTGAATGTGATGACAGAAGAAAGGGCACCGAGTGTGCTGTGCACTGTTGATACACAAGTAAAACATACAAGAACACTGAAATGTTCATCATACAGTATATTCTTTTGTGTGGATGTTCGGTTATTTGTAAAATGTCTGAAATGTTCTGAATTATGCATATTTTGTAATTTATGTTTTTCCATTAATGACATGTCCAAAATAGGGAGATTTTATATTTATTTAATATATATATTTATTTAATATATATATATATATATATATATAGATATATATATAGATATATATATAGATATATATAGATACATACATATATATATATACATATATACACATATGTACACATATATATGTATGAACATGGACACATTTACACACACAAAAACACCCGCCTACACATACACACACATGCACTCGCCTACCGAAACACGTGCACACATGAGCACATAAAAACACAAACACACACACAAAATCACTCTGTGAGGAAGAACAGAAAGCCTGACTATAAAGCAGCTATAAAAACCTTCAGAAGAAAAGAGACCTTTAAGATCATTTTGATGCTGCCGTCTCGGCGCGATTCCCAACGAACGCCCCTTTCCTCCCCCACATCCATTCATTTTCCCTCCCTCCGTTTAAATGGCAATCTCGGATTTCCGATTTCCCTCTTTTTTTAAGCTGACCGTGTCTCAGAGGTACTGAGTCGACTCTCCGTAGCCCACCCCCCCCCCACCCCCTCCACTCTCGCTCTCTTTCTTTTTCCTCATCAGGAACTGGGTCTCTTCCATGGCTGGGAGCTTGTAATTTGTTACAGGCTGCTGGGCGGGCGGGCAGTCTGAGAGGTCTACCTCTTATCTGGACAGGGGATCACTGGGGGTGGAATCATATCGCAGAAAAAGTCGTGTTTAAATATAGCTGTAATTGTGGCAATCATTTCTTGCTGTCTCTTCTACTGCTGTGTCCCCCCTCCCCTCCCCTCCCCTCCCCCATCCCCCTAGGACCTAACTTTCACTCACTGCCTCTCTTTACTTTCTCCAGCCCACCCAACACCCTCCACCCTTCCACTCCCCCCCCCCCCCCAACTCCTCAATATATATATATAGAGATTTTTTTTCTTCTTCTTTTTCAGCGGCGCTTTGCGTAACCACCGCCTCACTTCCCCGACGTTTCCTCCTCCCGGTATCCAGTTAATCCCGGCTCGTGGTGTGGGGGCTCGGGGGGGGGGGGGGGGGGGCTGACAGTTGCATGACAAGGAATGTTTCCCTTTGTAAGAGCCTACTTCCTACTCGCACAGTTTTAGGCTAATTGAAACGTTTCCTATTGAGCTCAATCAAGGGGGCAATTACCTAATTATTCGCTTATGCCTAACTCGACCCTGCAAAGAAAACGGAGCGTTGAGGAAAGAGGAAAGGAGAGAGAGGGGGGAGGAAGAGAGGGAGGGAGGAAGAGAGGGAGGGAGGAAGAGAGCGAGGGAGGGAGGGTGGGAGGAAGAGAGACAGAAAAATGAGGCATAATAGAAAAGGAGGAAAGCAGAAAAGATTGCGATAAAGGGGGAGGGAAAAAAGAAAGAGGGAAAATAGCAAACAAATGGGCTCGGGTGCATTTTTTTCCCCTCTCCTCTGACTCCAGGGAACAAATTCCCAAACAGTGAACTGTTACTGTTAGCCCACGATGCACAGCTTGACCAGTGTCAAGCATGCTGTTGCAGGGATGAAAATGAGTGCAAGGGGGAAGGAAAAAGGTGGCGCGCTGAGAAAGCGTCTGGTTTTATTGGCTCATAAGGAAAAGTATTATCAAAGAGAGGAGTAAGGGGGACGGGGGAGAGACCAGGGAGACATTAAAGCACTGGAATGTTCTGTCCCAGCATAGCCGGCCTCCAACACATTTAATAATGAGACAGGTAATAAAACACAGTCGCACACATACTCAAGTACACATACTCAAGTACACACGCACTTTGCGCAAACACACATACACACACAATCGCGGGGCACGGACACAGGCCGATATGTTTTCGTACGTTTTCCTACAGCTCTCTGCTGACGTTAAAACTGATTGCCTATGTCACGTTCTGAAGCATAATAAACAAAATTTTACAGCTCATTTGAACGTGGAGCATGTTAAAAAGCAATCAGTACATCGTTAGAAAATCCATCTTGTGCTAAGCAAAGCTTTGCTTTTGAATAATTTATTTCGGTTTCTTGTGAATAATTCACTTCAGCCCCAGCGATGGATAGCATAAATATCACTACCCACACGTGTGTGTATGAGGGGGCGCCTGTATACTTTCTGATTTGAATCCATGTCCTTCTTCTTCTCTCATCTCTTCATGGCCCACGCCACCCCACACCCCCCACCCTCTGCAGCTTCAACAAGTGTTGCCTGGCTGGCTCTTAAATCAATCATTTAAATATAGGGATAAATCAGCGAGCCGTCTGGGTTTAAGCACACATGCCGTAGCTTAATTCACCCGAGCAAACGAGCGCAGCGGCCATATTTCAGCCAACATGTGCACCACTGTTGTCTAAACAAGCGCTGCGAGGCAGGCCGCAGAGGAGGGACCTGGCTGGAGGTCATGGAAAGCAGTTCACAACACGCTCAAACACACACACACACACACACACACACACACACACACAAACATACATGTGCACAAAAATTAGCAGACGCATATGCCCGAGCACCCAACCACGCACCCACCCACCCACTCAACCCGGCACACACACACACACACCAGGGCCATGAAGGCCCTAGCTTGAGGTCATGGAAATCAGTTATAATGCTGCCTTTCACCAGGGAAAATGAGAGGAACAGGGGATCAGAGACATGCTCTGCTTTCCTGTGCGACACACACACACACACACACACACACACACACACACACACACATACAGTTGTGCATGTGCACACACACACACACACACACACACACACACACACACACACACACACACACACACACACACACACACACACACACACACACACACACACACACACACACACACACACACACACACACACACACACACACATAAACATACAAAAATGTGCACAAGCAAACACGCACATAATACACATTTACACACAAGTATAGCAACAATACATCAGGCTACTGTATTCCTGATATGGACAAAGGCATACACACACGCGCACACACACACACACACACACACACACACACACACACACACACACACACACACTGGCCTCTATGGTCCACAGAGAGAAGAAAAATGGAAGCCCACTCTCTCACAGACTGGGTGGGCTGGACAGCCGGACTTAGCTGGGCAGTGCATCGGGGACTTCTGCTAAAGTGCTTAATGCACGCATAGGCGCGCGCGCGCACGCACGCACGCACGCACGCACACACACACAAATGCAAGGACAGCACCAACATAAATACATATCATAAATACAACTTTGTTGAAGTATGTGGATCGCATTTATTGAAGCAAAATTTTATTTGAAAACCATCCACTATAATTATGTGTGTGGAAAAAAATAAACTAAGCAGAAATAAATCCACTTCAGTATCTATCTAGTGCCTCAAACATCAACCCACGTACGGCTAAAAACACTACTGTCAGAGCTGGGCAGAGGCCGAAGAAGGAGAGCGAAAAGAAAACGTGAAGAGAGAAAGATAGAAAAGGGGAATAGAGAGAAAGTTACAGACAGATACCTACGCACTGTAGGTACAGAAGATATACAGACATTCATATTGGAGCATGTGAACTTGCTCATGGAGAAACAGAGAGAGAGAGAGCGAGAGAGACAGAGAGAGAGAGAGAGAGAGAGATCTATCGCTCGACTCGTCCAGGTGGTCCTTGCCCCCTGAGCGTGCACGGGCACGTCACTGACGTGAAACGAAGGGGCAGAACCTGAAACCCATACAAATGTGATCACCAGAGCTGCCCTTGATTGGGACGGCCGCGTATGATTAAATATAATTGCAAAGAACCTTTTCCAAATGCCTCGGTGGTTTTGAAAAAATAGGAAGGAAGGATTTAAGGAGCAAATTCCCTCCCTGCCTTTGCTGGGAGTGCAAGAGAGAGAGAGAGAAAGAAAGGGGGATATCGACAAGGAAGGCGTATGCATGTGCATTTTTGCGCGTGCATATGTGTGTGTGTGTGTGTGTGTGTGTGTGTGTGTGTGTGTGTGTGTGTGTGTGTGTGTGTGTGTGCGCCTGTGAGAGAAAAGTGGATATTCACCAAACAAGAAGACAGAGTAAGGAAAACAAGTGAGCTTGTGCAAGGCCGGAAACACAGTGTTAAAAAAGAAATAAAGCAGAGTGGGCCGAGACTGGGTGAAAGTGTGCTTTTTATTCCCTTGTAAGATAGAAGCTGGATATTACACGCACACTCACACGCACGCACGCACACGCACGCTCACACACGCACGCACACACACACACACACACACACACACAGCAGGAACGCTTTGCTGGCAGATTAAGTGTACAGTGGGGTGGGGGGTGGGGGGAGGGGGGTTTGAGGGCGGCCCCCGTCACATGCAGATGATGGATGGCTGGGGCCGAAGGCTTAAGTCAACAGTGTATGAGCACGTCTCTGCCGTCCAGCACGGGCCCTCCACTCAGCACCTATTCAGGGGTCAGGTGCTCCGGAGCCCCACTCACTGTGCAACGGCAGCCATTATCTTATCAAAGCCCCAAAGCAGGCACAAGACGCACACAGAAAAGAAAGAGAACATGAACATCGGGGTTTGACTTGGAGAGGTGAGTGACGTGTGTGCACAGTGCATCTGAGCCAGTTGAGTTATTGGAGAAAAGTATGCGGGAGGATAAGATGTGTGTGCGTGTGTGTGTGTGAGTGTGTTTGTGTGTGTGTGCGCGCAACAGAGCTGGTGACTGTGAGAAAGATGTGTGGGAGAGCGGAGTAGAGGAAAGGGCGTGCGCATGTGTGTGTCCATCTGCACGTGTGTGTGGGTGTCCACATGCATGCGTATGTGTGTGTGTGTGTGTGTGTGTGTGTGTGTGTGTGTGTGTACATGTTGCTCCATTAGGGAGTGTGAGAGAGGATTTGGAAAGGTTACGGGTCAACGGCTCCTGGGGGGCAGGTGTCCGACCAATTGATCTTTGGGGCTGTTCCACTTCAACACCTTGTCACCAAACACCCAAGCCCCTAACACCCCCCCCCCCCACCCTTCACCCAGCACCCCCAGCCCACCTCTCTCGCACCACCCCACTGCCTTACCTTCGATCGGGGCTTGTATCAGGTCAGTCAGAACAGCCATATCCCACACACTTTAACGAGGAATTAGTTTCATCACCGATCCTTGTGAGGGATACATATACGTGTGCAATTTATGAGAGGGGTCAGAGGTCAAAGAGCAGAGGGATGACACCCACGTTGCAGGAAGGTCCTCGTTCTCTTCCTCAAGAGGACTAAAACAGGGTAGCACTTGTTTACAAACAATCGGCCTCAGTGGAATCAAACCTGTGAAGTCAACATGAGTTGAACTCTCCAACCTTCTGATCTAAATCAGTACGGAGGACAGAGTCACGTTGCCAAGAATCGAACCTGTGATTTGATGAGACAGACTAGGTGTCTCTCGGCGAGACCACCCTGCCACCCAGGGGGGGGCTCATTACGTCGAAAGGGGTATAAATATACAACAAAGCCCATCCACTCATCCACTCAGGGGATTACAGACAACAAACAGCCCTAGAAAGTTGCTGATATAAATGACCGATCTCGTTTCGCCATCTTCAGCCCCGACGTTGCCTCTATCTCAAAACACAGAGAAATCAAACACAGATGAGCTACAAATTCAGTCACATACATTAAAAGCCGTCAGAGGAGCTCGGCGCGGATTGGCGACATGGTCGAGGCTGCGCCCGAGCGAGTGTTTAAACAAAGCGAAATTGAATTGTGGAGATGCAGTCGGAGTTTGAAATCTGGCCCCATGTGCAGTGCAAACATATGATGTTTGAAGTGCAGTAGATACATATACAATGGAGTGGAAATGCCTGTTGCTCTGCCCCTCCCCTCAACTCCCTCCCAGAGAGAGAGAGAGATGGGGAGGGAGGGAGAGAGAGAGAGACAGACAGACAGAGGAAGAGAGAGAGAGAGAGGGTGACGGGGGATAGACGGGGGATAAGGAGAGAGAGAAGGAGAGATCATGATTGAGAGGAGAGAGAGAGAGACGGGGAAATGTGGAAAGCGGAATAGAAAGGCAGAAGTCGAAGAGAGAAAGAGGGAGAGAGACAAAATGTAGCGAGAGAGAGAGAGAGAGAGAGAGAGAGAGAGAGAGAGAGAGAGAGAGAGAGAGAGAGACGAAGAGTGAGTGAGAGAGAGAGAGAGACGGGGGGATCCTGTGGTCTGAGTCATTTTCATCAGTGTGTTTGTCTTCAACTCCAAATGAATGGCAGATGCTACGAGGTAGGCTACTAACTACAGCAAGGCCACTGCGCGCACACACACACACACACACACACACACACACACGCAATCTCTCTCCACCCACACACACACACACACACACACACACACACACACACACACACACACACACAACCCCCCCACGCCGCCACCACCACACACAAACCTTCGAGATTTCCCTCTCTGATACAATATTGCCGCAATCTCCATTTGATTGGGAGCAGACTCCAGCCACTTAGTAGAGAACTGTGTGGAGGAGATAAGCTTCTCTGGGCGGAAGGACGTGGAGGCTGAAACTGAGACGCTTTGACGTGCTGGAGGTCTTGGCTGGTGTGGAGCCCAATAAATCGCCTGGATTTCAGGCTCTGTCATGGTTCCACCCAGCCCTGTGTAGTGTGCATGTACGATATGTCTGGCCGTGTAGGGTGTATGTGTGTGGTGTACAGTATGTGTGTGTGTGTGTGTGTGTGTGTGTGTGTGTGTGTGTGTGTGTGTGTGTGTGTGTGTGTGTGTGTGTGTGTGTGTGTGTGTGTGTGTGTGTGTGTGTGCGCACATCTGTATTTGTGTGTCCTGAGGGGCACACAGCTGTGACAGGATCTACATAACTGCACCCCTGTGCGTGTGTGTGTGTGTGTGTGTGTGTGTGTGTGTGTGTGTGTGTCCATGCCTGGCGTGCCTGCAGCAGTGACAGGACCTACATCACAACACAAACAAGAGTCAAACAGCTCAGAACAATCAGAGGATCACATTCACTGACTCAGCAGGGGCCTCAGGACTGCTGATCAAACAGTCACATATAGACAAAACACATGGATGGATGGACGGGGACACGCACATGCCACGCACACTCACACACACACACAGCAGCCAAATTTAACCTCAGCTCAGTGGAGAGAAAAATCTTCTCTCCGATTTCCCACCCTCCATACCTCCCTCTATCCCTTCATCTTCCCTCCATCCCTCCCTCTTCAGACTCTTCCCTCCATGGACTCCCTGTGTGTGGCAGTTGATACGTCAAGAGGCTGGCGCACTTCATCTGCCCTGCCTGCCATCCACGCTACCATCCTTTCACCCATACACCCCCAACAAGGGCTGGGCGATAGGACTAGTATCACGATTATTTCAAACTATTGCCTCGTTTGCGATGAATGAAAATAGCAGATCTACAAGCTCAAAAGGCGTCACGATGCCACGCGTTGTGAGCTTGTAGTTTAGCTATTTTCAAAATGTTTGTATAACACAGGCATATGTGGTTAATCAGACTTAGCAATTTAGTTGATTATAAACAAATGTATCAGATTTTTTTGTGTTGATTCATTGATATACACTATACTGTATAAGACATTTTTACAAAATTATTAATTATGCTTCTCGAATAATCGATTAACCTACATGAGCAAGATTAAGTCGATTATTGGTTCTAAAGATCAGGTTTTATATATTTTCGATTAATTGCCCAGCCCTACCCCGACTCCTCCCCAGGTGATAAGTGTCTGCATCATCACCCCCCTCACAACGACCGCCCTCTTGTCCTCACCCTTCCTCCTAAACTCCACATCACCAGACCCTCCAGAGACTGGTCTTAAATTCCTAAACCTGTTTTTTTTGCAGATTAATCAGATTTTAGATATTTATAGACATTTGTTTTCTTTCTGCAACCATACATTCACTAATCACTTTAAAACTGGCCTCCCTATTTTGGGAATGTCATTACAGTCAAAATAACGTTATTTCATAAATAGAAAAAAAAATTGCATATCGAAATTTAAGTCAAATGAATGCCAAATATTTGGAGATAGGCTATTTTTAAACCAGGGTCAAGTGGTCACTTTTTTGCCACTGTCTACTTTTTTATGAAATGACGCCTCCAATAAACCTCCCTATTCCCCAGTCCCTGCCCTCCTAAGCTTCTGGACATCAGTGTCCACACTGTCAAGACCCTCACCTCTTGCTCCTCCCCCTCTCCCTCCCCTCCCCTCCCTCATACCACCTCCCCCCCTCCAGCTGCAGGCCGCTGCCCTCTCTCTCTTCCTGATTGCGTCTGATTTGGGTTAAGTGATTATTACCCTGCTGCGGTTTGGGTAGGGACTCTCCCACAAGGTTGGAAACGGGAGAGACCTCTCTTACACATATACGCACGCACGCACGCTCAAACGCCTGTCCATTTAGGTGAGCCCGAGTAAGTGTGTGTGTGTGTGTGTGTGTGTGTGTGTGTGTGTGTGTGTGTGTGTGTGTGTGTGTGTGTGTGTGTGTGTTTTACAGTAAGTATTTGTCTGTCTGTGTCTCTCTCTCTCGCTCTCCCTCTCACACACACGTTTTTTTCTTTCTCACTCACTCACACACAAGCACACACTTTAGACACCAAAGCAACCAAAACCTCCATCTAGCGTGGTAACAAGAGTGTTGCAAGAGGAGAGTGAGAACAGAGAGAGAGAAAAAGAGAGAGAAAAGAGTGAAAGGGCCAAATACATATTTACGACCCAGAGTTAAACTGTCTCTCACTCCGTAAGTCTCTAGACTTTTTACTGCTGGTTGGGGGTGAACAAAGTGCACGTTCTGTTATTCTACCATCCTTCTCCTCTTACATCCAACCACATTTAGAACGGCGGGTTTCAGGGCTTCCACTGACGCTAGAACAGTGGTTCTCAAACTTTTCTGGATCAGGGCCCACTTTGCAATCAAGAAGTGTTCGCAGCCCACCCATCTGATGACTTAACACAGCATTTCCAGAGCATGTTTATTTGAATGATCATTCAATCGATTGTTTTCCGGCTTGGATCGATGGAGAGCCAAGGTAGTATAATTTAAGTTGCTATTTATCTGTATCACAATAAAACACATTTCTCAAGTAAAAAAATAAAAAAATAAATATCATGTCATTTATTATTTTTTTTAAATATTATTGTTGCATTATCATAAAATTCTTAGTGGTTTGCCAATTATTTGGGGGCCCAGTTGCAATACCCTCGCGGCCCACCGGTGGGCCCCAGCCCACAGCTTGAGAATCGCTGAGCTACAAAACACCCATATTGTGACAGCACCTAGTTGGGTAGGGTCATGATGGTCCTTATCTAAAGATATTTCTACTAAAGACATTTCTACTCTACTGTGGAACTTTTGCAATAATCTCACATGACATACTGTAAATTGCCTTCTCTCAGCCAAAAACAAATGGGGTTTTTCTTGCTTCTTTTTTTCCTAAGGTAAGAGTGTTCTACCTTTTGTAGAAGAAACAATAGGCACTTGTGTGGGCATGTTTAAAAAATGACCTCAATGTTAAACAGTGGCTATGGCTGCCCACAATTTTTGCCAAGACTTTTTGGATGTTTACCTATTCCTATAACTTTTCAAGACCTGGAAGAGAGACAGGTTGCCATGACCATATAAAACCCTGGATCTGGCAGCTAAACTACAGTATTAGCGCCGCACTTGAGTAGTGTAATGACTCATCAACGAGCAATTTGCATTGATCCCACATTTTTTAAAGAAGCACACACACCCCAAGGGGCCATGTCTCTTTAATCTGCGGTTTTGGTTCTTGTTCATCTCATCCCTAAATATTTTCCCTATCGCCAAAGTGAAAATCAGAAACAGAGTTCTTGTATCATTTCAGCTGTAGTATCAGATGGTTCCATCGTTATGAATTCAAGGTGTCCCGAGTTCACATTGGAGATAATTATTGAACAGCTGCAGTGCAGCTTTTCCCCCTTAAACATACTCCAGTTCCTTTTCGGGGTCCAGGCACCTCCCAGCCAAGGTGCTCAGGCCCAGCAGCACGTGAAACAGAGGAGCAGAAGAGATCAAAATGGACCCACACACACACATACGCAGACACACACACACACTCACACTCACACGTGCACACACACACTTGGCGAAGGGGGAGCAAAACAAAAAAACATGCTACATCATAATCTAAAACACACTTTTCTTTTCCAAATACACTCATTTAATCACAAGGCATGCACACCTGCTCGGCTGAGAAGGGATTTCACATTTGCAACAATGAAATCTCCCTTTTGATTGCTAATGATAAAGCTGGAGAAATTTGTTCTCTAATAATATCTAGACAAATCTATAGCAGATGATACCAAATACAGTATATTTTGATTGGCCAAAATGTATAAAAAAAAATACTTTTGTATATTTTAAAACGTGTTCTTTGTGTGCAAAGTATACAGTAATGTAAATATTGCAAAATATAAAATGTACATACATACATTATATAAATATATAAAATACTGTACAACATTGGCCATTATGATGGTGATAGGAGAAATAGTAAATGATATGGCATATTGATTGATTGAATACTTTATTAGACAGAAATGCAAACAGCACGGGGGACAGTCATACATTTGGGCTAAAAGGATAACACAAAACAAGTCCTGGGTACTTGTTTCCATTGTGGTCCTTTGTATTCAAGTCATCAACATAGCATAAAAAATAACACCAAAATACAAAATCATCAACAAATATAAAACACTATATGTACAGAGTAGAAAAGGGGATATATATAAAGAGAGAGACCAATGAACAGTCTGGAATTTGCCTGAATACTGGGTACTTCTTGGGTACAGCTGGCGATGGCGCCACCCTCCCTTGATGCCTTTTAGCATTACGAAGCTAGCAATTTTGGCCATTTTACTGTCTGTCAACAGTGGAGACAGCCAAATATATGAGTGGACGTGACTCCCATTCATGATAGGCTAACAAAAATACACAATAGATATTTAGATGTTTAGGTTAACCAACACTGTGACTGGGCATCAACAAAAAAATGCAAAATAGACGTTTCACCATTTTAGATGTATAGGTTAACCAATATCCTAAAATTACTCTGTTTCGACGGTATCTATGGGGACGAGTTTGTACCCCACTGAATGCTTTTTTTTCTCCTTACTCTGCTTTTTTCCTGCCGAGGCCAAGGCTCTGCCTGTGTTATCTATAGAAACTCTGAATAATGACAGCATGGAAACATATAGGACTCGTATCCATTAACCCGTTCAATCCAGCAACGCATCCGTGTCATTTTAAGATTTCTTTGGCTATTCAAAGATAGCAGATATACAAGCTCATAGATCTTGTAGAGCTGCAATTTTTTTGAACATTTTTGCAAATCTTTGAATATATTTATTTAAAGCAAAGATTTTTTTACTCAAATCTTTGCTTCCGGGGGTCCCTGGAACAAAATCAGATGGGGCTCCGTAGCCAAACATATTTTGGGTGGTCCTTGAAAAAGGTTTGAGAACCACTGATATAGCAACAAGAGTTTTCCAGAAAACTGTTACGATTAAGAAGACATTTGTAGATGTGTTCCCAGATTGAAGGGGTTAAGTCACAGCTCTATACAGTAGGGTAATTCTCGGCGCGGCATGTAGTACTATAATAAGTAGAGGACTGGGCCACTGGGGCACCACAGCACACTATGCAGTGTGTTGTCCAAACAAGGGCAGCAGAGAGAGAAAACATCAGCTGGGGATTGCGTGGTATAGGGGTGAGGGATGGGGAGTGAGTGAGGGGAGGGGAGGGCACTCCCAGACCACCAGGGTGATTCTCCCCCCCTTCCATATTTACTTAAACTTTCACGGCTTGGCTCAAGTTCTCCGGGGCCATCTTTCACCCCCTCAGACCCCCCCCCCCCCCCCCCCCCAGCCCCACCTCTTCTCACACCCTGAAAACAGCTTGTGGCGGAAGAGGATTTCTCTGTCTGACTAACACACACACACACACACACACACACACACACACACGTCCACCCTACACAGGCACGTGCTCACATATACGCCCCGACGGGGTCCATTTTTACACTCTCAGCGTTAATGGTGGTCCGGATGGTGGAGAATGGCAATGATGTGACCCCTTGGTTTAGCATTCCGTTGGCTCTGACCCGGGTCACAGTCTGATTCCTGAGTAACGGAACACTCCCACGTTGACCTAGAGACAGTGGTGATTGAAAGGGCATCCCCGGTTCTCTGGCACTGATCGTCCAAACCTCTACCAGTATAGGGGAGGGCCTTGTGACTAACGTTATGGGCAATACTGAAGACTCCAAATGTGTTTATATTATGCTTCAAGCTAGTTTTGCAACATCAGCAGCCGTGGCCAACAGTTTCCACACCACAAGAATCTGCTAGAACACGGAGGTACCCGGAGGACACACAACCTTAAGTCTCTGGAGGGTAGGAAAATGGATGGTCTGTCTGTTTGTCTGTCTGTCTGGGAGGGAGAAGCAGAAAACTAGGAGACCTAGACTCCTGGAGAATGCGGACAACCGTGGGTTCCCTTCCTCTCTCCCTGGGGACCAAAGTGCCAGGATGGCTGCTTGTTGTTCTACATCCCACAGAGACTCCCCCCCCCTCACCACTCGTCACAGCGGCGAAAATAACTCAAATCCCTGAAGAAGAAAATTATGTCATGACACCAAACCACCGACCGGCGCGTTGGTGTTTTTCCTGCCGTGCTTGTTTGGAGGTAAAATATGGTTCCGTCAGACCACGTGTGAGGTAAGACCTCCATTTCTCTCTATTGTGGTGTGTGTGTGTGTGTGTGTGTGTGTGTGTGTGTGTGTGTGTGTGTGTGTGTGTGTGTGTGTGTGTGTGTGTGTGTCCACATACATCCACAACGCATGGTCATGCCTCTCTCCCACAGAGGTCTTGTGCTTTGACAGGGAAGGTGAAGGAAGGAGGGAGGGGGGGGGGGGGGGAGTTGGCAGTTTTCTCTCTCTCTCTCTCTCTCTCTCTCTCTCTCTCTCTCCCCCGGCCATGGAAAATGGAGGCGAGTTTTATGACCCGTGTTCCCTGTCCTCCAGTAAAAATCACACCAGCCGTTTTCCAGCGCTGCAGCATCACCGTCCGGCCAGCCAATGATAACAAGGCAGCGTGAGGAGAAGAAACAATCCAAACAAAGAAGGAAAGAAAGAAGACGAAAAAAAAAGGCCCCCTCTTGGACGGAAATACCGACAGGTCTACTTTATACATATACATCATCCTTTCCCTTCAATTCTCTTCCCCATCAAGCACTGAGGTAGACCTCTTACCTTACTAACACACATGTAGCAATCCCTCACACTCCATAAAAACGCAGCCCCTGGAGGATTTCTCATGAGTTTTTCAGCACCTATCAAATCTGGCAATCTTCCGCAGAACATTTGCAAAGCGGGCACTTTTGTATTTAGAGCGAAGAGAGGAGGAGGATGGAGGAGGGGCGGGGGTCCTTTTGGGTTAAGGCCCAACAAAGATGCATCGTTTTCACGGACTGGCCCG
>NC_137621.1:30807237-30884737 GCF_963280865.1 Gymnoscopelus braueri | reverse complement strand
CCACAGAGATTCCAGACTAATATCTACACAGTGACATTAGTCTGGCCATGCCAGGCTAGATTCGGACTTTCCGATAAAAAAAATTAAAGGCATCATCTACCGTATATGAATGAGGCATCCATTATGAATGAATAGTTTGATGTGAAATATTTGCCGGCAAGTATTTCATATTTTTGAATAGTTTATTCTGTGCCTCAAAATCAATTCAATCAATGTCAATTTTACTCTGAGAGTTATGGGTCCATTTGCTTACATTTGTACACTACACATGGATAAATGAACACAGAGAACTTTACAGTGTAGGCAGAGTTGGAAAGAGTACCAAGTTATCCTACTGCAGGAGAAGCAAGAGTACTTGTGTTCAAAACAAGCAGATGTACCAATCCCTCTTCAGGTCAGTGACACTCTCCACAGAGCAGTGAGTGTAATTGGAGTGCATCTACAGTAACTAGTTTACATTCCACCCCAGGAGATGGGATGCAACCAACTATGCCTGCATGAAGAGATGCGTGTTGGGTTTTCACTATAGCCAATGCAATGTCTGGGGAAATAATTTCACAACTTCCTCGAAAGTGATTGGATAAAGGTTAAGCCTTGGTTTTAAAACAACTTTCAACGTTTTACATGAATGTTATGGTTTTTGACACTGTCAATTGGCCAGCTAGCTACGTTCTGAAGCCTCTATGCTCTGAGACTGTGAGATGAAAAAAAGTCTCCTCTAACAAATCTTTCGTGGGGCAAAGATTGACCAATTACGCGCTACTTTGGCTTCCACAAGAATCCTCTGCAACATCCAATATCCTGAGAAAGATAAATGGGAACCTCACTCTCATTCAGTGTCTATAATGTAACTCCAGACTTGACACTTGTGCTGTCTCAGTCATAGTTCTCTAGTTTCTGGCTTTGTGAGACACAGTTGTTTGTGTTCCCCTTTTAAAAGGCAAGTTCCTCGACTTAGCTGATGTGGTGAGTGGTGACCCTCTCCCTGATGGACGAGCCATTGCAGCTGACCATGTCTGTCAAACTGTGGTGGAGGAGGCGTTTAGGAACTGCTAATCTTCCCTGGTCAAGAATCTTGAGTAAACATTAATTTCATGGCCCGTTGGTCCCAGGTTGTGTCTCTCCTGATTGGCCTGAGGTGGAAAGAGAGAGTGACATCCCTCCGTCACCACTGGTCAGCTCCACCTTGTGGTCACCCTCATCGCCGCCTCCCCTTCACCGCGTTCAGGTTCACTCATTTCACTTCCTGCTGACGCTCGCTGCCATGATGAATGGACCCAAGCTCCATTCGATTACGCCCAGAGTGCGAAGAGACGGGAACAATGGAAACTGGCCTGGGCGGCGCGTTACGGCACGGCACGGCGCAGACCCTCGGCATTCTTCGCGACAATTTAGGCTAATTAGCATCAACTCCCGCCCCATCCATCATACTCCTCAAGAAACATAAACAAACTGTCAGCTCTAGCGTAACAAACAGATCGCCCAGCTACTTAGCGCAAATTATTCTTACATGAAACGCAGCTTCTCAGGCAACCCCCAAACCCCCCACCCCACCCCGCCCCCACCCTCCAGGCCATCTGGGGGGAGAGGAGGGCTATTAAAATTGAAGACATATGTTTCAGTCAAGTTCAACTCCCCAGACTAGCGCGGTGGACACAGTGACAGTTTCCCCCACCCCCGACCACCGCACTGGGGCAGGGGGCTGGGAGGGTGACTGGATGGGGTGTGGTGGGATGAGGTGTGTAGGATCAAGGTGTCGTGTGTGTGTGTGTGTGTGTGTGTGTGTGTGTGTGTGTGTGTGTGTGTGTGTGTGTGTGTGTGTGTGTGTGTGTGTGTGTGTGTGTGTGTGTGTGTGTGTGTGTGTGTGAGAGAGCAAGAGAGACCGAGAGAGAGAGAGAGAGAGACAGAATTAGAGAGACAGAGAGCAAGAGAGAGATTGAGGTTGAAAGTGTCCATTTTCAAGATTTAGATTATTCTGTTTTCGTTTCTTGTCATAACCAGATGTCTCTGACCTGCAAGTAGTATTTGGTCCAGGTCCGATATTGGAATTCATTAGTTTAGCAGTTGCTACAAATCACCAGTAAAAGGTGGTCATCACTACACTGTACGCTAAAGCATCAGAACAATCAACCAATCAAAATCAACCTGGCTATTACCACAGAGTCAACCAATGCACTATACACCTAGCCTGGTAGACCATCCCGGTCGCGGACGTCAGCAAAAATAATCATCTACTTTATCACAGAAAAAAGTGCAATTATCCTTTAAGCTTGGGCATCACTGAGTGTTGCCTGGTAAAGTGCCCATTTTGTCTTTCTTGAGCAAAAACAATCATGGCGAATGTGTAATTAATGACATTGTGAATTGACATTCTGGCATTCTAAAGTGGGCAGAGACTAAACAAAGAGCAAGTTAAATAATCAACATTTAGAGAAACCAAACATTGTTTGATCACATTTAAGTTTTCACTTGTGATTAAATTTTAACTGCCTCTCACACACCCAGGAAATGCTGAAACAGAATGTAAAACATACACTGTGTCTGATAATCACACTCAAGACAAGTGACTCCATTAAATCACAATTAAAACACATTCAATGCATTCTTTTCCCACTTATCTCAGTTCTCACAATCAGTTATGAGGCCTGACTTATAAACAAACTTAAGTGAATTAACTAATGAATAAATATGTCTCCTAACAATTGTGAATTGTTGCAAACTCAACTCAGGTGATACAGTAACCTTGTTTCAGACTGATCATGTGCCTTTGAAACATCACCAACACTTCTTCCATGAAATACTCCACCACCACCCCTGCACCTAATTGGTAACCATGGTTAATTTGTAAATTTTCCGTTTCCCTTTTTGTTATGTGATGTTATGCAGCGTGTGAAATGCTTCACTAATTATCTATGAAGTTTGGCAGGCGAGGCTTGTTGTTGTTAGAGGACCGATGGCAAGCCTCACTCGTCCCAGCAAAGGAGGAACTGTGCAAACTCACAGTGACAAATAAATCTTTGCTCCCATGCAGCAGCAACCCCCCCCCCCCCAAACTCCATCTTTTAACAGCTAGAAATGTTCAACAAAATAACAAAATTGAGCTAAACGAAATGTCAGCACCGCTGCTCATTTTTCTTTCCTCTTCAAGTGTATTTATTCCACATTAAACACGCCACAAGTAGAGGAATGAAAAGGAGGGGAAAAAAGTCTCCTGAAAACCAAAGGAGCTTGAGTGGAGCTTTTGACAGGGAGATTGCAGAGGAGTTGGATTCCTGGCCAAGGTGAGAGTGGAGGGCTGCTCTAATCAAGCTAATTCCCTCCAAACCCCCCCAAAATGATGTCATCCAATGTTTGCTCATTAGGGATTCCTGGCATGGAGCCAAGACTAATTCTCATTCAGTCTTGAATGCAAATATGAGCTCGTTTTCTCTTGCGCGCCGCGCACACACACACTCATTCAGTCTTGAATGCAAATATGAGCTTGTTTTCTCTTGCGTGACACGCACACACACACACACACACACACACACACACACACACACACACACACACACCTGACTTTTCATGGGAAAAATTGCACTAAGAGCCGTGCAATGAGAATTAATGATGGAAGGGGGGGGGGGCTCTCTTTGGAAGGACTAATAAATTGATTACTTTTGTCATCCAGTCAGCCCACTAGTCGCTTTAGATGGACCAGAGCTCGTTTCATCAACACGCCAAACGCCTGTCTCCCTCTTTTTTAGCTTTCCCACAAAGCTCAATTTTTCATGCAGGCTTTTTATACAAAGCTTTCCGCCCCGTTTATTTCCTGACGCGTATCACTCACAAGCCGTTAGGCTTCTGAACTTCTCCCTGGCCTGTACTGTTGGTACTCTGACACCACAGCCGGTGGAATGGTTCTAATATCAAGTCCACAACTACTAGACCAGACGCAGAGCCGGACGGCCAACTTATCTCCTCTTCACCTTTCACTTTCTCCAGAATGGTCCTTCTCTCTCTCTCTCTGTCTGTTTGTTGGTCTGTCTGTCTCACTCTCACAACAATGTTGGGTCCACAATGTTGACAAACTTTTTATTTTCTTTCTCATCCCTATAACTGTTCTCATCCCTATCCCTATAACTGTTGTAATATGGCTTTATATTGATCCATTATCCAGAATCCATTTCTGGGTCAGATTCTCTCTGTAGCAATATCTAAATATTCCCATACTGTATGTAGAATGAAAGACAACACACGCTGGCGGCCAAACAGTCACAGACTGTCTACACCTGGTCCCCACACCCTCTAAATTCAAACCCAGTATCAGTATAATAGCATATACAAGCAAGCACATGCACTATTGCCTTCAGTTACTTGAACTGTAATTTTTCTGTGCATACAGTCAGTACGCATGTATGGATGTGGCATTTTTTATATTAAAAAGAATGTAAATGTCATTGGCATACCAAACTACCATAATATTTGTGTATATATATATATATATATATATATATATATATATATCATGTGGGTAGAACATCCAAATAATAAAGAATTAGGCAGGGAACTTACATTTCACCGTTTAAAATGTTGCTCACATGTGTAAACACTAATGCATCAGTATTCAGTATTTGCTCCAATGAGAGCGCAGATAACTACAGTAGTGTCAACTGTCAACTACTCGATAGTTTCAGGCCTTAACCACAAATCCTACATACTTTGCTGACCGGGGTCACCCAGGGGTCTGTACTTGTCCCCCTCCTTTTCCCTCAACACACCAAATCTATTCGCCGAAAATAGCAAATCTAAATGCTCATAACGAGTCGCATTGCAAGCTTGTAGATCTGCTATTTTCACGGAAAGTTCTCCTATTTATTATTTGACATTTAGGGACGCTAGGGTTCAAGCCAATAAAAAGTTGGAGTTTATCAAGTCACATGTCAAGGAAGCGTTTTGTGACCTTTTACATTTGTTAATTAATGTTACTTGTGTTAATTAATGTTAATTACTTCTGAAAGAAGAATAAATACAATTTTACAGGAGTAGAATTTTCTTCTAAATTACAGTAAACTGAGTGGGACATAAACACCTATAAACACACACTATTCTGCCATGTGGGTTTGTCTCTATAGACTAAAACAGAAAAGATAGGGTGTAACCTTGGTACAAAACTTAAGCCTATTGACCCCACATCCCCTCCCCAGCTACTGTTCATTTCAGGCATATTTCACCACGTAACCTGACTTACACAGGACTAGCATGGGCCTTCCCCCTTGTAAGCGAGTACAGAAAGCTGACGGGTAGATGTGTACACAAAGCTCTCCTGGCTGAGTGCAGTGCAGCAAGTCACTCCCTCTACCGACGATAAAAGAGCTGCACATTTCAGGTGCCGTTCATCTGGCAGAGCTTTCAGAGGCATGCCTCCAGAGAAAGAAAACAAACCCTGATCTGCTTCCCCTGCAACCGGCTCCCTGTGAGCCAGCCAGCCAGCCAGCGGCCTTCCAGGAGGCTGCTGGGCCACTCTGGCCCATGGACCAGGCAGGATGTTTGGGTTAGAAAATGACTTTGCTGCTCCCTCGGCTCCTTTCTCTAATTGCCCCAAGGGTAATTACCTTGTCTCCTTTCCACTTAGGAAAAACCAAAAACCCACAGAATTATTATATTATGCAGAAAATGATTTTCTTTTAAATTACAAATATGCATATAATTTGTATCATAGTTATTATAATTTATTTTAAATTATAATCTATTAGTGGAGTTGATATGAATTGACTATGAGTGTGGAATGTGGAAAAGAATATAGCCCTCACAGTATGCTAACAGCTGGTGGTCCAAGCAACTGACCATTACGTTTTCTTGTTTATCCAAGAGCACCCAAAATGACTGAGAAACTACAGCAAAAATAACCAGAAAGAAAAAAATATGTCAGCACTAACAAAACATTTCCTCAAGTAATCACAATTAAAAAAAAACATCTGCAAAAAAAGCAATGGCCTGCATATGATCACCTTTCCCTTAAAGAAAAGAAAAAACAAACAAACAAAAACACAGTCTCACCATCAATTTTAAATAAATTGTGAATATGTTGGGGTCAGTGCAGCAGGGGTCTGAGGGTGCCACTCTGCGTTGGCCTGGCTAGGGGGACTGATAGATTGGTGGAGAGTGCAGATCCCCCCTTGGGTGCCATCCATTCAGGCTGCTCCGGTCCAACTAGCATTATGAAACACACCCAGGAGCGCTGCAATTCAGGAAAAGAGCAGAACACCAATGGAGCTACGAGGAAGATTTCTTCTTGTGCGGTATCGTCGAGAGAGTAGGAAGGATTTTTCAGCGGCGGATTCCCTCGGACTGTTACACACCACATCCATTCAACCAAGCAAAAAAAAAAGAGAAAAAAGAAAAGTCAAACCACCCAGTGTTTAGGTGAAAAAAATCACCTGCTCTAGTATGTACACGAGGGGCTCCTGGGGGACACTTGAGCCAGCCCATGAAGGAGCAATACGGTCTGCTACAGTTATTGTTGAACTCACATTTTCCTCCTTTCGAAGACATTAACATCAATGCTCGGTCTCAGGAAGACCCCCTCGCTATGGTAACGGCCCAGGCCCGCCTGTGTGTTCCGCCCGCTGAGCCTTCCGGAGGGGGATGCTTATCGAGAAAGCATCTGTCAGAGAGGCCCTCTGATCACAGAACTGCCCAGCTGAGGCGCTCGCGCGCTGTCAAACTGCTGATAACTTAACCTTTCTTCAGCTTTTAATTTATACTCCATCGCGCAAGAGTGCCGCTTGCCCAAAAATAACTGATCTACAAGCTAACAACGCGCCGCATCGCAACATGTTGTCAGCTTGCAGATCGGTTCTTTTTGGCAAACGACGCGGCCGTTCTTTAGGCTTTCATCCCACCGCCCCCGTGGGGCGGCTACTCTCTCCTCTCCCACTGGACCATGCTTCAAACGGCACCGAGCTGCTGGACGAGCACGCTCTGTGTGGTCCACGTTCTACTCAAACGCATCCCTGTGTGAACTCTTGTTTTACAGTAAGGCAGGCTGTCGAAAAAATTACAGTCTGCGTCATAATCTGAGTCATGTTTTGGATCCCTTGACCAGGGGGGAAAAAACAACTCCTAGCATCCATGTAGGCCTATTGGATGAGAAGCTGGAAGGCCTTCAGAGAACATTTAAAGACGGCAAAACTGTCTGCTGTGAATTTTTTGATATTAACACTATGACCGTCTAGGCTATAGCTTGAGGTTGAAAAAAGTAAACACAGATGTGGAAAATATTATTCCAAAGTATCTCGTATGTTTTGATAGCTGTATGTCTAGGCTAACCTACCCTCCTCTGTATACCTGTCACTAGATTTGATACCACACCATGGTCCATCTAGCTACTATATTCACCAATCCATGAAGTCAGGCTAGTATGCACATTAGCATCCTTTGCAAAGAGTGGCAATGGGAACAGTGTGGCGAAGATGATGATGATGAAGAAATCAAAATCAAGCTAGTACCAGAAGAGATTAGACTATGGCTGTATGGTAATGGATACAAATACAATTTCTAGGCATTGTGACGATTATTACTAATTATAATCATTAGGTCAGGAATATTTTATTATGTTTCTTTTTCCTTTAAAAAATTACTATACACTTGTGGGTATTCTAAATAAAACAATACTCCCAATTGTTCAATATTGCTGAAGTCAGATTAGATTATAGCATGTCAAAGATTTGCAGAGATTTACTGAGGAGAAGCATTAAACATGACTTTGGCTCTCTTCCGCCATCTAGTCAGTCTAACCAAGTTACCATATTCATGAAAATGATTTGGATCAGATTGTGTACTGAGGGCAAAGCATTTTGATCCTCATTAAATACCTGTGCAGCAAATTGATGCCAAAATCAAGACCATACTTTTGCTCGAATAGGCCTTGTATTTTTTCACTAACCATACACACAGATGTTTGACTCCACTCATGACTTTCATCAGAAATTAAAACCAGACAAATGTAGTACATACAGTATACTGTAGGTACAAGTTTTTTCTCTCCTTCTCGTCAGGGTTGCAGCCCTGCACAAGAATGCATGAGAACTAGGGACAGTACGAGAAACCACAAACTGCTCTTTTCCATGACCCAACGACTTATTTCATATCTTTGTTCCAGTGCATAATTGGTCCTATTTCAAACACAATAAAGAGAATTGTTGCATATCTATCGCTGTCCTTTATGTGCACTTTCATGATTGTGACATTTGGGTCTGCTTTGATTTCACTGCAGGACTCTCCGCTTTCACAAGGATAATGAAAACAGTAAACACATTCCAAACAAGACCCTCTCTTCGCTTTTGTTTCTCATTATCATATTTTGCTTCTCCCTCTGCCAATGTCCTCCTCCAGAAAGCATGTCAGACTCTACCCAACTCCAGATTAGAAATTATCCTAAAGTGTCTATGAATCTGCGCTTCCCTAAATAAAGCTCTGTCCCAGGACATTCTTGTTTGGGCCACCAAGCTCGGGATATTTCCTCCAGTAAGGACACAAATTGGCTCAAGAGCACAACAAATCACATTATGATTACTGCACTGGCCCCAATGTTGTTCATCTTGATAGAGTTAGCCCGGGGGGGCGCGGCAGCCTGTCTGTCTCTCTCTGCTATAGGGAGAGCTAAAAGGGAAGACAGAATTACAGCTCTTGGCTGGAGCTTACTGTAAAAACCTGTGTTATAAGCTTCCAGCTCATCCAGAGAATCACAAGGCAGACGCACCGGCACACATGCATGTTGATGTGTGTGCGCGCGCACATACACGCGCACACATAAACAGGCAAAGAGTACACGGACATAGACACACATATGGAAACTGCCATGTACTGTAATTCAGGGTTTTTAGGTTCGAAGTCCGATGTTTTTTTGTGTTGTTTTTGTTTTTTTGACAGTGCTTATTATGTTTATTTATATTTCAGCGCTTACAGCAGAAGCACGGCAGGGTTTGTAATTATCTGAACTCTTGAATCATGTATCAAATTCGGTTGAAATAACATGAGGTTTGACTTGGCCTTGACTTTTGGGAGATTTTCTGGGGAACGCAATGAAAACTATTAAACAACGGATCAGAAAGCGGTGAGCCTGAAAAATCACCATTAGGAGACCGTACAGTAGTTCATGTCTACCACAGCTGCTGGACCATGTGACTCACCTACTACCACACAGGAAAACACTTGGTGTTCATTTATGCATTCGTAACTCCGAGAGTATACAGATGGAACCAAATTAATATACTCCCTTGCGGGTCCATTTGGTTCCATTTTGTACACTCTCAGAGTTAAATTCACACTGAGGATTTTACTGTGTACCAGCGAGCGCGGCTATATGCGAGGGCAGGAGGTTAAATGCCCCCCTATTCGGGTCTTTTCAACACTTTAACATGTCAATGTTGATGAAGAACAAGGCAGCAGAGGACAGGCAGAGGACATGCCAGTACCCTTAGTCTTCTGTTGGAGAAAAAAAATACATAAATAAAAAATAACTCCCTGACATGAAGATGGGGGGGGGGGGGGGCTGCATTTTGGTCAGCAGACCATCTTCAGTGCTCGTATTCATAGAGCGGAGAATGAAGCCACAAGCTATTCTTTTTTATCAGTGTACCGGTAAAACGGAACTAAACTGAGATGATGAGCTTGCAGACAGTGGCCATCCAGTCAAAGGTCCAGTTTCTATTGTATAACTTAATTAGGAGGTTCGTAAACACAGGGCTGGACTCAAAACTATAGCAACGCGTGAGTTTACACACATATGCATGTATACACACACACAAACAAACTCAAGAAAACAAAACCCAGATGTGTGTGGAAGACACGCGTACACATTCACACAAATATGCGCACACGCACACACACACACACACACACACACACACACACACACACACACACACACACACACACACACACACACACACACACACACACACACACACACACACACACAGTAAAATCCTTAGTGTAAATTTTACTCTGAAGAGTACAAAAATTTACCCTTGTGGGTCCATTTGGTTCCATTTGTACTCTCTTCTGAGTTAGATTAAAACTGAGGATTTTAAAGTGTGCTCACGCATAAAGTCCAGTCCAGCAACTGTAAACTTTCATTTTCTTACAAGGTCACTCTCTCTTTGCCCCTTGACTACTTAGTCTAAGTGCTCAATTAAGCATAGCTTGTTTAGCTGATTTCCTTCCCAGTTATATTATTGTTGCCATGTGCTGTACTATGTATGCCTTCACTTTTCTATTGCCATGGAATTTGTGAATGATCTCAGTGTTTGCTTTTGCATATGTCCTCTTCCTCATTTAGCATGGGTCCTAAAAGTATCCTTTTTCCATTAGAGATTAGTATTACTGGAATGGTTATTGGTCAAATATAAAGTGGCTGCCGTGGGGTGGAGGTGGGGGCAGGGGTGGGTTGTTTGAAAAGTTCTGGCATTATGTTACATGTGATCTGTAGTCACGCAAACGTGTGAACACCAAAAAAGTCTTATGTTATTGATGTGTACAGTAACCATGTATGCCCCCTACTGCTGCAGTCTCAAAGCAGTCACAGTGAACTTCCTGCGTTGCCCTGGTTTTAATAATTGCCTTTTCAGAACGAGGCGGCAATGATCCAGGGAAAAGCCTCCCATGTTGAACAATCATAATTATCCTCCTGATTCCGCTCTTACCATAACAGTATAATTATTGTTATTATTGCTCAACGACCTTTACATACATGATGGATGTCTTGTGTGTGTGTATAGCTGCGCCTGAGCGAAGGGTTCAAAGAGACTGCAAGTGCACACGCGCATTGGTGCGCGCACCGTGAACGTGCATGCGCGGGTATTGTGGCGTCCAGTCAGGAAGGGGTTTCAAGATCCCTCAGTGGGTTAACAGCGGTCTCCCACGCTTGGCTTTCTCCAGTCCCCCAC
Source organism: Gymnoscopelus braueri (assembly GCF_963280865.1). Taxonomy (NCBI): domain Eukaryota; kingdom Metazoa; phylum Chordata; class Actinopteri; order Myctophiformes; family Myctophidae; genus Gymnoscopelus; species Gymnoscopelus braueri. The sequence goes on along the minus strand of NC_137621.1, from coordinate 30,873,809 downwards.
TCTGTACAGTAAGTGAAGCGTTTTCATAAATCATGTCATTAAGATAACGTCGCGAGCGTGGCTGAGGGTCATACATCACAGTCCCTGACAAAGCCAGATCTCCTCAAAAGCCTTACCCTCTGCACAATCTGCTGATTAAGGTATTCCTATGCACTGAAAAAATCTTCAGTGCTAAAGCTGCAATGTGTAAATTTCATAGCCTATCAGAGATTTGAACCCAGGTCTCCCATGTGGGAGAGCAAACTTCTACTGCTCTTCCAAGATGGAATCTTCATGGTGTCACGACTAAATTTCTCAATGGAAAAGTATGGAAACCTCCATGCAGATGTGCTAGCTATAATAGGCCTATTGTGTATTAACATATTACACCTATTGGTTAAAATAACATTTATACAGTTTTTAAAAGTTCTAGTTCTAGAATGCAACTTTAATGTAACTCCGAGTGTACAAATGGATACATTAACACTGAGGATTTCACTTTGTATGGTTGTATTAAACATTGCCTGATGCTGTTTGTAGCATAGGAAGACGGCTAAATATAGTACGAGATTGCCACAGATTGCAGACAAATTAAGTTTAGTTAGAGTAAAGCATGATTTGAGGTAAACATGTGTAACATATAAACTTGAGCAAAATAAGTCTTCGAATGCCCACTGGTCCCCATAACAATGATCTATTTTCCTCTTCTATAAGTGGTACTCACCATAGGCATTTTCCTCATTTTTATTGGGCCTTACCTGCTTCAGTATAAGATTAATTTCAGCCATGAGAGCAATTTAAAGCCTATTAAAATATGTCAACCCGTAACCAGTACGATGCCACAAATAGTACGCCAAACCATCCATTATTTTGCCATCATTGCCGTTTTAGTAGCCTATGTGTCTACCTGTTGGATGTATCAATCTATTTAAGGAAGTATGGCATCCCATGCTACATAAATTACCTTTTCACTTCATGCCTGGTCACAGTCCACTGATTCCCTTTGACATTGTGATCCTTCACATTTCCTGAGAACGGTAATTAGCTGAAGGAGATAATAAATCTTGTTTTGTTTTGTTTTGTTTATTTCTTTAAACATTTGCTGTTGAGATCTATTTCCCCCCTGCACCAAATTAAATGAGGGGGGAGGCTATACTAATGATAGCTACACTCTAGTAGCATGCAATTTCTTCAAAGAGTACAAGAACAGAATAAACTCCTTTCCAAATGTAATATCTGACATCTGTTCTATAAAAAAAACTATCCCACCACTCACTGAAGAAAATAAAAACAAAACAAATCCATGTTCATTTATACATTGAACAGATTAACTCATTTGTACAACGTCAGAGTGAAATGATCACTGAGGATTTTACGGTGTACCCATGAGCTTCTAATAATCAATGTAATTTCCTTGACTGCTTGAAAATCTGTCAGGACAGCCGCGATGGCAGATACTCTGCCTGGTTTTAAAGGAGACACGTATGGGGAGAGAGAAGCATCAAGAACCAAATACAGATGTGTCCGGTTAAGTAGCCATCCTTCAGCACTAGCATGCTTCATTTTAACCAAGCCATCCACAAACCCCACGGACATCTGTCTGTCAAAAATGTAAATGACTCCTCTGAGCCAAAGCACACATTAAATATGAGGGATGTGCCTTCGCCTGCCCTCCCAGACCGAGACACACAGTCTAGCAGGGTGTGTGTGTGTGTGTGTGTGTGTGTGTGTGTGTGTGTGTGCGCGTCTACAGTATGTGAGAGACGTGTGTGTGTGTGTGTGTGAGAGAGAGAAGAGAGAGAGAGACACAGTGTGTGTGTGTGTGTGTGTGTGTGTGTGTGTGTGTGTGTGTGTGTGTGTGTGTGTGTGTGTGTGTGTGTGTGTGTGTGTGTGTGTAGGGGGTGGGGGCTGCTTGCGAGGATGGGAGAGGCGGGGGGGATCTGATTTAGAGAGACGTCGGCAAAGCCCCCCCCCCCCTTCCAAAATCAACATTACTTCAAACATGAGGTCATCTAAACATCTGTCTACAACATGTCCGCCGGGAGTTCAATCAAAGCCCCGCTAAAACATGTACAATTGTTTCTGGAAATAAATATTAGGCCTAATTCGGCTCTGATTGTGGCAGCCAATCGAAGCTGGGAGAGGAAACAGTCGTTTGTAATGGGCATCTCGGTCAGTGAATAATCTTCATGAAGTTCCCCCCGCTTTGTTTGACTTTATTTATTTGATTTTCTCTCGCTCTTTACTTCCTTCACTTCATTTAAGCTAAGTGGCTTTATTTGTTCTATCCCGCCTAATCTTAGACTCACTGTTTAAAACCAATTAAATCAAGAGAGTTGGGAGTGTAATTTGAATGAAGTTCTGACAGTGCGACACAGAGAACCCAATCATACTCTACGCCGTCTGTCTCTTGTCGTCACACTCCATTTGCTACCGAGGTATCAATTTACTCAAAGAATTGAAAAACAGGATATTTGGTTAGGAATGACGAAAAACTACACATTCAAGCAATTTACAATGTAAATTAAGTAACATTAATGGATATTTAAGCATGAATTTATATATTTACAATTGTTTACATATTTTGAATGTATTAGTTTATTCATAAAATAAACACTGATCATGTCCTTCTCCATGTGACTTACTTTTCCAGTATTTGACATTAAATACATATTTCTCATATCCCACAACCTACATAGCCTTCTTTGTTATTTTTATAAATCACAATATAAAAAGGAAGCCCAATAATATCCCAATACTTTCTACCAATTAGCATGCAAAAGTCATTGCTGACAAGAAACACCCACTGCTATTTAGCATAAAGACAAACAGTAAGCCACTGCTTCCCCCTTGTGGTGGCAAACATGAATATTATATGAAACTGAAGGGCTACAAAAACGGACTACATTATTCACTTGTGTTTTAAGCATGACCTTCAAAACACTGTACAACATGACAATTACACACTCACATTTAAACACACACACACACACACACACACACACACACACACACACACACACACACACACACACACACACACACACACACACACACACACACACACACACACACACACACACACACACACACACACACACACACACACACACACACACACACACACACACACACACACACACACACACACACACACACAGTGATTTTACACTCTGCTCTGGCACTCAGCATATTGCAGAGGGACTGAAACTTAACAGTCTTGTGACTGTAAACCTTCATCCAACAAGAGAAAGAACTAGTGCCTAACAGCTAATCCTTACAAAAGGAGGTGGCGCTGAAGCAGTGCACCACTGGTCTCTCCAACGGTAAAAATAAACTGCAGCTTGTCCAGACAGCCAAAACCACCCCCCTTCCTCAAAATCTGTGACCGGGTCACACATAAATTAACACTGGTCTCCCTCCATCCTTGTTAACACTGAATCAAGACACACAACAATAACAACACCCCAGAGAGAACTTGGATCTGGAGAGGACTGAGGCCGAGTGCAGGTGAGGGGAAACACTGAGGTCATTCTACTGGGGGCAAAGTATTTTATGATTTTTGTTTTTTCAAGATTCAAGATTTTCTGCCCTGTGCCTGTTGAGTAACTGACATGGGACGCCTCCCAAAAGGTTACATCCAGGGTGAGGGTAGACACAAGCCCCCTCAGGTAGTGGTGGATGGATCGGTGCATGGTGCTAGGCTGGGTAGTGGTGGCTGAGTCGGTGCATGGGGCTAGGATAGGCGGTGGTGGGTGGGTCGGTACATGGGCTGAGTAGGCGTTAGTGGGTGGATTGATACATGGAGCTAGTGTAGTATTGTGGAATTCTGTATTTACTAGTAATTGTTGACGCAAACTGAGTCGGAGACACTTCACATTATAAGATAGTAGTTTATTAGAGAGTTAGGCTACTGCTTGTGTCACTGGACCAAGCTGTACTCTAGGCAGGGTATGGCGGTGGATTGGTGTGATGTGATTTCTTTGAAAGGACATACTGGATAAGGATTGAGGATTCTTCACTAACGGGTGGGAGCAGAGTGGCCTAGTAGTACATACAATACAGGCAAAACCCAGAAAAACAGGCGGCATTGCCAGAGTACACACAATACTCGTTCCTATTAAAATGACAGGAGGAGAACAGTTCTGACTGCGGACTTCATAATGAAAATGTATAAACTGTTTAAGTTACTTGCTTGTTTATGTCAATGGCTTTATTTCAGAACAGTATCAAATGAATCATACTCGGTCCATTTGTATGTTGCATTAAACACTGAACCAAGATACAGTGTGCTTACCAAACAAACAATAACACATTTGTTATGTCTGTGTTGTCTGCTAGCCATTCTGACTCAAACAATTACAATGTTGCCTTTCCCACTCACATATGACAAATTCACTTATAGTAACTACAACCCAGATCCTGTATTTCAATAACAATAGATGTATATGTATCTGTGCAGCACCCTGTATGAATCATGATACTCTGACAGTTTAGTGTTTCTGAAGGCTTCTGCATTGGTCTTTAAATATTGGCCCAAGAGACAAAACTTTAAACAACATATTTTTGAATTACTAAATATTTAGAGATACATATAGTTTTACTTTAAGATATTATGATTTTGTAATCAATACAATATTTTTGTACTGTACAAAATAATATCTAGGTCATCATTATATGGGAAGAAACATGCACATTTAATTCTACTTAGCCGTTAGTACTACTGCACATCAAAACAAGGCTTATTTGAATGGATTCCCTCAAATAGACAGTATGATGTCATTAAGTTATTCTCTAACTCATCATTAGTAGAACTGCTCCGCTTTCGTCTTTTTATGACATCAAAGATTACAGCCTTTCTTTAATGCGTAGTACTATAAAAGAAAGGCTTTTATAACATATGTGCCGTCATAAAAGAAAGACATCACAAGTGACGTTATTAATGTTCAATCACATTGTTTTTTAATTGTCAAAAGTTAATAGGAAGATCATGTTTGTATTCTGTTATTAGATTATAATTTTATTGTGTACCGTTTTTTCAAGAGCATGAATCATTTGGCATTCACACTTTAACATGTATTGTATATGCTCATCTCCAGACCCTGACAACATCGTTTTATGTACAGTAATGCAAATGTAGAGGAATATGTCAGGATGTGATTGTACAGAACAGAGGAAGCTATAAACGGAGTAAGCAAGTAAAACCATGACTGTGAAGTGTAATACATAATAATTACATGCAATACAATTATGAGATGAGTCATAATTGAGACTTTTCAACAAAATACTATGGTATAACGTTGTCAAGTCCTTTTTAAACCTCCATGAATCAAAGAGGGCGGTATTGCAAAGCATGCATGCATGCATGCGTACATGCTTTTTTCCACATGGCTGTCAATGTGATGTCATACAGCACAGGCAGATGGAAGGACCCAAACAGCTTTGTGCTCAATGGCAAAGGAAATACTACTCATCCTGTACTAGATGGTGCTTTTTCAGCTGGCCTAGGGATTCAAACCAACAACCTTCCAGACAGACAAGCCAGCTTCTCTAACTTGAAAGCCTCATAGAGTATTTATGATATATTATGATATATTGTACAATACAAGGCTCTGGAAATTTTGCTAAATGGTTTTAAATAAATAGAATGTCAACTTCAGCAAATAAAGCTTGTTTTACATCTGGAGTAAACAAAGTCCAAAACAATAGTCTTGCCTCTATACACACATTGCAAGGTAATTCAGACAGACAGACAGACAGACAGACAGACAGACAAATTCAGTCATACAGTAGCAGCACTGCAGTAGGCATGAAACGCAGGACAGACAGAGAAAGTACAAAAAAATAAAAAAGAAACAAGCAGTCAAGTAAATGTGTGTGTGTGTGTGTGTGTGTGTGTGTGTGTGTGTGTGTGTGTGTGTGTGTGTGTGTGTGTGTGTGTGTGTGTGTGTGTGTGTGTAAAGTGTTAACCAGCTACACAGTGGCAGTATGGATAACTATGTACAGTCAATCTACAGTGAATGCAATGGGGAATATACAATCTATCCACATTAAACATTACTTTTACAGCAGGCCTCTAATTATGATACCAGTGACCAGTGTACATCCCAGTAGTCTATGAGCAAAAGTGCCAGAGTCATGAGTAGGAGTCATTAATCCAAGGACAGAACAGACCGCATGGTGGTTTGGTTATGTACAGTAGCTCAATAAATTGATGATTGAAGAATGTTTGTCTTATAACCACAATATCTGGTTAAGAAACTTAAAGCAGTGGGTTTCTATTTCAGAAATAAGTTGTGCTTTTCTCCTGAGGCAAAAATACTTTACTAGTATTAGATTATGGTGATGTTTTATGTAGGAATGCCTGTTCCACCTCATTACACGTGTTGGACACTGCTTACCATGGTGTATTAAGATTTATTACCGGTTAAAGATCACTTTCCCATCATTGCATTCTGCATGCTAAAGTCAAGTGGCAGTCCCTGACTGACCACAAGCTGCTTTATACGGATACACCTTCATCTATAAAGAAAACATTGGTCAACTCCCTTTACCTTGGTTCATACTTCACCATCACATCAACCCCCTCTTACGATCACAGGACTATTTACATACCCAAAACTCGAAAAACTAGAGTTTGGGGAAATGGCTTTTGTGTACTCTGCTCCCTCTTCCTGGAATGGACTTCAATAAACTCTGAAACTGCAGGCTTTCATTACCATATCTGCTAAAGTTATAGACATGCTAATGTCTATAATAATGATACACGCTGAGGAAGGCTTGACGCCGAAACGCGTCTGTGTATGCTGTCCGTGCGTCTATGAATTAAAAGTTCCTGAAGGCTATTACTTTATTAATGTCTATAATATAAACCTTCTCTCCCTAGCAACCACCTTCCGGTCTAATTGGCCTCAATCCCTATCAATTGTCTTTCCTTTTCTTGTCTGTTTGTTGTATTTAAGATGACCAGGTCTTGCTTGAGAAAGAGATAAGTAAATAAAATTAATAAATGTCTTTATGCTATCACAATAATGTTTTCACATAGCTCTGGTCACTGGTATATTCCATAATGTGAGATTAAGATTCAATAACATTGTTTTTGTGCAAATGTTTATTAATATGTAATGTAATGTAACTGACTGGTTGATTGATATATACCTTTTTGCAATTAACGTATTTTCAGACACTAGGCATATACTGTAGATTTAGTTGAGAAAGGTGTTAAGTGTTACAATTTACACACTATATATTCATATCATTTATTTCTCACACAGCCAGTCCACAATCTAGCCATACCACATACATGCAGTTGCATGCTGTTCATAAAAGAGAGCTCTCTTATCATGTTTGTGTTAAATTATGACTACATGATTTTGACTCAATAACTATAATCTTAGTAGTATCTCAATTGGCTTGGTTGGCTCATGAAAACTAGTCATCATTTTTACTTAATTAACTCACAATTATGACTTGTATTGTGAATGGTATTGGGTGTGTATATATATCTACTAATTACAATTCAGTAAATATGATTTAGGCCCAGCTCTCATAGGTTTAGAATATAATTCATTGTGAGAGAGGAGGATGTTTCTATCTCGTCTCACACAAGTCCTTTCTCTCCACCACTCGCTCTCTCCTGGCAAACAGGAGTCGAGTGGACTACGTGTAGTCAGGTTCCACACTTGATATATACAGTATCAAGTGCAATGGTTTGAGAAACAAGGGGGCTTTGATAATTTTTCAACTTTTTACAGCTTATGAAAGTACAGAATGTAAGCTTTCAAATTATGTGTCATTCATTGAAATCCAGAAACTATTTGAAGAAGATATGCTTATTTGAATGTTGTTAAAGGGATATTTCACTTTCCAAAAAACTTTGGGTCATTTTATCGTCTACTCAGGCTTTTGTGAGCCCCCCAGACCGTTTTTAAATTGCTTGATTTAGTATTTAGATATTTGATAATCATTTTATCAGACACGCCCCCTTCCTATACCAACCCATTATAACTTCAAACTCCATTTTAACCTGTTAGATTCATCAAAAACACCCGTCCTTGTTTCTGCTGACTCACCCTGCCCTCCTAATACGTGAGGGGGGCGTGTTTTTTACTTTTTTCATTCATTATTATTATTTTGTTAATTGTATTTTTTTTTTTTCATTTTCCAAAAAGAATATTAAAAATAAATGAAAAAATCGAAAAAAACACGGCCCCCTCGCGTATTAGGAGGGCAGGGTGAGTCACCAGAACCACAATCTGGGAACCCAGATCCAACTGAAAATGAAAAACAGCGACCTCTGCTGTTTGTTCTATGTCTGTTGGCTCTGGGCGGAAGAAAACGTAACACCAGTGCGCAAGGAAACCGGGGTTTAGGTCTGCCTTCAGCTTTCACTTCCGGTGGGTGCCACTATGTTTTCATTCCCACTAACAATATTTCTACACGGAACACTAACACCACTTCTCCCAGAGAACATGGATCGTTTTGGTTATAAGCCCACTTGTTTCTATGATGAAAGAGTAAGTTAAAATGTGAATATCTTTCCGTGGTTTTGTCTGCTCCGCGGACGCTATTGTTAAATTAGTTTGGGTTTGTTTCGAGGGGGAAAGATCGACGGACATGTGAATCCCGCCCACTACATTTGATTGGGTAAAGCGCGGCCTGCTTCCTGATCTGAAGGCACTTGTAGCCAATGCGCACACGTTATGACGAACCTCCCCGACAGATTCCAACGCAGTGCAGAATCTGTTCTTGAGAGATTACCAGAACCAAGGACGGGTGTTTTCGATGAATCTACCATGTTAAAAATGGAGTTTGACGTTATAATGGGTTTGTATAGGAAGGGGGCGTGTCTGAAGAAATGAATATCAAATATCTAAAAATACTGAAACAAGCAACTTTAAAACGGTCTGGGGGGCTCACAAAAGCCTGAGTAGACGATAAAATGACCAAATTTTTTTTTGAAAGTGAAATATTCCTTTAAACCTCTAACCAAGAATCTGAGTAAAAGGCTCGCAAACTTTGTGAAGTTTTTCCACACTAGGCTACTGTCTGGCAGTCAGGTAAGAGGTATGAACAATGGCTTCTAAACTCCACCCCTAACCTATTGGTGGTGATATGTACTGCAGTAACTACGATTTGGTTCCGCTTTCCCCTGCGATTTAGTTTTTTTTTACTGATAAATTGGTTTAAAAGTGTTTCAACTGGTCAGCCAAATGAGGTATCGGCATATAACTTAAGTGATATTAAATGAATTGTATATCTGTTCTTGAGGTAATTGTTTATCCCCCCAAAATCACGAAGGCTAATTTGACCTTTGGGCAGTGGTGGCTTATCCAACGGGCTTGAGGTGCTGAAGCACAGGGCACCAACCTGGGGGGGGGGGCACCAAACGGCGTGAAGAAAAAGAAAAAGCGGCAAAAAACTGCAAAATTTAGAAGCAGACCCCCCTTTGACAAAACGCTTCCGGGGGGCACCGAACCGGGTCCAAGCACCGGGCACCACGAAGGGTTAATCCGCCCCTGCCTTTGGGATATACATAAATAAGTCGGTGTGTCCAAAAACGTAGTTACTGCACTTTGGCTTTGTAGGGCAGTGTAGCTGAAACCTGAGACCAATAGCCACACATTATCAGAAACTGCAATGTACATGTTGGCTTTGACATGTGTGGCTCCACCCTCCAGAAGGGTGCAAGGAACACAAAACACAGCTGTTTACTAACTAATTTAAACAATTCTAAAACGGATATGTTACAATGAGAAGGATCTCAAACATACAACACGTGACAATGTCCATACTTATTTAGTCAAATTGCAGGACTTCAAAATAATTGCCCACTTGTTTGCCTTTTCGCTGGACAGGGAGAGGGACACAGGGGTAAGCGGAACCAAACGTTGCGGGAATGTTTTCTGGAGGTTCCATTTACAGACACATTCCGGCAGGGAGCGACTCGAGGGTGATCATTAATAACATCAATAATGCTCGAGTGTTCGATGAACCGCCGCGGTTACCTTGTTCACATACAGCAGAGCACAGGAACCTTCTGAACTTACATCGCAACACTGTTGCCATAGTTAAACTTGAATTCAACGTGGGGGTGGATTCCCAAACGGACTCTTGTACTCTATTGGCTACTAACTATAGCCAGGCTACCTTCAGAACGTATTTACTTTACTATCACCTAGAACGTAATGATCAATATCATTTAACAACGGGTTAAAAAATAACGTACCTGCGGATCCGCCGGCCATTATCTGATGAGATGCTTCCCGTAGTAAACCTCCGGGTTTTTTGGTTGTCATGTTGGAACTTTCCAATGAGTTGCCTGTAAGCAGCAAACATTAAAAAAAACATCTAAACATTGGCACTACAAAGAAGTGGTATAGCGACACACGTATATAGTTCATAGTAAAGCATTGGTACTAAGGAATAAAAACCCACCCTGTCTTTCAATGAGTCAATGTGAAAGTGAGGTCTATATCTTGTGTCACTGGTTTAGACTACTTAGATCGGATATTAAGGGCAGCTGGTCGCTGTTCAGTCGCTGCCTCCACGCTGTGTAGAGAGTCGCAGCGATATCTTTCCGAGTGCTGTCTGTGGTACCAGTGTAGCAACGAGGCTGCTATGGTGTCAGTTACTCCAAAACAGCTGCTTCACAAAACTCGTGCTGTAAAGAGCAAGCAAACTATACATTAATGTAAATTCCCCAGAGAAATTGACCTGCAAGTGCGACAAAGCTCGACATGACCAGCATGTCAGACGCCTTCCAAACTATTTGAAATCACAATGTAAAACAATTAATAATATTAGTAATTAATTGTATACAAGTAGGCTACATATACAGACAGTATCTACTCAAAATAGAAAATATATGGTGTTGTATTATACGCCAACCCAAGGCCCACATTCTGAAATGTATCTGGATTTATAAAAATTGGCTACTAATTAACATTTTACATAAGCAAAGCATACATAGCTTTGAGCTGTATCCTGTCAGACCTGTCTGAGGATGAGACTGTTTGAATTGATTAGGTAAGGCCATTATGTAACAATATAGATTTGCATACATTTTGAACTTGTGAAAATGGGACATTCTGCATAATGAGTACTTTATACTTTTGGTACTTTAAGTACATTTTGATGCCAATACTTTTGTGCTTTTACTCAAGTACATTTTGAATTCCGCACTTTCACTTGTAACAGAGTAGCCATTTTCTACATTGCAGTATTGATACTTTTACTTAAGTAAAAAATGTGAATACTTTTTCCACCACTAGAGTAGGACATGCATGAGTGCACTCCTATAGGTCAAGATTGTGGATGGCTGGCTTGCAAGACTATAAGGTCAAGGCGTAAATTGATACGGTATCATGGTTGCTTAACTTAGTACTTCGTTCTTATTTGTGTGAGTAGGCGTAGGCATATACTCTAAATGATTTATATTTTCTTCTTCATAAACCTAATGTATACATGGGTAAAAAAAAGAAAAAGAAATCCATAGCCACATTGGCCAGTGGGGAATAGGAATTTCTTCTTAGAAATAGCCCATTGAAAATGAATGAACAGACCAAATAAAACTACTGAATTATATAGATAGAAATATCATAGGGGTATTAAACCTGATTCTTTAGCTACATATAGGCAAACTCATATCCCAATACCATAAACAGTCTTGCACAGATTTTCTTGGTCTGACATATACAGTAGGCCTAATCATGTAATGCAATACATTTGTGTTTATGCTCCAAGTAATGTAATTTCTTGAATACAGCTCTGCAAACTTCTTCAAATCTTTAGAGAGAAATGTGCCATTTTCAAACTAGTATACAATATTTAAATCTAAAACCGTTGTACCCAAATCTAATCTAAAGACCGGTGAAAATGTTCAGATAGTCAGTTGCATAGGAGGCTAAGGAAAAGTTTAGATTTAATATAGGTGAACATTTTGAAGATTTAAAAACATACATTTTATGTTTCTCTCTGACACACACACACACACACACACACAATACATTACACTCACCGCACGCACATACACACAAGCACACACACTGCCCTATAAGCTTAGTTTTCAAATCACTTTCACATATAAAGCCTGCAAAACTATGATAACAAATATAGTCAGCTATTAAATGAGGTTTTGGAACAAAACATTGCCTTAACTATCGCCAAGAAAACTATCCTTTTAAACTGGAAAACTAGAAATACAATAAACATTAAGCAATGGATAAATCTCCTCAAAGAACACGTATATCAATGGAACAAATTACATATTACACTCCAGCACCAAACCTCATACTTGAAAAAATGTAGGCCCCCTCTATCATCACATCAGCCTGTTAACTAGCTGCACCGACACACACACACACACACACACACACACACACACACACACACACACTGTGTGTGTGTGTGTGTGTGTGTGTGTGTGTGTGTGTGTGTGTGTGTGTGTGTGTGTGTGTGTGTGTGTGTGTGTGTGTGTGTGTGTGTGTGTGTGTGTGTGTGTTATTTAGACACTTTGACCTTGAATTGTGCGTGTATTAAATACAATCAAGTACTGGCACACACACATTTTGTGCTTTGCGTTAGGTATATGATGATAGACAGATGAGGACATTTGACATATCTTGATATAATAGGCTGTAATGCAAGAATATCTGTGATCTGACAATAACAGAAAAAGAACGAAAAAACAACAAGGTTTTGGAACAATGAGTGCATGTTGCCACACTGAAATCTTTAAATTAATATTCAAGGTGGATTAAAAATCTTATAAAGCATTATGGCTGGGCCACATTGCTCCATGGAAAAATTAGAGAAGTTATTTGTTTTTTTGACGAGCGATGGAGGTGCACACTGAGTCAGCATTGAGGCCTATAATGAGTATTTCATTTCATAAAAGAGCAGCTACGGAACAAGGGCTTCAGACAAACCATAAAAATGAATGATTTATAACGCGAATTTGGCAGGAAAATGCCATTACCACTTTGACCCGTTTGGACAGAAAGTCAAAGCTGCTTGCAACCCCCTAAACTCACACACTGGATACACCATGTATACAATATAACCAGCATCAAGTGTAAATCCATAATGTTATGATGTAATGAGTTAAAAAAAAGTTATGATGACAGTGTAAAACAAGTGTTCTTTTTCCCCATGAGACTAAATTGCATAACGGCGCGTTTCCTGGGTAAATTACACTCATTGGTGGAAACTTGTCTTCCAAAGGAAGTAATTCAGTATCTCAGTCAAGACTAGAAATGCAATTCTTTTTTTATTTAGACTGAAATACAAAAATAGATATTGAAACCAAGTATAAGTTCACCCATTGTTGTCTAATGATGAAAATGAAATATCAATACAAGTTTAGAATAGTTTGAGAAAGTAAAATAGAATCAAATGCAGACGATAATATTGTGCCAGCTATTTTATTGTCACACACATACAGTACACATCCACCGCTACAAACATTATTGCTCAAAACAATCTCTTTCACATATAAAAGTAACAAATATAGTCTGCTCTTAAATTATTCTGCTACATGAAGCAAACAGTCAAAAATCATGTAACTTTCTAAATATAACTGTGACAATTCTGGAAAACAATACCTTTAAGCAAAAGCCCCAAAATGCTGGAAATTAAATAAATAACTAAGAGGAAAATGACCAAGACAGTGGTTCTATCCAAACATTTCAAGTCATCAAAACATTTTGGTAGCTCTATTCTGTGTCCACTCGTAAAACACTTAAAATGTATTTTGAAAATAGCTGATCTACAAGCTCACAACCCATCCTGATACAGCGCGTTGTGAGCTTGTTGATCAGCTATTTTCGAAACATTTTATAAAATGCTGAATTATAATTATTATTTAATTATTTTAAAGTGGTTAATGCCTGTGAGTTCGACTTTTCTGTTGAAAAGGTAAGGCTTAGTGAGTGGTTGGTATTGTCAAAGGAATTATCACTTCTTTATCTACAGCAAATTAACAAAAAAAAACACACTAGTAATGTAAATATCACTACTAAACTTTCCTAGACACCTGCCATATTGGTTGTAGACTTTGAGCCAAATAGCCTTTGCAGATACATTTTTTAACCTACTAAAGTGCCAAACGGGTGTATAGTAGGCTACCACACCATCAGTTTGAGTGGCAGAAAAGTTTAGACAGTCAGAGGTAAGTAATATGAAAACCACTGTAGCGTAGTTGTGGTTGATAACTTTCAACTGATTTGTTGTGATGTGGTACTGGATACCCCGCTCAATTGTTACTCAGTAGGTTCAAACACATGCTAAGAATTGTCTGACAATTTGACCTGGATCTGGCTGCTTGCATGACTGTGACTAGATGCATAGATGATGGGAATGACACAATTAAGCCCATGATCATGGAACAGTTTTTCTTCAATGCTATGAAGACGACAATATACAAATAGATTAATATTAGATGCAGATTACATCTACAATTACAATTTACAATTACAATCTAATTGGAAAGTATGAAAAACTAGACACAGAATTTGTGTTAATGCACACTATGCTGTATCAGTGAATTTCAACAGGTCCCTTTCCGATAATACAGTACCGCTCAAGCATTATTTATGCTTCTGTGTCAAAATAACTAATTATTATTTGCTGAAAATCTAGTGTTTTCATTAAGCAACATGGTCATATGACAAAGTATAAAGTAGCAAATCCCCTTACATCAGGTAGTCTATGGAGGAGCACATACCAGTGATCAATCACAATGAATGACATAATGACGATGCCATGCGAAAGCCTCTAACTTCTAAGGGATATTTTCAACCACAGCCGTTCCATATTAAGTATGAAAGAGCATGAAAGCAACACATTTTTACTTTTTCATAGTAAAAAGGCTGAGGTCTGGAAGACTGGAATAGATGAACGCCAGGGCAAAGGCAAGACAGGGAGGTGTGGCCTGCTACTAAAATGACTTCTCGCCAAGTGGAAGTTCAAGAAGTGGCAGCCAGTCCTTGGCTCTCTGTTCTCTTTTAAATAACATTTTTCCAAGGCTTGATCTTTAAGGAAGAAAGTGATCTTCATGTACAGTAACAGAAGCAGAGTTGGATCACCCTTTTGTTGTAGAAATAAATACAGTCCAAATGAGAATTAATATCTCTGAATCTAAATCTTCATACATACCACAGATTCTGGAAAAATACAAAATAAAAAAAAGGAAAATGATTTCCCGTTTCCTCTTTAGCAAAATGTAAAAAAAACTCCTGTATGCAATGCATTGCACTCCAGGTGAATGAGGGTAAAACGATGCCGCATTCTTCTATACCGTCCGTGAGTGTTAACGAGTACGAGTCCTCTCCCTGTCATACCCTGTGGTTTAACAGTTTTACTGCCGCTAAGGTGCACCTTTAGGAGGTGGTCATTTATGCAGTTCACAGTAGTGTCGGGCCCTTGGTGGTGTAGTTCATGGAGGGGAAGTGCCGACTGTCTACGTCCCAGTGGCCCTGGGGCTGGTGGTGGGAGGCAGACGGCAGGATGGGGGTCCAGTGGTTGATGTAGCTCGCCATGAGTAAAGTCAATTCCAGGATCTGGGAAGGGGAAGGACAGGTAAGATCAAATTGGGGATAATAGCTTTGCCATTATTAATATTCGTTTCATTTGATTCTGGGGAGCTGGGAAATGCACACTTGGTCACACGGGATCTCTCAAAGCTGATGTGAAAACCTTTAGAATTGCAACTGAACTAGTGCTCAAACTTATTAGCACGTCCTTCTGTAGTAATGTGACTCTGTGCTAAGGCCCCTTTGAGATTGTCTGCAATATACAAGATCAACCTGCTTTCTCCATTAGCCCAAGGTAGTTGAGTGTAATCCTATTTCATGACGGTTCAATAAAGACAAAGTTAAAGTTAGCTTTTCTTTTGCTTATCTTCGTCAGTTATTAGAAAACCCTCATAACACTTCAGCAGTTTGAGAACTGATTTCACCAACCCATGGTTTACTTAACGCCTCAGTTGCTAATTCCTTAGATCATCTAGCCAAGTGATAAATAATGACCTGGACTAGCGTTGCAGAAAAGCGGAAACTTGGCTCAGCATTTGAAGGTCTGAGACTGTCCACAAATCAATCTCCGCCTGAACATTTGTCCAGATGTACAACAGGAAAGCTTACCTTAGGTTTGGCCATTGCAAACAGCAGCTTCTCCACACTCTTTTTCCCAACTCCTGGCTCCCTCTGCTGGCTCACGACCACCATGAAGTCGTCGCGGCATCCACCAAAGGTAATGACAGACTGATAGGAGTACGTGATCAGGGTGTGCTAAAAACCAAAGGATTTTCAGTGTGAAACATACAGTAGAAATGAAACGTGGAACAGTCAGTTTTTACTCTCGACCCAGAATAGACCATGTAATTCATGTCGGAAACCATTCTGGTGGTCTTTTTTTGTGTGTGTAAGGTACAAATTGAGTGCAAAGAAGCATAACATAATTTCCGATGATTTATTGTGAATTTCTTTCTCTTTTACCATAAGCGTTACATGAGAGCACATGAGTGAGGCTGACGCCAAACCGAGAAACGAAAATTAAGGAACACAAGCTGCCGAAAATTACAGAGCTCAAGCTAACGTTTATATGTTGGAACTGCTAGGTCCCTTGGGGTCAAGGGCGTTGAGTCAGTCATTGGTCATTTTTGCTTTCCTGTGGAGCTCTGGTGTTTCCAAACACCACAGCAGAAAAATCATTCCAGACCAGAGGGTCAACAAACCTCTGCAGCTGCGGCCTGGCCTGCAATCCAAACCTTTAGTTTTAAACCTGTGAATCCAGGGGCTTAACCAAAGCAAATTTCTAAATCATTTATTTAGAAAACTGATTTTCAGGTATGTTATATAGATGCACACCGTCTTCACTTGCTCAATAGAGAAAACTTGTATTATTAAAAAGGCAACGTTTCGGTCATGGACCTTCCTCAAGCATCAGATGACTGAGGAGCCAAGATTATTAGTTATTGTTAGACATTGTTTCCTGAGATGTAATGCCAGCTAGCCTACCAGCAAGCGATTCATAATCATCTCCGTTCATAATATAACTCACTGACGTGATTCCGAGGGTGAGCATGAGACCGACTGCATCCCAGATTTCTTTCTGATGGGTTTGATTGGCTGTCAGTGTTTCTGTCGTTCATAGAATCGTGCTGAAAGTGGTCCAAACGATATCGTTCACAGCTACAGTTATCGTTCAAGTTGTGGTATGGACTCTGCCATCCACTTGAATTAGAACTATTTTAACCAATTAAGACCTGAGGCCGATTCTACAAATGTCTTCTAAATCCTAACAGTTTTCTAAAAAACATATGTTGCTATAACAGTGGTGCTCAAACTTTTTGAGCACCAAAATTATATGTATTTGGCCGCAGACCCCATCACAAAATATTTTGTTCCAGGGACCCCCAGAAGCAAATATTTTAGTTAAAAATGTTTGTTTTAGAGAATATATATTCAAAGATTTGCACACATTTTCAAGATTAAAAACAAGCTCGTAGCGCGGCACGAAGTGACATGCTATGAGCTTGTATATCTAATATTTTTGAATAGCCAAAGTATAAAATAATGCTTTTTAGCTCAAGTCTAAAATGACACAGATGCTTTCCCGCCGGTAATGGGTTAAAATGACATATTAATAGTTATCGTTGTCATGCATGGCGTGAACAGAGTTTACCGATGGAACCAAATGGACCCGTGGTTCCATTTGGTTCCATTGGTAAACTCTCAGAGTTATGGGGGTCCTTGAAATTAAAAGGTTTGGGAGCCACTGGTGTAAACCGTTTCCCTGCTGTAGACTTACCATAGTGTAGTCCAGAACACACAATCCATCCTCATTGACAGCTAGCCACACCTGACACTGTTCAACAGGAGAGGGCGGGACCGGCTATGGACAGGAAGCACAAATAAAGTTAACCGCTTGAGCCCTATACACTTCGGCGTATGTCGAATAGCGAAGATAGCTTGATCTACAAGCTCACAAAGCGCTACATCACAACACATGAGTGAGTTAGTAGATAGGCTTTATTCGCTATAAAGAAAACCCACATTGGCCTATAATGACCTGCCCCCCATAGGGAAGCCAGGTTGAAAGTCAGTCATGCTAGCAAGGTTTACAACTTAAAATCATGTCTCACGTCTCTTTGAGTCCTGTTTTACAACATGATAGACATGCATGCAACCAGTCACGGCATGTCTTGAACTTGACAAAAGGAGAGTATTAATTTACTTGAATTCTTCAACTCCACTGCAATTACACAAGGTCAAAATTGAGCAGAGATACAGATAAAAACCATGAGAACAAGTCACAATGAGGCATATAATAAAACAAAGACAGGTTAGGAGTGAAAGGGAATCTATTTCAGCATTTACCTTAGCACTGAAGAGTTTAGCTCCAAATAGGGGCCACTTCCGAGCTACAGTTAGATATATTCTCACACACTCGGATGCACTGCATCCACGAAGCACAGACCACTTAGTGGCCAGACGTTCAGCAAGGTCCCTGAAATGGGGAAAAACAGAATATTTTGTCTTTAATCACGTGAACCCCATTCTGGGGGCGAACATTCAGAGAAAACAGCAGATCTATAAGCTCACAACGTGATTTTGAGGGTGAAAGTGTCACTGTAATTATTTGATTACATATTGTGTTTCTGGTAATTACATAGCATCACAACAAACAATAAAGATAAATTGCCCGTGGATGAGAATGTGACATATGAATGCTAAAGGCCTTTGCAGACAGGGTGCGATTAGTCCATCAGTTTTTACCGCATGCGAAAAGACGCACGAATCGAACTGGGTTCGATTGGAAAAAAAAACGCATCGCCGCATCGCAGCACGGTAAATTCGGAGCCGGTGTGCATGAGTTCATTGAGAACCATGTGTTAATTAAAAAAATTATATTGTCCGTTTCTTCCGTGCGAAAAATCGCACCCTGTCTGCAAAGGCCTTAACAGTGCATGTGTTTTACCTGAGCTGCTCATTACAGCAGTCCTGTTTGTAGCGTTTGGGATAGAAGCGCTCCAGCACCTGCAGGGGAACCAGCTGGGATTTAGGCTGAGGAGAAGCAGGAGAGGAGGCCGTCGGTCGCTCCAGATCACCGTGCTCAACCTGGGAATGGGACAGAGAGAAGGGAAGAAAATTATACTGGCTGATCTCAAGTCCAGAACAAGGCTGTCAATTACACAGTGGCACAGATGTCACTGTCTGTCGATGAGAAGGCACACGCACACGCGCGCGCACACACACACACACACACACACACAGTCACACACACACACACACACACACACACACACACACACACACACACACACACACACACACACACACACACACACACACACACACACACACACACACACACACACCTCACACATCGATGTGATGCAGTTTTAACATTTGTCTAGACTTTTTTCCAAAATGTTCCACTATAATTTAAAATAAGCCAGTTCTATAAAAGTGGTTGTCAATTTGATACTTAAAAGTTGGATTAACTAGTAAACAATGTGCAGTTTGTTCAATGTATACGGTCAGTTCACAGCAAGCCGTGTGCAGTAAACATTCACAAGCAGACTTTTAAGCTTAATCTATACTCCATTGCACAAGGGTGTCCCTTGCCAAAAAGTACAGATTGTTAGCTTGAAGATCTGTTCTTTCTGGCAAGTGACACTATCGTACCAGAAATTAGGCAGAAATGCACTGTATAAAGTATGTTTTTTTGAGTGAATGTGATGAGAAAGTGCTTCTGTAGGGCTGAGGGCTGTAGTTTTCTGCAGAGCAAACATGCATTCTATCCAGACAGTGTCATGTTGCTAACAACTCTGTTGCACTTTGATATACAATACTGGCATGCATTTGACGGTGTCTACTTGCTATCTTGTACCTCAGCTGCGGTACCTCAGTGGTAGATAATCAGCTATTAGACTGTGCAGAGATATGGCTAGAAAAAGTATCCACAGATGGTACGCTCTGCACTGTAAATAGTGCCTGCACTGTTTGTTAACCTCGCAGCGCTCTCGTAAAAAAAATTAATGCTAGACGAGATGAATGAGAGGCGAATGAGAGGTGGTCTTTATTATTTTGAAATGAGGTTATCATTTTGATTGTTATAGTTTCTTTTGCATGGCATGATTTTACTGTTTGGGATAATGCACTTAAAGTTTGGGAAATTAGGTTAGAGTTTCAGGAAATGCATCCAACGATTGAGGAAAAACTGTAACAGTGGAAGCTACTGTAACCTCACACTCAAAAGCGACCAAACACATTTTGAGAGTGAGGTAATAAATGTATTTGATTTGACTGCGCTTGTATCCTCAGATGACTTTTACCCACCTGAGCCATGAGGGCAGCTACCTCCAGAGCCAGCTCCTTGTTCACAGGGAAGTGTCCCTGGTGGACTTCGTCATTCACCTGGTAAGCCAGCAGGAGGCGCTCTCGCTCTGTCTCTCCCTTTGCGTGAGCCCGAAAACACAGCCTGCATGAAAAGATGGGTGGACAAGGACATACAGTATGAAGCAGTTTTTCAAACGATAAAATCTTAATAGACGTGACAGATAAAGTATGAAATAGAGACGAATAATAAGCAGAAGAATGCTTTCTTCTTCATGTTCAATCAATCAATCAGGCTTTAAGTGCATATTGCATTTCAAAGAGGTAATACATATGTGCAAGCCAGGACCTTCTGTTTTTATACAGATGTGTTTGGAGAAATCCTACCTGCTCTTGTACGTTAGACGGACAATTCTTGTCCCCTCATACTTCCCAGGGTGCAACTCTTTTAGGGCCTGCTCCCACTTGGAAATGACATCACAGATCTAGCACAAAGGAATAGGAAGTCAGAATTCAGAGATAGTGCACTTCAAAATGTAACTTATATTTTACACAAAAACTCCAGTCCCCACCCAATTGTTATGCGAATTAACTGTATATTCAGAGACCTTTTTCCTACACTTTCTGTTCATCAATTATAGTACACACAGGCACATCTTCACAATGTAGCTTTCACCTTGGAAATTTTTGATTTTCACAATTTTATAGTTAACAAAAAAGAATGTCACAATCGTCTAATTCTGAATGACAAAATGGCTTTACAGATATGCGGATGATGTTGCCTTTTGTTGCAACCATTCAAATATGCATCCAGATTCTGAACTTGCGGCTCTGCTTTCACCTTGGCAGAGGGTTGCAGGCAGTGCTCAGGGTCTTTGCCTGAAGGGTCGTCAGTGAAGAGAGCGAACCCAGACAGCTGAGGCTTCCTCATGCCCACCCTCTGGTTCAGAGTGTTGAGGAACTCCTCCACAGTTGTACACCCATCAAACCCCACCACCTGCGATGAAAGAAAGGACATTGTTCACCTGCACCTGTCTGCCAATACAGAAAGACTATGAGGTTGAAAATGCAACGTGAGAGAGATAAGGATAAGGTATAGTATAGTACTCACTATACTTGTATTGTGTAGTACTCAACATCATACTATACTCTTTGTGGGGAACTTTGATTTTGATCACTAGATTCTGATTTCTTGCCATGTGGAGAATCGTTTTAAAGAATTCTGTGCCTCCAGACTAGAATAAAGGTCCGATGGAATGCCGAACATTTCAGACAAACACATTGTTCTCTATTACCTATTGCACACCTACTCTGGAATTGCTGTCCGGCAAGTGGCTGCAACCGTGCATAATGTTGTCAACTGAACCCAGTTCGATTCCGGTGTTTTTCTGGATGCATTAAAAACTGATTGTCCAATAAAAAACATGCATTGCACTGTGTATGCAAGGGCCTTAAGCGAGTCAGATTACCCGAGTGATGTCACTCAGGTAATCTTCTCAGACTTTACCGCTGCAGACACTATTCCGGTGTCTAAAATCAGCAAAGCGTCCCATTAAGTCAAGTAAACAGTCGTGTACGTCTGTGTGTATTACCTGATAGGTGCTGTTCATGAAGTGAACAGGGATACTGAAGGGCAAGGAATGATGATATGGGTTCCTGAGCAGGATGGACACAATCTCCATACGAGACGGCTTAGCCTCCCTCTCCCCATTCTGTACGGTCCTCTCCACTGACCTCTGACAATATACTGCATACTTCCCAACCTCACTCCTAAAAGTACAAAAAAATTATACAGTGATTTACCCTAAAATTATTGGTTCATGCCTTCCAATATGCACCAGCCAATCAGCAATCAGCTCACCTTGGGTCAGCATTTCTCTGCAGGTATTGTCTCAAGTACCACAGGAAGTGCTGCTGGGGCAGGAAGAGAGCCACACATAGAGACAACAGCTGCCAGCACTGCACACAGAGAACAAGAGACATGGAAAACCCATCAATAAATGAATGAAGGAGCTACTCTTTCTCAGACACATGGAGTTGCTTTTCAGGTTCTAATGTCAGCTTAAATCGACAACTGGAGGGTAGTATAATTATATCTGTGCACTGTCAGAGTAACTCACTGACTCAGTCACTAAATGCTTGACTCAATAGAGGTCTCCCAGCTTTTGGTGATAAAACATGGTGGAAACAAAGTAAACTGCATTGCAGAACCAATCCAGAGTCTTTAGGGCGGTCCTTCAGATTGGGGCAGTCAGTGACAGGATTGGTTTACAAAGCAGTGAGCATGCATTTGCTAGCGGCCATTCTCGCCGCTGTACTAAATAAAGACGTATTGGTAAGCATGCAACAACTGTGGAACTCATATTATACATCTCTCAATATTTTTCAACTTAGCCCACCTCTTGTGTGTGTGTGTGTGTGTGTGTGTGTGTGTGTGTGTGTGTGTGTGTGTGTGTGTGTGTGTGTGTGTGTGTGTGTGTGTGTGTGTGTGTGTGTGTGTGTGTGTGTGTGTGTGTGTGTGTGTGTGTGTGTGTGTGTGTGTGGTTGAAACCAGTCTGACCTGTGTGAGGGAGTAATTGTTTGGCGTCCGTCGGTTTGTCTGTTTAATCAGCTGACAGTACATCTCATTCTGCAGCTCTGGGTGGGTCAGGCACACTTGCAATGCATTCTGGGCCAGCGATGTGTGGTAGTCGATTGATGGCGACTCCACCAGCACGTTGATGAACAGTTGACAGGACTGCAGAGGAGGACATAGTCAAAAACAGCTCAATAAAAATGACTTAATCTGTGTCATTCATAAGTGCAATGAAAAAGAAACGCACACCAGGAATTTGGGCGAGGTGCCGATCAGAGAACAATTATTAAACGAAGAAAAATGTATCACACACTGCAGCTCCATAGACAGCCTGGCCTTCTTCAAGAACAGAAGCAATATTCTGATTATGAAGAAGATTACCATCTATATACTGTATAGATGAGATATGTTCAGGTGATTGCGAATTGAGATTTCTCAGATTTGGCACAGTAAAACGTTACAATATGAAAACCTTCTGACATGGTTTGAAAAGAAAAACTTAACTGACCTACTGAGGAATTTGTTTGGTGAAAGGTCAAAGTTCAGAGAAATGTAAACGTGTTGAGTAGTGTAGATCAGTGGTTCCCAAACTTGGGGTCGGTCCCCAAATTCTTTTGGGGGGTCCCCAGTTTATTAGCTTAATGTGCAACATTAAGCTACTCAACTTAACGTTTTCTCACTCAACAGTCAACACTTAAAAAGTGTATACAGAAAAAGTGAACAGACCTACTGAGGTATTTGTTTGGTGAAAGGTCAAAGTTCAGAGGAATGTATATGTGTTAAGTGGTAAAACTTTTTTTGGGCTTGTTTTCATAGACCTGGCCACGTGTTTCTCTTGCAAAATCTGGCAACACTGCTGATTATCTGTATTACACCTGCAGTTGCCTACTAGGGCGGAAGTGAACAGTGTACAGAATGAAGCAGCACACAGAGAAAAACTCATGGCGCCGCCCTGGAGAAGGGCCAAGAACAAGGTGAATAGGATCATTTTCTGTACACAGAAATATTTATTGCATTAGTTTTCTTGGCACAGTGTCTCTGACCCTTGTATTGCTTACTTTTGGTTGCTTATAATGTAAACTGGAGCATGAGCTAATGTGACTGTTGCCACAGGTGTTCTATATAAACAAACTGAAAGCTTAAAACATAAAGTGGCAATGTAAATAATCAGAGCTACCACCAGGTGGAGGCACTAACACACACTATTAACACTGAATTTCTTGTAGGACATGGAGTTTGTAATGCAAGTGAAACTTACATTTTTTAAATACATTTATCCCACTGTCAAATTGCAGTAGGAGCAGTTTGTCACCCCTGTAAGGCTGGACAATTCTTCAACTTGATTATTCTTTGAAGTGACCGTTGTCTTTTAATGCCGCGAGACGGATGAAAACAAAGGAACCCTTTCACCATTCTCATCGGTCAAATTCATGAATACTTCACAAAGGACAGGAGAGAAAAAAAAGTGTATACCCTTCAAAGTTCTGAAACGGGGGTATTTTTCCTACCCTTTTGTGCGCGTATGGGAATGTTTTTAAGGTTGGGTGGTCAAAGGGAGACGCGCTCCATTCATCTTACCATCCCACAGAGTGAACCAGGTCCCTGCTGTAGTGGAGAGCTCTCTGGAGCATGAATAGGACGCAGGGGAGTGAGTGGGCTTACGGGGTGGGTGCATTATGTGTGGCCACAGCCATTACAAAGAGGAACAGGATATTTCCACTCCTCCAAGATCAAGGTCTCTTCGCCTCCAACTTCCTGCTCTTCTCCTTTAGCCATGATCTCTCTTCCCATGCTTCCACAACACACAACGCTCATATCCATTCATAGATAAAATCCCTCTCCTGTCTTCTACACTTCCTCATTATTTCACTATTTGTCCATTTGCTGTTACACAAAATGTTAATATAACACATGCTCCCATATATTTTACAGTAATTATCATATAATGTGGGTGATGTTTTTATAAAACTTCTATGTTTTGGTTTACTGACTTTATTTTATCATTCTGAAACTGAACTAAAAGTAACAGAACTAAACTCTGCAGCCTGTCTACGGGAGCCCTGATCTCCCTCTTTAAACACACAGCGGTAAACCAGAGGAGCGGTTAGCCTCAATCAGAGCAGATAATCAAGGCCATTATCTCTCTTCCACACTTTTAATGAGATGGAGGCCCCTGTCTCTGGTCCTTTGATCTGTCACACAGGCAGGTCCAGAGAGAGAGAGAGAGAGAGAGAGAGAGAGAGAGAGAGAGAGAGAGAGAGAGAGAGAGAGAGAGAGAGAGAGAGAGAGAGAGAGAGAGAGAGAGAGAGAGAGAGAGAGAGAGAGAGAGAGAGAGAGAGAGAGAGAGAATGGAGCGTATCCAAGTGTAGGAGGGGAGAGACAGAGAAGGGGCATACAGTGGGGACCGCCTGGACGAGGATGGACAATGGCTTCTTCAACTGATGAGGGGACTCTCAGTGCAGTGCAAGAGGCACAGTGCAGAAATGAGGGTTCGGGGGAAAGGGGGGGTGGGGGAATGGACGATGATGGAAAGTAGAATGGGAAAGCACGCACAATAGAGCAGGGACAGGTTGAGAGAGGGACAAAAGGAGAAACAGAGAGAGAGAGAGACGTGGAAGGAGAGAGAAAACTGTCCTTGGTCATTTGTTCTCATGTTTTTGTTGCTTGTTTTTTTCTTGACCACAATGTGAGAAAATGTAATTCCGATAGCATGTTATTTATACAGATGCTAGGTTCATTGTTTACCTGGTATCCTATAGTTTTGATGTACAGACTATAATTTTTAGAGTATATTGTTTAGACATGATGCTAGGTTCCTGCCTTACCTGTGATCCTAGTTTACTGAGGCACTACACTGTCTCTGCATTTGATGTATGTTGTTACCTTGCTTATTGTATGTCACTCTGGATAATATTTAGCGTCTGCTAAATGCCTAAATTGTAAACTGTAACCGTAGCAGAGACCAACAGACCTTGAAGAGTTTGAGAGCCTCAGTCTGCAGAGCTTCAGATGGCAGAGTGGTGAGAGCGGATCTGAGACCCTCCTTACTGAAACATAAGGCCTCACTCTTCCACAGCGCAGAGTCTGGAAATGAGTAGAAGACACGCACACACACACACACACACACACACACACACACACACACGCACATATTGAGTTTCAAAACAGTAGTGACCCAACAGCTGACAATCATTGACACAGACAGTCATAAACACTGTCTGCAGTCTAGATTAAGGCGTTCGGTGGGCCTGGATAAAATAACATGTAACATCTACTGACTAAATATGGATCCTCTCCCACAGAGACTTTCCTAAGACTCAATCTATTGAGCTGAATTGAACTGATTTCTCAAACATGTCTTATTTTCTTATAAAAACGTGTTATTGACAAAGCGCACTCTGCTGTGAGTGCTGAGTAACAATAAAAAAAAAAAGATTTTCACACTTTCATTTCTTCACCCAGGGCTAAGCTAAACACTAGGCAACAGAAAGCCCAGGGCTATCTTAACCTCATTTCACACTCATACTCATTAACCCTCAGCTTAGAGTAAACCCCGGGTTAAGCATTCACACTGGAAGGCAGAGCCCAGGGTTAACGTCTTTAGGCTGTGACACACCAAGCCGCCTGGCCATCGAGACGATTAGGGCCTGTCACAATGATTACATAATCGTCTAATCACAATTATTTTAGATAATCGCAAATATATTTGCATAATCGTCATAATCGTTTCCACGTTGTAAATTGTTCATACATTTTCTTTACACTAAAGAAACATTTGTTTTACATTATTAAATATGTCTATAATTTCTCTGTATATTTCAGTTATTTGTCATATCTGCCCTGCGCAATTTTTGATTACGAAGCGTAAAAGGCAAACAAAAGAAAAAAAAAAAACATATTATGTTCCAATGTTCAATGCCAAACACACAATTACACGTGTGCAATTATTTGAGTGACAATTCATCGTCAACTCAAATTTGTAATCGTGACAGCCCTATCTGTGGGTCGAAAATTGGTCGCAGAATGTGCCGTGTCTGTGTGTACCGTGCCAACGGTGGTAGTGAGGCGTCTGCGTGGGTCGGTTACCCACAGTAACCATCCCCTCTCTCTCATCGGTTGTCGATAAGAGAGAGGGGCCCAGTGTGAACCGGAGTTCAACAAACTCAAAGAGCTGCATTAATGACAAGGGCAGTCGCCTTTTTGTGAGGGGTATGACGTAATGGTATAATGTTATTCATTCATGTATTCACCCAGTGTTGTAGATATATTTACTCTCACGCAGGCGCATAAAAGCGCCATAGACAGATTGTCAGCTGTAGCCTGTGCAATGTGTGCAGGAGCAACTTTTAAACACACAAGGCGGTTTGAAGTCTCAGGGCCTTTAAGAACACTCAAAGCACACAACTTGTTCCCGTTCAACTCAAGCATACAGCCATCTTTGAACGTTCTGTTGCTTTTGTTCTAAGTTTGTTGCATACTAGTGATCTTAACTGTCGTGTTTTTTATTATAACCCCAAAAAGGTACAGATGGCCCGGCTTCGGAGTGTAAATGTAAATCTGTAATCTCTGTTAGCATAAAGACACAGCTGTACACCCTGGCTATGGGGGGGTCTTACTTTAACCCATGGCTAAGCATAGTCTGAAGAGGCCCATACTTGTAAAAATGAGGATGTCTCACCTGGGTCTCCTTCTGCGTCCAGGAGTTTACCAATGAGCTGCTCGGACTCTGTTCCAACCTTGAAGTTGGCGCTGCTGCCAGCTGCCACTGTCAGGTGGTACAGCCACGTGTCCTGGCACAGAGAACAGATCATGGTCAAACGGGCTGTTACTGGAAAAAAGAAATGTTGCAGGATGACAGCAACAATGAAGGAGAAACTGAAACCCAGAATACAGACAAGATAAAAAAGAAAAGAAAACATGGTTTCCGTCCCTTCTTGGGAGCTGCTGTCTTCCTACAAGTAGGATGAGAAGATATTTTAATTTAGATTTCTGATTATGATTTTGTCATTTTGGACAGGCACACAGTAATGGCATATCACTGTGTGGATGGTCCGACATGTCATTTAGTTTTCACTGAAGGGCATTTGAACAAAAGTTTTAGATAATTACATGCTGCAATGTATTTTGGTGTTGAAGTGGACATACTGTAGGAACTTGCCTTTCCCTAGACTATAGTCTTCATATACTAGTCTAGATTGCACATTATTGATCCCCCCTAGGGGAGTCAACTCTTTCAGTGACCAAGATAATTCAGGTACATAACGGGGAAATTACAATATGTTATTAAAACAGTGAAAAGAATTACAAAAAGGTCCCTGGCAGATAAGATGATCTTAGATTATACTTTAATTGGGGGAAATTCAAGAAACATGGTTACTAAACATGCAACAGTGACCTGTATGGAGAATAAACCTGCAACCTTGGTGTCATTGGACATATATATTCACAAGGCAGCCATATTTGCTCTGATGTCATACTCTGGGTGGGAGACTCCACTCTGAGTATGACGTAGGAGTGAAATAATGTCTGTGTGAATGACGTTCAATAAGCACCACGCTCTCACCAGCTGAGCTAACAGGCCTTATCTGGTACCTTCTCCTGCTTGGTGCCGATGAGCAGATAGGTGGGGCTCTGCTCTCTGGGCTGGACCACCAGCGTGCAGTGAGACGACAGGAAACCTCGACTCCCGGCTTCGTAGTCTTCGTCTGAATCACAGGAGCGGTCCACCTCTTCCACGGATGCCTCTCGCACACGCAGCTGACCCAGAGGGAGCTGATGTTCAGAACAAGGCACCAGGATGTCATCGGAAACACAAGACAACATGGAAAAAGACAGGGAGATCATGGGTATACCGTCAAATCCTCAGGATTTATTTACCCACTTGAACCCTAGCGTCCATATTCTGAGGGCAAGCATTAGGCCAAATCAGCTATTTTTGCCAGAGATTTGGCGTAGAGGGAAAAAAGTAGCCGACCTAGTATAGAACCTGGGGGAATATAGTATGGTTAGCTCAGAGTTACAAATGGATCAAATAACACAGAGGATTTTACTGTATAATGTCCCATTAGAAATTAATTGTCATTGTGTCAAAAAACTAAAACAGCTCACATCTAGATCAGTCAGCTGGCAGTTCTTACATAAGTTAGTTCATTAAAAGGAAGGACATCCAACTGCAATGCTGTGAACAGTAGTTCTAAAACTGTCGTTTTTTAAATTGTGTAGACATTTCTGAATGCTAACCTTGTCATCCTGGTTGCGGTAGTAATAGAACACTTTGCCAACCAGGGAGCACCACACCAGCTTGGAGTGTCCATGTTTGACCTGAAAGTGTAGAGGGAATTGGTGTTAATTTATTTTCATGTGAGTCAGTTTGAAATGTGATCGGTTGAAACTGCAATTCATCCAACAAAGACATTTGTGGAGGGTAAATCACTTTTCTGCATTCACCCAGCAGATGGCTACTCAGGTGGCTCAGATGAGGGCACAGGGGGAGTTGTTATGGGTTAAGTGCCTTGCTCAGGGACAATTCAACATGTAGTCTGGTGAGCCGAGGGTCGAACTGGCAACCTTCCTTCCCAGATGGTCACTCTATCCGCTCATCCATACGGCCACTCAGTTGCAAGATTATCGTCTGACTACAGTGACTCAAGTCTATCGTAGTCTGACAGGACAGATGCAGTTTGTCAGGAAAATAAATCATTCTTTCCAGGTCTGACAAGTAGGTGTCCTGGGACTCTACAGGTGGGTGTGTAGAACGTTAGAGCTCCTCTCCAGTAACGTCAGGCAATTTAAAACGTTTCAACTGAGCTGAGAAACGTGAATCAAGCAACAGCTGATTCCTGCCAGTTGAAAAAAAAGGCACAGCTGTACAGTGCACTCATTTCCCACCCCTGATTCACCTGCAAATCCATTTTGAACCTGGGATCGTGGCTGGTGAAGATAATCATTCATCATGGATGGAATGTTTTCAAGAGAGGCTTAGAAATCCGAGTGAGGGCAATGATGTCACCGGAGGAGGCCTTCAACACAAAGCCAGCTGTTCATCAGCTAACTGCGGGTCACTGAGGTTAACTGTGTGGCGTGAGGCCGCACGAGATTGGCTACCCTTTCATTCTCATCACGTCATAGCCTGTAGATCAAAGCTAATGGGGCGGAAGGGAGGGATCAATCACTAGCCAGCCAGGGGCTGTCAGTCATCTGTCAGAGACTTGTCAGACACACTCCTCTGATGTCAAAGGGTCCGTCTGAGCATATATCTCAACCTTAGCTAATGGACAGACAGACCCTCAGTGAAGACAACTTACATGATTGAGTAAACTGGTGTCGCGGCTGGCAGAAAAGGTACGCTAGGGTTCGAGTGGTTAACATAACACTGGGGATTTTACATTCCAACGGTTCTGCCACAATAGCCGTGTCCCAGTGTGAAAGAGGCTGTCCAAGAATCTGCCTGAGACCTCAAAGACCTCTCTCATTTGAATAGGGTGTTTATATCCCCCTCTATACGCCATATTCATCATACCGTAATGCGTTGTGAATCTGTGGAGCAGCTAATTTTGCCAACGTTTTTTGGTGTAGAGGTAAAGAAAAAAGCAGGACTCCTAGTATAGACCCCACGGGGAATCCGGTCAACTAAGTATATAAGGTTTGCCAAGCTGTCCTTCCACACAGGATTACTTTTCTTTTGGAATATCTGACCTGCTTGTATATCGTCACTGCCAGGCAGAAACCTCCTATCTCCATATTCTAACTTTTTATGTTTTTTCGTAAAAGAAACTTTTGCGTTAAGAGATACTTTTTTTTTTTTTTACATATCTCTGACATTTGAAGATGATGTCTTAATGGCTCTATAGAGGTAGACTATAAAAGTAAAAGTACCACAGGAAGTTGCTGATCAACAATCCCACCAGCGATCGATTAGCCTACTTGACTAGGTCATGGATTTATGAAAAGGTACAAAATTACAAAATATGTACAATATGAATTACTATCTAAATAGCATACTACTATATACAATACACAGCTCATTCATATTAAGGCCTCATGTATACTTTGTTGTACAGTGGGACTGTGTCAATTGCAGACAATAGCAGATTTTTTGCGAGTAACATGACCATAAGAGCTGTGAGAATCTTCAACTGCTGACGACTATGACCCCGACCCAGTGACCTTTGAACCCCTGACCTTAGTCAGCCAGCCTCTCACGGTGGGCTTGGCAGTGGTCTCCACGGTGACGGGGCCACTGGCCTGTACTTTGAGAACGTTCTGCAGAACTCTGATCCACTCCTCCAGGATGTTTGGGGAGTCGGCAGTCAGGTAGAAGGTCTTCTTCTCTGTAATCAACTGATTAAATTAACAAAAAAAAAGAAAAAAAAAAGGGGGAAGATAAGAATACATTTGGAAAAAACGCAAGAGTGAGATAGCATCATCATGTCAGAGGAAGATGAGAATCAGCTTCCAACAAAGCCGGGAAAACATTCCACAGCAGCCATGCTGTACCTGATGTCATCTTAAGCCGCTTCTCTGGAATGCAAAGCCCAACACACTGCTTTAACCCATTAAGACCTGAGACGATTCTTTAAAAAAATCTAAATCCTAACAGTTTTTTGAAAAAAAAAAAAAAAAAAAAAAAACCAAGATTTTTCAAAAATAGCAGATCTACAAGCTCATAGCGCGGCACTCGGTGCCGCGCTATGAGCTTGTATATCTGCTATTTTTGAATAGCCAAAGACATCTAAAGTGACACAGATGCGTTCTAGGTTTAAGAAGGGGATTCAGTGTGTGTGTACGCACGCGTGTGTGTGTGTGTCTACTTTAGGTGTTATTCATTGTGTATGTTGTGTGAGTGTGAGTGTGAGTGTGAGTGTGAGTGTGTGTGCTTGTGCTTGTGTGCGAGTGTGCAGTTCTGGGTGTGTGTCCTTAAATGCCCTTAAGTGATGTTCAATCATCTGATACTTGAATCTTTAACTCGTCCTAATGGATGCCACTAGAGCATTTCAAACGTGTGCACATTCACCTGGAATGTCTGCGCTCCTTCTCCACGTGCGATACGGCAGGACGAGTTCAGCTCCATCTGGCCCTGAGGCTTCCTGATCACGTCACTCTGAAGACACACACACACACATCCATGTAAACACACACACACACACACACACACACACACACACACACACACACACACACACACACACACACACACACACACACACACTTGTATTACTATACTTGTGAGGACATCAACACTTTAGGACGGCAATTTTTTGAACGCCATTTTTACAAATTCTTGCCACTTTTAACCCTAACTCAAAAGCCGAAAATAGTCACAGAGCGACTAGTTGTGAGCTTGTAGATCTGCTATTTTCAGTGAACAACACTGACGTGTAATTAAGCATGAATGAGGTATAACTCAGATTCTAAACCCTAACACACACACACACACGCACACACACACTTGAATCATGAGTAAATACAAGAATAGACAGGAGCAAAAACACAATGCAGATAGGTAGATTTCAGGGTACCTCTGTGATCGAACTGCTAGACGAAATTAAAAGTTACAAACTGGTGTGTGTGTGCGTGCGGGCGTGCGTGTGTGTGTGGCAGTTTAAACAGTGCCTGTGTTAGCTGTGTTACCACATACATTACACACACAATTAGCTAATTCACTCAACGTTTTGCAGTGCTCTGTGGAATCAGCCCATCCTTGCATGTGGTTCATCCTCCGTCAAAATGACGAAACTGTGGCCTCCACCACTGGATGCATCGGGAGGTTGCACGGGAGGTTGTGCACAACCGTGAAATTGAAACAGCATGGATGATGTCACAGTTATGTAAATGTGCCTTCACTTCACATTGGTTGAATGGCCCGACTGAAACCACTGTTGACTGTGGAGGTTTTGTTTCACTTTTGAGGTTGCTTGGATAGTAGATATTCCCCACCACCACCCAAGAATTGTCTGGAGCAAGTGAGACGAACGGCAGACTCACAGGAGATTTGTAGTAGAGTATTTCTCCATTCCTCAAGATGAACCAGCGTCGTTTCCAGGCCTTGACTTGACTGCCCATCTTCAGCAGGTAACCAGATTTCTCCAACATCTCCTACATACACACAATAAGATAACCTGATTCAACACAACTAAACCGAAACGCATGACAATCTGATGGCTCAGACTGTCAAGCGTTTGGGTAAGTTGTTCATTTGAGATTCAATCATCTTAATCTCGTCTGATTCTGTGGAAACCATTGACCGTATTCACACAGCATCCATTTCAGTCAGGACAACTCATGAATTGAATACAAATATTTGTTATGAATATAAAATGAGCCATACATTTATTTTGGTTTGGTGATGACTGGATCTGCTTTTAGATACTCTGAGCACACTACATCTCCCCTACCAATAGGGCAGATGTTACATTGTAGTATATAAAAGCAGATCAGAGTAGTAAGCAGCAGCAAACAGCAAGATGACAGCAAGATGACAATTGTGGGTGTCTGGGTGGCACAGGGGTCAAGTTACTGCCCACCACTGTGGAAACTAGGGGTTCAAATCCTTCAAGGTGCATATGACTTGGCCGGGTGGGGAGGGTGATCTCTGTCACTGCACTAGCAACTCCTACAGGTTTGTCAGGGTGCCTGTTCGGCAGAGAGAGGAACTGGGAACATTTTCCTCTGCATGCATTATTTCCTCCCGGTGAAACACCTCACTGACAAGTGAAAAGAAGCGACAACCAGTAGGTGTCAGCAGTGAAAGGGACCACATGGGTAATTGGCACAATGACTAAATTTGGAACAAATTAAAGGGAAGATCCCTACTCACAGGTCCAGTGCTCTCGCAGGAGTAAGCGGAGGTGCGCTGGACTTTGTGTTCAGGCTCGGAATAGTCACTGTCCAGAGAGTAGGCATCTGGTGGAATGGCGTAGTCACTCTCTGAGCTGATGGAGGACATGGACACACCTGTAGGACAGCAGAGGACCAGGGAATATAAGAAGAGAGGGGACAATGAAAGTATTTAAAGAGATCAAACAATACAATGAAACAAATACAGAGTGCAAACCCTACCCGCACCAACATCTCTTGTTCTATGTCTCTTGATTGTCTCTTTTACATTTGACCTTTTCAACCAAAACATAAGCAGCCTACAGATCATTCTCAAAAAGTTTAATGAAAATCTGCCCATCTGTTCTCAATCTTGACCATGATTGTGACCTTGCCCTTTGACCTTTTTGACCGAAAAGTTAACCATGTCTTTGGGGAGCCTACAATCATTCCCACCAAGTTTCAAGACAATCTGTTGGAGTTGACCTTGACCTTGATTGTGACCTTGGCCTTTGAGACCTAAAGTTTAATCATCATTTTGGGCCAACCTACTGATCATTCCCACAATGTTGAATGATCAGTCCATCTGTTGTTTCATGCTAACAAACGAACCCACAAACAGACACGGCCAATTGCTGCCGGCAGGGTAATAATAATGTCCTTAGCCAGCCATGCCTTATTGAATTCAATTTAGGTGTTTGGTGATTTTTTTTTTTTTTTTTAAGACTACAAAGCCAGCTTTTTATTCCAACTTTGAGGAATACAAAGTTGGAATAATTTATCTTCATTATCAATGTTAGGTTTATGTTTTTTATTGTGATATGGACCTTGAGTCTGAAATAAAGATCTAATTGAATTTAGGTCTGCAGGCTAGTATATTTTTGGTACCAGTACCAGTGATGCTGATAGAAAATAAAAACGAATAAAAGTCCCTTACCTCTCTTGACAGCACGAGGACTCCCTGGGATGCTGCCCTTTCTGTCAGGACTAAGGATGGAGGTCCGAAAGCTGGCCAGAGAACTGCTGTCATCCTCTGACCCAGAGTCATCATCAGGGAGAGGGACACTGCTGATCTGAGTGGCTTTCTATTACACAGAAACAAAACACATGCACACAGGAGGTAAGCATTAACCACATGCCGTCCCTATTCTTGAGGGGCGAACACTCAGGGAAAATAGCAGATCTACAAGCTCACAACGCTTCATGTTGCGTTGAGTTGTGAGCTTGTAGATCAGCTATTTCCGGCAAAGAGATTTGGTGTGGAGGGAAAAAAGGAGTGAACCAAGTATGAAGTCCTGGGGGACCCCGGTCAACTACTTCCATAGGGGTTGAAGTGCACACCAAGCACTATAACTACAGTTATCTATATCATTCACTACTGTCATGGTTATAGTTGTGGTGTGGACTCTGCCACAAACAATATAGTTATAATTATCTATCTATAAATTGCAGAAACGGGTGTATATAGGTCTGTCTGTATGTCTGTCTGACTGTCCCAGGAATAACTCGGGCACCGTCTGACCGATTGACTTCAAACTTGGCGTGTTTGTCGCTGATGACCCGGGAATCATTTGTGCTGAGTGGGTATCTATCTGTCCATGGGTCTGTGGAAGACGCACCGAAACTCTGTGTCTGTGGGGGACAGTGTAGGCTTCCCTGATTGGCCAACCCAACCCAGCAGCTTCATGGATTGGCCTTGCGTCACATTTGTTCCGAGCAGGCCGGTGCCTGTTTATAAATAAATGATA
The DNA here is from genome assembly GCF_963280865.1 of Gymnoscopelus braueri. Lineage (NCBI taxonomy): Eukaryota > Metazoa > Chordata > Actinopteri > Myctophiformes > Myctophidae > Gymnoscopelus > Gymnoscopelus braueri. The sequence continues at coordinate 30,838,350 of NC_137621.1, read as the reverse complement.
AAATGATTGTAATATATAATGTTATTAGTATTGTGGTAGCGGGTACTGCACTGGGTACTCTAACAACGGGTACAGCGAGTATTCTGAGAACAGGTACAATGGGTATTGGATAACCGGGTAGGGCATGCATTCCCAACTTGCATCGTTCCCAACTTACATCATTCCTGATTTGCGTGGGCCCCGAATAGGTCCGTGCCCAAAGTGTACCGGCATATAGGCTGGTTATAATTATAGTGCTTGGTGTGGACGGACCATTGGGTAAGGCAGAAGATCAAGTTGGCTCAAGTTTAAGAATGCATTCAACAAAGGGAGATCCACGTTAAACAAAACATAACTTTATGGCAAGTTGAGTTGGTGAACTGCAACAAACACAAGAAAAATACTGACTGGTCCTCACATTATACCTAAACCCGGTCTTTCAATAAGGCACATTGTTTTTTTATCCCCTTACCCCCTTCAGTGTAGTATACACAGGCACATTGATGTTCTTGTAGATCATGTGAGTAAATGGACCTGCTGCTGGATATTGGGATAAGTTGGACCCTGAAACATAGACAGGAAAGAAACATATATTCACCGACAGATGCGAAAAACAACAATAACACTTTAAAGAATGTTGGCTTCATCCTTTTCATGTAATTACTGTAGCAACAGGTGTGCCGATTCCAGAAGAACAAACTGTTGAAAAAGCAATGTCAACCAGAAGCAACGGTGTTTATTTCAGACTATCTGTTTAACCATGTCTGGCCAGAGCACAAAATGTGCCAACAGCACTCGAAGGAGAAACTAAGGGAGGGAATTTATCTGACAGCAACCTATGAAGTCATCCAAAACAGCCCATTTGGCAGTCGATGAGATATATACCAGGCACTCAGTAAACGCAGCGTTCTGAACACTGTCAAATCTCAAAGTGAATGTAGTCACCTAAAAGCATGGTGATATGTAATTACACCCTGGTCCCTGTTCTTTTCATCACAGCTGATTAAAAAGCAGGATTTCCCTCCCTCACATCCACCCCAACACTCCCCCCTCTGTTCTCCCTCTGCGTCTTTAAAGGGGGCTCTTAAAAGCCTCCCGGCAAGGGGCTTGCACCTGCACAGGTGGGAGACGCCTCAGGTAAAAAAGGAAGTGACATCAAAGGCAGCAATGACAGATCTGACCAACTACCTGTACACTCACCCACCGCACTCTCTTCAGCATAAGAATGACATGTCACTTCACAGTACCGAATCACAGTGCCATACATGCATGAACACAACAGACAGATACAGCTGGATGGAAGGTCGTTTTATTTCCTTGTCTTCGCTGGATTAGACTTAATGAAATTTATGCGCTTGGACTTCAGGTGAATGCCATACTGTCATAGAAATATTGTGTTTGGCAACGAGGGAAGACAGAGGATGGCTGGTTTCTTGTTTTTCCCAGCGCCGGCGGGTTACTCACCTCGTCCAGGTCCCCTGGCTACAGGATTGGCCTCTGACACCCTCATGCCTGACTTAGCCACCGCGTAGATGCGACTCTCCTGTAGAAATTGACAAATTATTTTGAACATGTAATCTATACCATTTTTATAGTCTCTTCTCTTAACTAGGCCAATGAGCTGGAAAAGTGTGTGTACTAGTGTGTGATAGAGTTTCTATCATTATGCTTATTTTTATATTTTGAGAAAACATTTTAAACTAGAAAAAGTGCTCCTCGGAGCACAGGTCCCCTCCAGGTCAGGTAGGTTATTGTGGGCCAGCAATGTTCGGAATTAGCCAATCAGGATGGAATATGGAAAATCGGACGGATCTGTCTTGATCACTTTAATATGTACCGATTTATGTGATGTTTGGACAACATTTGTTCGAGTAATTAAAAAAAAAAGTTTTGCAAAAATCAGGCAATGTTAAAAGGGTGGCATTTGTTCCTCAACATAGTGCGAATGGCGAATGTGCCTGCAAAGTTGCAAAAGCTGGAAGCCAATCTTTGCCAATAAGGATGGAATATGAAGAATCCCGTTTTGTTTAATGACTATAGAGTGTGTACCGTGATGTTTGGACAAAATCTGTAGGAGTACTGTCAAAAGATTTGTTTTGCAAAAATCGGCCTCCTGATGGCGCTATAACAGGCCCATGTGAATAATGTGGGGCAGAGGTTCTGCTCTGGCATCCAGGGAGTGTGTGTGCAGGGTTTCGCTGCGAGCCAGCCAACGGTGCCGGAGATTAGCTGTTCACAGACGGACACACACACTGACACACACACGGACGGACGGATGGACAGGATGCAAAACATAGTCTCGGCCATGCCTTCGGCCTGGCGGAGACAATAATTTGTAAATGTTTCTTAATACTGTTGTTATTCAGTGTAATGCATCAACTTCACAGAGACAAATTCCACATATACCTGGCAATACAAAATATTCAGATTCTAAATACATGACAATGGCTGCAATACTGTCAATATAATGTGAATAAGTATTGTCGTTGCAAGGGAAGACAATATGGGAACAGTTATTTCTTTTACCAAAATAAACATATCTTTTTTTGCCTTTTACAAACAAACAAAAAAATAAGAATCTGAAATGTGACTAGAAGGAAGTCCTCTAATCATACCCAAGAGGGGAAGCGATGCAAGGGAGGTGTCGGGGGCTTCAGAACCTCCGGATCCAGGCGCTCGAGTTCCTCCGCGAGCCCCACGAAGGACACTCCATCACGCGAAGGCTCTTCCTCCGATCCCTGCCCCTCTACCACCCCTTCCATGCTGTCAGGCAGGCCGTCGTCGATGTCGGTTTCCTCCACGACCTGGGCGAAGGGTGAGGTGGCGGTGCCGGAGCTCTGCAGGGTGGACGAGGAGGTCATGATGTCTATGTTGACGTTGAGGTGGTGGAGCCGGTCCAGGCTGGGCTGAGGCTGGCTATAGTGCTTCTTCACCAGCTGAATGCTGTCCCTGGGAGTCAGAGGGGTCCGTACCTTGGGTAGAGTCATGCTGGTACCCGACGGGTGGGCCGGATGTTGGAGAGGACTTGTCGGGAAGGGGTGGTTGGTGGAAGGAGAGCGAGACAAGAGTGGGCTTTTGGGAGTGATCCCAGGGGGAGGGGTGTTGTGGGTGCTGGGCCCGTGGGCCATCTCGTAGGCCGAGGAAGAAGACGAGGAAGACGAGGAGGACGAGTGCAGGCACTGGGAGCGGAATTTGGTGTTGAGCTCGTCGGAGGAGTTGTCTCTATCGTAGCCACCGGCTCTGCCCTCTGGCCGCTCCCTGGTGGGAGGCAGGGGTCCCACTGATTGATCCAGACCACTGTTGGACATATGGCTGCAAGGGCCCTCCTTGCCCCGACTAGGACAGTGAGCGTCATAGTTCCCTATGTCGCCCTGACACGTCCCTTTAGCAGGCTGCTCAGGAGACCTCTTTACATCTGAAAGGAGAGAAAGCTTGTTTAGTTTACATTTAAATCAAGCCCCAAGATTGAGGTTTAAGAACACAGCATGAGACAATAGTACTGTAGATGGACATGATAGTATGAATGGGCAGAGGCAGGCTTTTGAAACGACAGGCACGTTTGTTTTGATTCAAGCCACCTAATCCCTAAGTCTTTTCATTTCACCCCGTGTGCTCCACCCTTACCGGTCTTGTCTGGTTCTGTGACAGGACATTGCCCAGTTTACATTCAAGCACACACCCCACTGCTTCAAAAGCTTTCCTCTGCCTGTCCCTGCAAGACAATGTGAATTACATGGTGGCCACACCTGACGGCGAGGTCTTAATATTACAGGGGGCTGCGCGGGGCCCCGCCTGTCGCCAGCCGTCGTCTTGGGCTGGCGGTGTGCCTGGGCAGCTGGGAGGATACAGGGGGCTGTTGGGCACCAGGTGGGCGTCGGTCACTGGGGAGGTAGTGGTGGGTGCAGGGGTTGCAGGTTTCTCCAAGAGAACTGCAGGGATACAGAATGCATGTGTTAAAGGGGGGGGTAAGTGATACATATAAAAGTGTTGTTAATGCAAAAAGACATATCTGATCCAAGATCAGGCCCACAGGGCTTTAGCATTTAGTTCCAGATCACCATGTAGTTTGTCCTGCAGCACCATGATCTGTTCTGTCTGCTTCAAGTTGGCCATCTTCAACTGCTGGTTCTCCAGCTCCATCTACAACACAGAACATGATTTAACACAATATAACAAATACATTACAATATTCAAAAAGAAAGTTTCAGAAAATCAGGAATGTCATCATGTGTATGAATTAATTTATTAACTTTCAAAATGGAGATTCTTTTTTTGAAAATCCAGTTAATTAGTAAAATAAAGGGAAAGTCTGTAAAATTGCTTTTGTCAACCAAATTTGTTTTAATTATCTGCAAAACATCTATGACGCTGTGTCACTATGACGCTGTCGCCTAGCTTCAGATGGGTGAAGCTGAAAACTGAATTTCCCAATCTAATACAAAATAAATGGGCAGGGATGGATCATAAAGGCTGCAATCAGTTCTCCACCAAGTCGGCTATGGGAACTAACTAAAACGTTTCGCAGCTAAAGGATATGATTAGCGCATCAAATGTAACTTTTCTCAACTTATTTTTTTTTATGTCACTAGGTGTAGAACCAGCAACCACTGGAAATGAATGACTTCCGCCCGCTTTGTTGCTTGTTGCCAGAGTTTGTCATCAATGTACACATGCTAGATCGCCAGACAGGAAACCTGTCTATTCCTTGATGGTGAAAGAATGTTTCTATTCATTCTTCAACCATCAATCAACAAAGCGTATGGTTTCTATCACTGGGAATGGAGTGTCTCTGAGCAGGCTGAAAGCTTTTCAAGCGCCTGATTCTTTTAAGCAGAGCTCTAACTATACATGTCTGAGCTTACCTCTCTAAGCTTAAAGGTGACCCAGTCTTTAATCTTGGCAGCCTTCTCTTCAATGATCTTTGCCTCCTGGGCTCTGACTAAGATCTGCAGTCAAAGAAAAATAGGGTTTCTGTGGATTACAACCTACATTTTATGAGCATAAATGGACATTTCTTGATCCTTATCTACCAGCTCCCCATACCTGTTTTTCCAGCTGCATCTCTAATCGCTTTATCACCGCATCTTTTTCTTGCACTTGACTGGTAAGTTCCTGATGTTTTCTGTACAACGAGATCTCCGATTCACTGGTTTGGATGTTCGCCGATTTGAGCTTCTCTTCCATGACGTGGATCTAAAACAAACCATTTTGATAAAGTAAAAGGTATTAGCACGACCAAAAGTGAAGGTACGGTTTGGTTGTTATGGGAAGGACAAAAGCCAAGAGGAAAATACTGGAGATGTAGATACATTTACTCATGTCTGCGAATGGAATAAGCCAGCAAAGCCCTTGATAACTGAGTCTTTGACGTTTTGGAAAATAAATTGCGGCACCATCAAATTACCACCTTCAGAAAACACCTGGAACACCCAGTAATGGTGGAAAATTAGCAATTAAATCCAACAGAACAAGACAAAGCGTGTGTGTGTGTGTGTGTGTGTGTGTGTGTGGGTGTGTGTGGGTGTGTGTGTGTGTGTGTGTGTGTGTGTGTGTGTGTGTGTGTGTGTGTGTGTGTGTGTGTGTGTACAGCGATACAGATATAGGATTTCTTATGCTCACAGCGATAAATAAAAAAACACACACACAACTTTTGTCATGGCTTTCAAAAGGCTACATCTCCCTTAGGTGTAAGGTGTCTGATAGCACAATGACTATGGCTTGAATGCTAGCACGTTGCAATTAAAACAACTGTTATGACATAGACATGACATACAAAACTTTAGGTAACCTTTTGTAACTGGAATTGTCTTTATAACATGACTTTTTGGTGTCTATTAAGGCATGCAACATTCAAATAAACTTTGTTTTAATATTGTAGCAGACAGTGGTATGGTTTTGTTTGTAAGTGATCCCAGTTTGAAAGGTTATTTATAACAGATGGAATGTAGAGTGAAAGATTCATGACCATGACCATCGGGCGAAACAGATTGAACTGAGACTAGTGCAAACTAAGTAAACTAAACGAAGAATGGGCTCAAATAATGAATTTGTATGTGTAAAAAAAGGAATACAATTCTGAGTGACAAAAAAAAAATGAATTTGTGGTTGAAAGTCATTGAAGTGAAGCTGCTCCCTGCATCCTGTAACCTGTGGTGCCCTTGGGAACAATAACTGCACTGAAGCTGTACCTGTTTCTCAGCATTGTCAGCCCGCAGGTCAGCTTCCATCACCCTCTGTTCCAACTCCTGCATCTGGGGAAGGGACAAAGAGGTTACCACGGTTACCAACATGGGTACAAGCTCACACGTTCGTGATCTACAGCACGTTGTGAGCTTGTAGATGATTTTAACAACACTAATCTTGTATGGGGGGTCCCTTGCACAAAATCTTTTCAAATGGGGGTCCACAACCAAATACATTATTTTGACATGAAAACGTTTGAGAACCACTGGGTTGGAGGGCGGTTAAGGAGCCTTAGGGGAAAAACCAGACCTCCAAATGAGCTCCTTTGGAGTGATGTGGACTCCCCCCTGCACTGGCACTGCAATAGTTCCATTTAATTAAGAACCGAGGTCTAGCTCAAAGCTCTCGACGGAGACTGCTGCAGAGTGTGCTGCAGGTTCTGGCACGATGCATCCTGCAATCTGACACACTAACTGATCCACCAGACAGACAGACAGACAGGCAGACCACCATGCCAGCAGTCTGCCTGTGGACACACTCACTAAGGTATACAGAGACCACAGACATACTGTGTGTGTGCGCACTCGCACACACAGACACACACACACCCCATCATGCATACACACCGCACACAAATGTCCATATATGTGTACACACCCAGGGACGTGCACGCACGAGCGCACACACACACACATGTACAATGAAACATACCGTACACAGACACGCACGTATTCACTCACACACACACACACACACACACACACACACACACACACACACACACACACACACACACACACACACACACACACACACACACACACACACACACACACACACACACACACAAATCCTACAAACAATACAGTAGCTCTTTACCCTCTGAAGACATTTCAACAGTGAGTGAGTGTGGTGGAGATAGGAGAGGGAAGCTTCAGTTGTTTTCCTGATCAACAAAAGGTTATTGGAAGATTATAACCACTCGAACCCTAGCATCCGTATTCTGGGGGAACAATCGCCAAAAATAGCATTGTGAGCTTGCAAAGAGATCCAGACCTCTTTTTTTCTTTTTGCAAAGAGATTTAGAGAAGAAGGAAAAAAACAGTCCAACTGCAGTTGCAACTCAGGTCCATTTCACTAAGACTAGAGGATTTAATTGGATGATAAATTGTGAAGACTGATAAAATGGTTCTGATAGCATGTTGAAGGTGAAGGGCAGCCCTTGAAGTCAGTATGGCAGAAGGAGGGTCAAACAAAAGACGGCAAGGGGGGGATTATTATCTCAGAAGGATTATCTGTGGTGAGATCAGATGTTTTCACATTTCTAAAGGGCTGGTACTTAAAGCACAGGGGCATGGTAACGTAAACACAGACCATAGCTGCAGAACTAACAGCGAGCCTCCTCGGAGAAGCTGTCCATCTTTCACAACAACACTACTTCTGGACAAACAACGGCGTGATGGAAGAGCACTAATATAGTCTCTGACTTAACTTTGAGACCACATGCCTGCGTCACCTTGTGTGCGATCATGCTTCCTTCAACTTTCAAGTACGCACACAGTCACTGAAAGTATTCGGATATGCACCTATGAGTGTGCATGCATGCACACACATACACACACACGCACACACACACACACACACACACACTGAGTTTGACACAGGACGCCCTTTCCCCTCCGAGTTCAGTGACCCGGCTGAAAGGAGAACAAACACACTAATGGATTCAACCCCGCTTGAGAGAGGCATCTGAATTCCTCTCATCTGCTTTGTTTCCCTTCTCTTTGTTTCTCTCTCTCTCTGTCTCTCTTTTCAGGAGCACTCAGCCACTCCTGCCAGTCGCCTCCCAAAGCCCTCAGTTTCCCAGAGACCTCTCACACCAGCTGAGCACTGCCTCGCGGCCAGATTAACACTCACCAAAGGCGCGGCGCAACAGGAGAGGAGGTGTGGGGGCGAAGGTTGATGTTAGTGGTTGAGTGACTGCTCGCCTCAAGGTCAAAAGCCTCCGTTGTGAGTCAAAGCCATTACGGAGCCAAGTCAGAGAAGAAGAGCAAACAGTATTTATCCTACATTTGAGGGCCAAGAAACAGTAAGCAAAGGAAGCACTTTAGGTGAATATAACCCTGGAGTCATAAAGCAGGACAGACGTGCAGACCCAGGTCGTTGACAGAAGCCGTCAGCCCCGCCTCCGGAGATGACACATCCCCTTTGGAGGAGGAAAGGTCGGAGGTCGAGAGGTAGAGGTCGAGGTCGAGGTGGGGTTGGTGTCATGGGATTGAGATGTGAGCTAACTTGGTAGCAGCACCGGAGGCTTGGACATGGAAAGTTCCTCGGACTATAGTCGTAAATTAGGACAAAGTGGGAGCGCTAATACGAGGTCACAACAAAAGGTCTCTGAGTCTGAGACTTTCACTCATTCTGAGTTAAAAATGAATCATGCCGTGCTGTAAAATAACAATTTGGACGATATCCGATGCGGACAGATTTTTGTTGTTATTTATTCCCCCTTTTGTGCCGTGTAAACAAAGAAATCTTCATTTAAAAAAAAATGCAATCATGTGGACGGAACGATGTGACTCCAATGTGGATCTCAGACTTGGTAACCAGCCTGTGACATCAGTCATCTTTAATGTCAGTCGTCTATGATATATCTATGATGTATGACTTTAAATCTGGAGCAACTTCCATTATAAAGCCGTTTGTGAGATTAGCTCCGGAAGCTGTTTGTCCACAGACACAATTGAACTGTTTTAAAGTCTTTCAACCCTTCATCACACTGTATGAGCATCAATTCAGTCAAACAAATGTATGAAACAAACTTTAATAACCTTTCACATGACAAAGATTATGTTTGTGAAAGAAAAAACAGCCTTTTTAGCACTTCCATTGGTGAATGTCATAATATCATAATATTTGCAGATCTGTCAATGGACGTCAACAAGGCAAATGATCAGCCGATACCGATGTACGGCCAATATATCGGTCTTTCTACAGTTACAGCTACACTTAGGTCCTTCCAGACATAAACCCGATTCCCCAAACTGCCCATCATTACACGCCTTGTAAAGGAGAGTGCTGTCAGTCTGGGTGTCTCTCTCAGCCCTGTGTCTCCTGGGGCCTGATTAGTTACTGCAGGCTCGAACAGGTGAGGCCTGAACCGCTGAGCAGGCGTGGGACAACTATGTGAGCTATCCAGCATCTGTTCTAGACACACGTTGGCCTAGCTAGCTGGTGTTAGGGAGGCACAATTTGGAGGGGGTCTCGTATTACTTTGGGCAAAGTGCTCAAACCCAAAGCTGTGCTGTAACACTGTGTCATCAGAAACTAAGTGGAATTTTAAACTGATAGAACCACTGTAGAGTTTTAATGGGTGTGCAATGGAAAAGTAAATTTAAACAAAATGGCATGAGAGAATGTCAGAGTATCTTGAAACACAGGGTGAGAATATAGAGTGAGGAATTCAAGGGGACTCATAATAACCATGGAGGTGAACAGATAAGACTAAGGCCGGCCAGAGACAGCAGATCGTATACTCTGCAAACAGCTGATAGCCCCACCACCACGATCTGTTTACATTCACATTTCATGCATTTCGCCGAAACCGTCAACCCAGGGTGACTAAATGAGTCACCTATCAGCAGGTAGGAAGGAGCTCTGTCTCTGGTTCAGTGGTTCAGCAGTACACATGCCTGATGTCTGCGGGTATCGATTTGTATCACTTTCTGAGACACGCACACACACCCATGCACGCACGCAAGACTCACGCACACAGTACAAACGAGATGGAGTTTGGACATCACTTTCAAACATTGTTATACAGCATCAGTATGCCTTCACCATACTCTCGCTTTTCTAATTATTTCAACGTGTTGTGTGTATGCGTGCAGTGTGTGTGTGTGTGTGTGCGCAGCTCCGTGCACATTATGTAGGGATGTCGGCGATAGTCAGTCCCATTCGCACAAATCACAGGTCACAAGATTCATGTTGACTCTGTGTGTACATATGCATAACAATGTCGGACTGCATCATTTTCTATGGTCGCCTGCCAAATATAATTAATGATGACCACCATGCCCACCATAATGCAACCACTGGTTGTCGAGGTGGTTTCCACATAATAACGTGGCCGTTATGCATGTTATAAATAACATAAGAACGTTATACATAGTATATAATGTCATATAACGTTATAACTAACGTGGGCTTTATAAAAGGTTGATGCGAAATCTGCTCTGATTAGGAGAGGCAGATGGCATACATCCAACTTGGGACCAGGATGCAGACTTGCGGCTTTCACTACGAGAGCCATGATCAGCCACCCACCCAAAACCCCATAGAGACGGTTAGATTACACTCAAAGGTGATGCTGGGGACAGCTGGGAGGAGGGCCTACACAGTGTCAGGCCCTCCTACAGATTTCCGGGACGGGGGCTATTTAAGGTAGGAAAGGCCCAAAAGCTAGTTCATTGAATTTAGATATCACCAGACGTATCAGTAGGCACAAATCTCTGATCGGCTGGCTATGCGAGACTATGCTAGGCTCTGCTTTGGGGGGATTGTAATCTCATGTCATGCTTGCGCAGATTATTCTGTAGTATCGTGGGAGCAGAGCTACAACATGATTCAATGTGATTGCAATAAATGGTTTTATCTTGACGAAAGATGTCTTGAAATTTAGAAAACGTATAACATTTAATTTGGCTAGCACACTGGCTTTACATGAACCGATGAGTATGACCTGTCATCATATTACATCGGTGAGACAAATCGGGTTGACATTGGTTCCAATACTGTTGGAACCAATGTAATTTTTAAGCAAATATTGGCCAATAAGTTGATCGATATATCCCTGATTTAAATATTTTTTTTGTAACTTGTTCCTATTATTCCACTTAAACTCCTTAATCAACAAAACAATAAATCTCCTTAATGTCAAGGTTATGTCCAGGCTATTATGAGGCAAATTCAATACTAATGACTTCAGTGTGAGTAAAATCAAGATTTTTACGGCCTCAAAGCTGTCACTTAATGCCTGCAGACATGATTGGATGAAAAAGATGGTGGCATGTGTCACTAATTTCCCATGGCGGCATTCCGTTTAATGAGATGAACTCTAAATAGTGTGTAACTAACTTACGTTTGCTATGCACTACTTTTAGAAAGCAGAAAGGTAGGAAAGGGGTCAACCGACAATAGTTTTACTGTGAAGTATGTATCTGCTTCAGATTCCTCTCAGAGATTCAGATGTTAACTTCATTAACCCATGTATTCCAGAGCAGTTTCAGTTGTTTTTGTCCACAAAAGCAGATTGAAGAGTCCAGCCAAGTCTCATTGTTGATTTAGACCTTTTTATGAAACTGAAGGTTAGACAGTAAAGGTATGCACACGAGGAATGTATGTACTACCGGGGTTTAGGATTCACCCCTAGGTCAGTTAAGGACGTGTGGATTCAAAGACAGAGGTCTTCATAAGCACTCGACCATGAATGGGCATTAGTACTGATAGTAAGACATCCAGCTCAGTACTTAAGTGTAAAAAGTTGGTTGAAATGCAGAACAAAAGGGAAATAAGAAATAAATAAAGAGATCAATGTACTGATTACTGTTACTTACAGAAAAAGTCCAATGCAGGAATATAGTGAGTGTACAAAATATTTGTAGTAACTACTCTTTCACGAAGGGTACTGTCTGGCTCAGTGGAGAGAAAACTGATCTGACTTTACCTAAGGAACCCACTTCACTCACAATGGAGAAATGTCTGTGAAGTTTAAGTGTGGACTTTTAATTGTGGGGACTCAAACATAGATCATGCAAAAAACGGGGTTGAAACTCAACGTTAGGAAGGTTTTTCTTTCCCCTTATACATTGTACAATGAATGAACTTTTCCCTCACATAACCTCAAGAAGAACTGCTGAAAAGCAGTTTATGGACTTAGCAGTTAAATACAGATCACCAAGGACCATATGCTACGAGTCAAAGCTCAGCTCATATCTCTCTGAAACCAGACGGGACTGTTAAAAAGAACCGATCCAAACAAATCCTGTCATTTAAATAAATGTTTATACATACAAAGTTGAACCCAGTGACCTTTCTGCAGACTTCCTTGCTGGGCGATCCGGTTGGCCTGAGTCAAATGATAGAGCACGTTCGCCCCTCTGGCCTTCTGTGGCTTATGGAAGAAATTAATCTAATTTGGGAGTGTATACGTCCAGTATTAGCTTAACTCAGCACTGAAATAGAATACCTTCAAGAGGACGACGGCTCACTTTACAAATTCCTATACGTTATTATAGTAGCCAAGGACAGGCCACGCAGTGGAAGTATATATTTTTTAAACTTTCTCCAATACCACAAATTAGAGAATTAAAGCTGCAATCCAGAACTTAATGAATAAAACATTTGTTTTAAACCATTTGTATGGCAGAGTATGTTAATAAAATATAACTAGCACATCAGCATTGGTTGGAGGTGGTCTCCCTATACTTCCATTGAGACCAAAATCCTTGAAATAAGTAAGTACTTTACATTATCTTTCTGCATAGTAAAATCCTCATGTGTTATTGTTATCCATTTGTAACTGTAAGGGACATTTTGACTGTTGTAGAAAAGACATTCCACAACGCTCCACGATATTCTAAATGCTTAATTTATACTCCGTCATATGACGGTGTCACGTGTCGAAAAAAGCAGATCTACAAGCTCACAACGCGTTGTATCCGTGACGTGTGCTTTTAGATCTGCTATTTTCGGTGTGTGACACCTCCATACGACAAAGTATATACACAGGGCTTAAAACGGTTTTGTGTCGTAGTAAGTGTTTGGTCTGAACTAGGCGTAAGAGTTCAACTATGACCCAGAAAACACATGGAAAATCCACAATAAATCCCTCCTGACTGTGATGTTCTCCTATCCTTCTCCCCCATCTAGAGTCATTCTCCACAGGCAGGCCAGCTCTAGGCTGTATACCAGCTGACGTTCCTACTAGACCAGACGGACAACACACACACACACACACACACACACACACACACACACACACACACACACACACACACACACACACACACACACACACACACACACACACACACACACACACACGTATAAATCCTTGAAGCCAAATGGTGTTCTTCCTTTTAACACACAAAGCAAGTGGGGCATCTCTCTTACTCTCTTACTGTCTCTCTGTCTTTACTCACACTCAAGACTCTGGAGATAAATGCCATGTCACACACACACAACCACGTCAACGGCTTCTTCTCTTTTTTCTTTCTTTCTTTCTTCCCCCTCATGTTTTTCCATACCAAAGTGGGTCAATGCGTTAAACAGTCCTAACTTGGCAAGGAGGGAGATGAGGAGCGCGAAGGACTCTTTCCAAACAGCAATAACATGACGGAACAGTAGTCACTCAGCAGCCCCAGAAAAACACACTCGGGCCTCTGCTCAAACACTCAGTACTACACAGTAAAATTCTCACTGCTAATTTAACTCTGAGAGTGTACAAATGTAACCCAAATCCATTTGGGTTACATTTTGTACTACACCCTCAGAGTAACAAACTGATCAATTAACGCAGGATTTTACTGATTTTACACTTGCTGTGTGTGTGTGTGTGTGTGTGTGTGTGTGTGTGTGTGTGTGTGTGTGTGTGTGTGTGTGTGGGTGTGTGTGTGTGTGTGTGTGTGTGTGTGTGTGTGTGTGTGTGTGTGTGTGTGTGTGTGTGTGTGTGTGTGTGTGTGTGTGTGTGTGTGTGTGTGTGTGTGTGTGTGTGTGTGTGTGTGTGTGTGTGTGTGTGTGTGAGTGTGTGCGTGTGTGTGTGCGTGCGTGTGTGACAGGGGAGAGAGCCAAAGAGAGAAATAGAGATGAGAGAGGAATGGAGACAACAAGAACTGAAGAGAAGGTGAGAGACTGACTGACTGACTAAATGACTGACTGACTGACTGACTGAGAGATAGATACAAGTGAAATCCATTATGTAACATGAGGCTGCAATAAATATCAATATTATATTGAATGCAACAATGATGTAATGTTAGTGTTGAGAAGTACTGATGCTCCCAAAAATGGTTGAGCAGCCTTGCGTTCTGCTGCAGTATACACCCACCAGTTCACTGTTTATGTTTTTGCGGTCCCTCAAAGAGCACCGCCCCTCTGTGTATTTCCTAGTGTACAACCAGGGAACGCCAAACTCAAACTGAAAACGGAGGGGGGCTGTTCTAGGTGAAGAGTTGGAGGCCTGACAGGCAGAGCACAGCATAACAGAACCTGCCAGAGGACACAGCAGGGAGCCATCTTCATCTTATCAACCACTGGCCTATGTTTGGACTCCAAACATCCTGCTGACCGCCTTAACGAACCAGCAGACTCACAGAATCACAGCCAACGACAGGGAACAAAACACACAGTGCACTAACAAAATATATATGCACCAATGGCCACAAACGGACAAAATGTATGAAGAAAAAATAATATTGGCGCTAGGGCTCATGTGGTTAATGCATTTCACAAAACAAAAATATAGAGAAACTGTACCAAATCCACAAGGAAACCTCTTCTAACTACAGGCTACAGTGACAGGTAGAACCCCCAAAAAAATTACATTGTATTTTTTAAAGTCAGTATACACAGCTATATCCTCTGTAGGACCCCCAAACAATGGTTGTTGTTGCAGTAGCTAGTAGTGTAGAAAAGCTCACCAGCCACCGTAAGAATTTACACAGCATTCTGCTCGTGCCTGGTCTTAATTTCCTGAAGGGAAATACCAGGACTGATGAGCATACTGTTGAATATTCAATTTGGCCAAAAACTGAAGCAAGCACCATGATGATACACGATGAGAGGATCAAGATATTTTACCACAAAAGCTAAACAAAGTAATCTGTCTTCACACAAACACCTGTATTTCTTACTTACTCACATGTGGTAGTAGTTTACTCAAGTACTGCCAAGTCTGACTGCTATTCTTTGGTAGTTACTCAGAGGTCAACGGAACCAGAAAACTTCTGGAGGCAAAAAATAAAATCACTGGCAGACCGCAGACACAGACGGGTAAAAGAGAGAGAAAAAACTTGATCACAAAATCTGAAATGCTTCTGTCCGTTTTGACACAACAAAGCAGACGACCCGTCATTACAGCATGAAAAGTACCCCACAATATGTCAAAGATCAGTAGCATGATTAAAGTATATAATTAAGTAATTTATGGCCAGATCAACCTCAAGTGAAACTGTCAGGTTGAATGTGACATGAGCTCACACGCTTAATGGAAGTATTATTCTGGCCATAAGTTTCTGTGTGCGGTCTCTCTTTCCAAGAGTATCCCCCCTTCTCTCTCTCTCTCTCGTTCTCTCTCTATGTCTCTCACCTTCTCCGCCAACAGCTCTCGGATTTTCCCCGCTTGGAGACGGAACCTCAGCAGCTGCATCTCCAGGGCAACGCAGCGTTTCTGCCAATCAACGCTGGCCGCTCCGACGGCTTCCGTCCCGCCACTCTCCAAGACGTCTGCCATGGCGATCGCCGAAACTGTTGAAACCTCTTTCGAGTTCTGTCTCTGACCTCACGCTGGTCCTAAACAAAAACACACAGGGATAAGAGAAGTCTGCTCAAGACAATATGTAATAATTACATGGCATGCAGTGCACCTCAGAGGAAAAATAAGCCAGTTTTGACTGCAGGATGGTATTGCTTATTGGGAGCAATTATTGGGTTAGTTTACAATAGGTAGGCCATGTTTAATGGGAGAGGCCATCTGGGAAAACAGAAGGTGCCCGGTTCACGCCTCGGCCCCAGTGTATGTGTGTCCCTGAGCAAGACACTTAACCCCTAACTGCTCTGGTGCTGCCCCCACAGCACCCACTGCTCCTACATAGCTAGGGTGGGTTAAATGCAGGGTACGTACGTGTGCAAATGTAGAGTGACAAAAGAAATACCTCAAAGGAGTGGGGTCCATATTAAAAAAGAAAGGC
This sequence comes from Gymnoscopelus braueri, assembly GCF_963280865.1. NCBI lineage: Eukaryota > Metazoa > Chordata > Actinopteri > Myctophiformes > Myctophidae > Gymnoscopelus > Gymnoscopelus braueri. Next base: position 30,822,223 of record NC_137621.1, on the reverse strand, counting down.
TTGGTAAGGAGGACTGCACTTTTTAACTACTGTATGCATTTCACTTTTGTACAGTATTTCATTTGATTGTATACCAGACTATCCTGCAAATGAGAGCCTTGTATGTGCATTTTCTTCTTTAAATCAAGTTCATCCATCTAGACAGGATAATAAGATGCTGACAGTGGAACCTAACAAACAGCACACATGATCGACTCGACAACGAGATGTAGAAACAACAGCAGCGTCAAAGATGGCAGATGCCGGGGCAATGGCATCCCAGCTTGTGGTTTCATTTACTGTAGTGTGCACATGATGGGGCAGAGGGACTCTGAAGGGCTCTTCACACTGACCACGCGCTTCCCATGACTCACACTGGAAACGTGAGTAAAGCAAACACTCACAATGACTTCATGATGACACAGTTGAATAAAAGCTTCCTGTCACTTTCAGTCTCACTCTCTCTCTCTGCCAAACTAGTACCCGACACACACACACACACACAGACACAGACACACACACACAGACACAGACACACACACACAAAAAGAAAACGTACGTGCAACTCACACAAATGCAGCGCCCACTGCTCCTAATAGTAATGGATGGGTAAATGCAGAGGACTATAATTTCACGTATTTGCAAATGTACAGTGACAAGAAAATACCCCAAAGTTGTATGGTCCACGGTATCATTAAATGTGCTGCAGACACTGAACAAACCCCCAGCAGTGTGTGTGTGTGTGTGTGTGTGGGTGTGTGTGTGTGTGTGTGTGTGTGTGTGTGTGTGTGTCGCTGTGTGTGTGTGTGTGTGTGTGTGTGTGTGTGTGTGTATGTGTGCGTGTGTGTGTGCAGGGGCTTCCCAGTGTAAGCCAGTCTACACATAGAGGAGGTCGTCCTGTGCTTTCTAGCCATATTACCTACTAACCCAATCCCTGGACCCTGACCCTCCCAACCCCACCCCCACCCCCCCTCTTGCCTCCCCCACCCACAAATCTCCAGCCATGCAATCCCTTCTTAATTACAGGGCAGGAGTGAAACAGGATCTAGCTGGCACAATAGCGCCTTTCTGCATGACAGTTCCATCACAGCAGAAGAGAGAGGGGGGGGGGGCTCTCCTAGGCAAAAAGAAAGGAGGAAAGAATGTGTGAGAATGAATGGGACTCGAGTGCTGAATGTGGGAAAACTGGGGCGCTGAAGTTATTTTTACCTGCGAGGGATTGACCGGTGGCCATTTTTCTCTGGCCCGGATACTCATTCACAAAGGTCTCCAGGCCCTATTGTGTCAATAAAAACCCGATTAGCCTGAGATAAAAGGAGCCATAACAAACAGCTTTGAGGGCTCTATTGCCTCTGTTATGTGGTGGACACACTAATGAGGTTGAGATGACTGTTGTGTACGAAGATTTGTCTATCAGGGAAAAACAGTGAAAACTAATGGCTGCGGGGGAAGTGCAAGATCAGAGTAAATGGCATGAACACTAGTCGATAACGACAGTAATGTAAATAGTGTGCAAAGAAAACTATTTGGTGCTTCAAAAAACTAGGATACCAGGTAAACATCAAACCTAGCATCTGTCTAAACAACATGCAATCTAAATAACATTCTAAGCATTTATAGTCAATCAAAAACAAATCTAAATGACAAAACGTATGTGAACAAGTAACCAACACACAGTATATCTCTACATAGTATGACTAGCCTCTTCAAAAAGGATACAAGTAGATCACAGTAGAGTAGTTGCGCTGGGCAGCTCACTCTGATTAATGTGAAAGACATGCATGAGTATGCATGCATCCATAGAAATCCACCAAAAATATTACATTTCCCCGCAGAATAAAGATCACAGGCCCATTTTACGCTCTTAATTTAACACTCAGGATTTTGCAGTGTACGCACTTTTGTCAAATTGCATAAAAATGCGGCGGTGGCATGAATTAAGACTAACGTTAAACAGCACTCAGACAGACAGACTCAGACCAGTGCCCACCAGACACCGTCAGCAGAACACCAGACGTTCAAAGTCCAGCGGCTAAAAAGGCACCATGCTGGTGCTCCCTGCAATTAGCATGCTCATAAATACAGGCCTCGCAAACAAATTACAGAAGTCGTGCATGCGGAGGTTCCACTGACAGACCACAGAACCCAGGATTCGGACAACCAGGGTCCAGCCACCGGAAGTCTCCCATCTGTCTCTCTCTCTCGCAGACCGGAGACTGTGAAGGACATGCCTGGGGTAAAGGAAGACGGAGGCGTTGGTACAGGCACAAGGAGAGAGAGCGCACTCAGCCCTAACCGGCCCTGCGTCGGCTGGACCAGGCCATGCCAGGCCAAGCGGCCCACACCAGGGCAGGGCAGAGCAGGTCAGACCGGGCCAAATTAAGGCACAGGCTCACTGGCGCTTCCAAGAGCTAAAACAGCTGGGTGCAAACAAACCATTTGCTGGTTAAACACTGTCGACACAGCCATGCTAATTCTCTACCGGGACAATTCCTTTAGTACCACTAGCTTGTTTAACATGGGAGGGGAGGGAACGGGGGAGTGGTCCAGCCCACACCAAGTGGTGCCAGGAACCCACCCTGAACAATCATCATATGTCAAGATAGACATCCTGTTGAGAAGAAGGAAAAGGAAGGCAAACATTGTCTGCAAAGGAAAAGTTCATTTCTTAAATGTGATCCAATGTGTAAACTAAACAGCTGTTGTTCATTATTCAATATCCAGAGGTGCCAGTCTGTAAAGGAGGTGTTATCATTTTGTAAACAAAGGGCTTAAGTTACCTACTGTCCTTTGAAAGACGTATCGTAAAGGGTCTCAATTTTGTGCTATCAATCATTTCTTTAAGAGTATGTGTCACCGTTTACCACAAATGGTGTTTTATCTCCATATGGGTAAAAACTCTTCAAACACAGCCACATGTCTCCAAGTTCATAGAGTGTAATGGAATGAGTGTGCACGGGCATACAAACCACAACACTAGGGTTTGTTGAGAATGAGGTCATGCAGTTGCTCCTGCTCTCTCTGTGTGTGTGTGTGTGTGTGTGTGTGTGTGTGTGTGTGTGTGTGTGTGTGTGTGTGTGTGTGTGTGTGTGTGTGTGTGTGTGTGTGTGTGTGTGTGTGTGTGTGTGTGTGTGTGTGTGTGTGTGTGTGTGTGGGGGGGGGGGTGTAACCTAACCTTTAGCTTTTGTAACAGATGAGATATAAACTGGAGTAATTTTCTCCACTCGTATGAACATAACCATCCATTTCGCAGATGGTTTATAAAAGCCCAGAAGACTTTTCCACCGAGACTCCCATCGCATGTGAACTAATAAATACTATTCTATTCTATCTGGCATACAATAGTGGAAGAATTCAGGTGGGAAGTAAAGGAAACATGCCACTGCAACAAACACAGGCTTTTCAGCATCTGCACTTTGGTTCCGCGTTTAGTAACATTTGGGCCACCCAGTGTGGGCAACACCAGTGCAGGTTGGTGCGGGAAGGGGGGGTGGGGTAGAGGAGCTGCATCCCAGCATGGTGAATCCTCTCCTGGCTGCAGAAGGAGCATAGAGAGCCTCTACTCTGCTTTCTTCCAGCTGGGAGACCCTTGGACACACTCACTGGCCAGAGCAAACAACTGGGGGAAGACAAGTCAATGGAAACCCCCACCACAAGGATCCCAGCAGGGTATTTGCTACAGCGTCGTTCCGTTGAAAAAGCCTGCCATCCCCGTCGACTTTCTTTCCATCGACTTACACTGACAGTTATACAGTATAATTCCTCTGACGGAGTGAGATTGGATATCCAGAGGAGTTTTATGCTCAAGCTGTGGAAGCTATCACAGAAAGCAATAAAATTGTTTGGATGGCGCATGATGTTTCTATTTCACTGTTGCGACATGCGATGATTGCGCCTCACTTGACCTCTTTCTCCAGTCCAGCGAAATGGAGCAGGGAGGGCATGTGCCGCTCTCAAGGGCACACATGTGGAAGTCTCTCTAGCTGGTCATTTCATTGACCAGAACCTCCTTTATCACTGCAGATTCAAATACATAACCCCCTGGCCTGCAGAAAGGCTTCGACACTGGTGGCGAATGCGCACAGATAAAAACACACACACGTACACATGCAAGCATGCACAGCCACATATATACACATTCAACTACACACACCCACACACCCACTCTGCTGAGCATGCAGCTGCGGTGATGTAAGTGATTAGTTGGTGCAGTGATATCATCCCCACCAGACATTTGCAAATCCCTGCTGTTGTTGTTGGTGTCTCCGCAGAGATCTGACTTGGCTTCCCCAGAATCTGGCATCCCCAATCCAAGGCTTTGTACTTCAGACTGCAGGCAAATCCGATTTATTTTTCAAAATACGGTCTTTAGGACTGACTGTCCACATTGTTATTTGCAAGTAATCAGATCAGATGTGTGTGTTCAGACATTGTTGACCTATCTGTATTTGTTGTGGTAACAACGTAACCACATAGGCATGAGTAATGCTTAAATTATGCTCTGTTGCAAGATGGTGTCGCTTGACGAAAATAGCAGGTCTAGCTAACAACGAACGAGATTTTCGGCAAGTGACACCGTGAATTTATACCGAAGTATAAATCAGGCTTCAGTGTTCAAATGTCCAAACAAGACATGTCTTTAGAATTCCGATTTGAACCGCATTTCAGACCACCTAGGAATGTGGTTCAAATCTGATTGAAACACATGAAATCACTTTTCATGCGTTTGTTGTGGGTTTCGATAAAAAACAATCTAATTCCGATCTGGATAGGCAAAATATTGGATTTGGGCTGCCAGTCTAAGCAAAATTGAGATTGTGAGTGTGAGTGTGAGTGTGAGTGTGAGTGTGAGTGTGAGTGTGTGTGTGTGTGTGTGTGTGTGTGTGTGTGTGTGTGTGCGCGCGCGTGCGTGCGTGTGTTTGTCTATCTGTCTGACTGTGCGTATGCAAATCAAGACAAAGTATCACAGAGCACATGGAGTCAAGGGGACTGAGTTAAAAATTCCCTTATCTCTCCTTCCAAGGTCCATCTGCTGAAGCGCAGGGACCCCTCTTGACTCCCACCCAGTCAAAGCGAGGCCTCACGCTTTTGTTTAAACTACTGAGTCAGTGTTTTGGTCTGTGTGGCCCAATTTAAGACTCAAGTAGAGGCGGCTGATTGTTATAGATAAAGAAAATGGGGGAAATGTCACCAAGGCTCACACAGTAACACATTTCTTAACCTTTTACCCTTTTCCTGAAAGGACTAAGGGTTGTGTTATTTGACACAAGCGAAATGTTTCAACAAAGTTCCTCAGTGCTTTTTATAGCCATAATGCATCAACACTGAGTTAAGGCAAAGTGTTTACAGTACAAAAAGAGAAGCCTTTGGCCGTAAGACAAATCAAACTTTTATAAGGTCAAGTCAAAACATTATATAGTCGTTCAGCAGCACCTGAATGATTTTGATCCTATTTTTCCATTCCCTCACTCTACCGCCCCATTCTCTATACATTTATCATCTTATCTATACTGTCATCCTCTCCTCTCCAACTCCTCCACGTCTTCTTCTTCCTCCCCCAAAAGATCTTCTGCCTGCTGCCCCACCTCCTATTTAACCTCATTCCCAGGCTTAGCTCTTCTTATACTTTCAACTTCTTCACCACCTACTCCCCTACTCCTATTATACATTACAACACCACTACTTTATCCAGCGTATCGTCTCTGTCGGGTGGAAAACCTCATATGTCCAAAGCTGTTACTTTTCAGGATTCAAATAAAAAAATTAGCAAAACTACAAGCTCTGAAACGTGTCGCTTCGATTAGTCAGTCACCCCATGGAGACTTGAATTAATGGATATTTTTTTGTTTTTGTCGCATTCCTAAGGCAATAATTTGATGACCGGCAGGGGACACGGTAAGAGTCTCCTTTGTATCTCCTACCTGAACCGCTGCCTACCGGTCCGCTGGTCATCACATTTTTGTCTTAAAAAAATATCGATGAATTCCAGTCTCCATGTTTTTTTTTTTGGGTGAACTATCCCTTTAAATGGCCCCGACCGCTGGCCTTGCCGTCCGGGTACCTAGGCTCCAATGCAGCCTGACAGCGCGTAATGGGTTCGAGTCCCGTTCCCGATGACCTTTGCAGGGTATCACACAAGTAGGGCATTCATATTCGAAAAAACACAAAAAGTTACGATATGCTACACCTCTACATTCTCCTCCACCACCACCTCTGCTTCTCTCTTCCCGACCTTTTCCTTCACTCATGTTCTATACTCTCCTATACCTTATAGCCACCACCTCCTCAACATCTATCGCACCCCCTCCTCCTCCTCCTCCTCCTCCTCCTACACACACACACCTATACTCTCCTACCTCGAAGGCTTAGCTCCCATAGGGACACTCTAATGACAGGCCTTGAAGAAACTGACCACGCTCATTATCAGTCTCAGCCATAAATACAGGCCCCTTGACATTCCAAGGCGCTGAGGTGGCTGAGGTGTTACATCTATAGCCTATCTCCAGAACACTCCTGTCCTGTCCACCACACAGGCACTATAACCCCTGGCGTCCCTCCTTCCTTTCCTAAGGATGAGCGCAGAGCAAGGAGGGGAGGAGGGGGAGGAGGTGGTGGTGGCATTGGGCAGCTGGGGGAAAGCGTGAGTTACAGTGGGAGACCCAAAGCATATAATACAGTATGAGAGAGTGGGACTGAACATAATATCCTCCTCGGCCTGTGTTTAAATAACAGCTTTGGTGAGACGGAAGGAGTTAAATTGAGTTATGGGCCAGTATGGATAGTCAGGATTTATTTCCCGTTCCTGTCCAGATGCACAAATGGCTTTCATAAATGCCTGGGATATTGCATGTGTGTATTTTTCAGACAGACAGACACAGAGAGAGAGAGAGAGAGAGAGAGAGAGAGAGAGAGAGAGAGAGAGAGAGAGAGAGAGACACACACACACACACACACACACACACACACACACACATACACATACACATACACATACACATACACATACACACACACACACACACACACACACACACACACACACACACACACACACACACACACACACAAACTTTCATATAAAGGTCGCGCAATCAGTCAAATACATATTTGGGTCCCCCCCGTATAAACAGTCTGCTAATATAGGCGTTATTAATGTTTTTGGAGGCATTGCAAGGACAAGGAGGCAGTGGCCACGATTTTATCCAAAAAAGGTTACAAGGAACAGGTGTGGAGCCAGACAGACACACACTGGTTCTAGTAGAATATAGTAGAGACCATAAAAGCGTCCTGTCGAACAGACGGACAGCAGAAAGTTCAGCGCATAGAACAGAGCAGCAGACATCTCTCCAGTCCAGTGGACAAAGTACTCACAATTTTTACTTAAGTAAAAGTATCAATACTACAATGTAGAAATACTCTGTTGCAAGTAAAAGTCTGGAATTCAAAACTTACACGAGTATAAGTACAAAAGTATCAAAATGTACTTAAAGTACCAAAAGTAGAAAGTACTCATTATGCAGAATGTCCCAATTTCACAAGTTTTCAAATGTATAAAATGCTTATAAATCAATGCATAGCAACGCATTGTGAGCTTGTAGATCGGCTATTTTATTTCAAATGGCCGAAATGGGTCTGAAGTGGAAAATGTATTTTTTTTAAATAATAATCCAAATCTACAAAGTAATAACTATAGTAACTAAAGTTTTCAAACAATTGTAGTGGAGTAGGCTAAAAGTAGTATATTTGCCTCTGAGATGTAGTGGAGTAGAAGTACAAGTATTGCCAATTGGAAACACTCAAGTGAAGTAAAAAAAAAAAAAAAAAGCCTCAAAATTGTACTCATAATAAGTACAGTACTTGAGTAAATGTACTTAGTAATAGTTACTTTACACCACTGAAGAACAGACATCTCTCCAAATCCGCAGACGAGTCGCACTTCACTATAGAGCTCATATATAGTTCCAAACAGTCCATCATCACATTCACATCTCCTCCGTTTAGTCAAATAGTGACACTGTCTTAAAACATAAACAAATCCCGAGCTGCGATCATGACATAAATCAGTTGTTATAGTTATAGCGGAGCTGCTGAAATACTTTACCTTGTGACTTGGTGTCTCTCTCTCTCTCTCTCTCTCTCTCGCTCTCTCTCTCTCCTCTCACCTCCCCCGGTAATTCATTGTCCGCCTCATAACGATCTGATACCCTCATTCATTCACTGACTTGTTTCTGCTCGCTGTCGGTCATTCATTGCTTTCGGCTTTTTTTAACGGATTTTTTCTCCTCCGGTTGATCCTTTGGTTTCTCCAGAGCGGAGGGTTCAGTTCAGATCTAGATCTACTACCGCTTTGCTGCCGAGAGACCCATTGAATAGGCATCATCCTGCGTTGCCATGTCGTGTGATTGAAATAAGCAGCCAGGTCTAGGAAAACAAGCCCAAAAGAAGCGAGTGAGTTTTTGATTGATTGATTGATTGATTGATTGATTGATTGATTGAATACTTAACAGTTTGCAAGAAAAGCACAGAAAGCACGGTTCTATACAAAAGGATGCTAAAAGGACCAAGAAAACACTATGGCTTGTTTCCATTGAGGTCCTGTGTATTCAATTCACCGAAAGATTTAATGACAGACAAAATGTATATGCAAAAGCATCATATAAACGAGTAGTAATCAAAAATAAATTACATAGGCTATTTGAAAATAGCCGATCTACAAGCTCACAATGCGCGATCTTGGAAAAAAAAGTGAAAATTTAGGAATACTTTCAAATCCACAAAATCTTATATGGGAGTCTCTGGCACAAAATATTTTCAGAAGGTTGGGTCTACAAAAAATATATATTAATTTGGGGGTCCTTGACATGAAAATATTTAGTTTACCTAAACATTAGGAAGCAAGCCCAAAATAAGCAACTACACTTTAGAAATAGCAACAAGCCCGAAAAAAACGCAACCAGCATCTACCAATATTTACAAGCAACTTACCAGAAAAACAAGCCCCAAAGTCGCTTATAATAAGCGGACATGGCAACACTGGACTCATCCCATATTCCTTTAAAGGGCCCAATGCAGGATCAAATTTCGCCAGGAGTCAAACCCCCTTGTTGTGTGTAAGAGCTACTCAGGATATTGCATTAGCAAGGCTCTGCTTGGGTCCCCCCTCTCTCAACATGTAAACACAAACGAACCTACTGTAGCCAGTGGTGGAATTTTTTTTTTACTTATTATAAAGTAAAAGTATCAATACTGCAATGTAGAAATACTCTGTTACAAGTAAAAGTCCAGAATTCAAAATTGACGTGAGTAAAATTACAAAAGTATTGGTATCAAAATGTACTTAAAGTACCAAAAGTAGACAGTACTCATTATGCCGAACGTCAAATCTTTTGAAAATAGTAGATCTAGATTGGCTATTTTCAAATGGCCGAAATGTCAATGGCTGAAGTGTTTATAGGTACTGTATGTTTTGTAATAATAATCAAAATCTACAAAGTAACTAGTAACTAAAGTAAGTAAAAGTATAATATTTGCCTCTGAGATGTAGTGGAGTAGAAGTGAAAGTACTGAACATTGGAAATACTCCAGCAAAGTAAAAAATACCTCAAAGTTGTATTTAAGTACAGTACTTAAGTAAATGTACTTTACACCACTGCTTGTGTCTAAGAGCTACTCAGGATATTGCATTAGCAAGGCTCTGCTTGGGTCTCCCCTCTCTCAACATGTAAACACAAACGAACCTACTGTAGCCTATAAAACAAAGCATAGCCTATATAATCTGATTTGTGAACATTTTGGTCAAAACTAACTGGTGTGATGCAAAGGCACTGAAAATCCTATAACCTATCGTTGGACTAATTGGCTTGTCTTTTATTAAAACTCTTAACTTCAACTGGCAAATAAAACATTTCACTCAGGTTTCAGGCAATTACATTTGTCCATTGGGAATAGCTAATAGGGCTATCAAAACGTTTTTTAGTTTTTTTTTCTGGAATCAAAAGTTGTTTCAGACCATGGTGTGGAAGTTTAGAACAGAAAATGAATCATTATCTGGGCTGTAAAACTTTTGTGAGGGCCTAATTTGGGAAGGTCTGAACCTTTGCCTGCAGAATGCAAGAACACTAGCCTTCAATTTTACTATCACTCAGCAAAGATTCAGCCTACTTTATGTTAAAGTTGCTTTAATCAGCAGCGTTTATACCATTGGTATAAATGCGTTTTAGCTCGAGACCCAAAACGTTTTAGCTCGAGACCCTAAAGAGATATTTGATGTCTCCCCGGGACCCAAACTAGGGAAAATAGTAGCTCTACAAGTTCACAACACATGTAGATCTGTTATTTTCACCACTTCTTAAAAGTTGAAGTTTATTTATGGGATTTGGGGGATTTGTGTTTTTAAATTCTTTCGAAAAATCTTTGATTTTTTTTTTTTAAGAATGACAATTTCTTACTTAGTTTTTACCTTTTGAAATAGGCCTAATAATTTAAAAAAAATCTAGGAAACAGACAAAATATATATTTACACAGGCCCAAAAATGGGTCCCGACCCAGTTTTTGGGAACCAGTGGTTTATACTCTCGCATGAGCCCCTAATGGGGCTCAATCACAAAACTGCCGTCTCTTTGTGGGAAGCTGATGTGCATTTCTGTCTTCAGTGCGAGGAGCAATTGGACATCCCCATCTGGAACGTTTTATCATGTCTGAACATTTACATTGTTGCATGATACGCCCAAATAAATAATTCACAACTTTCAGTGCCAGAGATTAAATCATATAACAGACAGCAGAAGTACGGCAGGCACTGAAGTGGCTCTGCTATAAAAGAACGGAACATTTTTTAAATCTAAATGTAAACACTGTCTCAGATGGGACTGCTGCATGATGCAGGGAACTGCAAGTTTGTCTCAGTGCAATGAGCATACAGTGATGTGGACCACATACTCTTCCATGTTAACGTAAAGGATGTGTATAGCCCTGCCCGAAGCCTTAGCCAAAGGGGGATTCCTCTTTAGATGAGCAGTAGATGCTTGGTTTCCTGCTGTGTGGGGGACACCTGGGTTTGAATCCAGGCGGTTATACATGTCCGATTCACATGCACAAATGCCACCAACAACAAGCACAAGTGAGGGAGAGAGACAGTGAGACACAGAGACTGAAGAGACGAGATAAATATATGCAAGTAGACCGCTGGTCATGGCAGAAAGCGGACAGGGATGTTGCATTACATGGAAACTAAATCACATGGTCACATATAAAAGCAGCACTTAGGTAGGCCTAACACAAACGCTTCTCTGTATTATCCTACTTTCATAGGGCCTTTGTATATTTATATATCTGCATATGGCTCTCAAAATCTACTCTCTGCTAATGTATGTGGCTCTGTCTTATTCTAAACACTTCTAAGGTTCCCTCGCCTCAGCACCATGTCGTGCTCAGATCAAGTCCCATTCTGGTGCTGGTATCGTAGCAAAACTATTCCTGTCCTGTGCATTAGTCAGGCTGACAGCTACTATAAAATAGAACCAATCCCAGATCAAATAAAATATGTAAATAATAACTGTTTATTTTAACATGCTCAGACTCAGTACTGTGTGGGAGGGGCCATACAGGACTATCCACGGCAGAAGGTTCAGACACTTATAAGTCAGTGCAGTGCACATTTCTGTGCGTAACAAATTATCTGACCCTGCCATAGCTGTCCTGATGCGGTGGGCTTCACCCATCTGCTGCTCCAAATAATCAAATTCCAAGAATTATTTGCAATTAATGTTTGACACAAACCTGAGCTAGGGAGGGAAAGGGTGAGCTCAGAGTAGGCTATGAGTGCTATACTGTAGCTGGGCTGGCTCAGGCCTTGTGCCGTGTGTTGCACAATCACACAGTGCCTCAGTGCTCTCAGTCAAAACAAGTGGTGTCAGGCCTACATGGTTTACATGCCGGCTCCCTGGCAGCGCTGCCAGTGCAGTGAGGGGAACACAGGACAGTGAGAGAGTAGCTTTGGGGCCAGTTGTCATTTGGTGATCACGCTTGCAATAGTCTTATAGTTGATTTACCATACCTTCCCGTCAAGTCAAACGACAGTCAGCGATGAACCTGACTGTGAGCTGGTTTCTTAAACAGAGTTAGCAGACCTTTAGTAAAACTAAAAAGCGTACACCAGTGGCAACCCTGAGGTGATTCAATGATTTTTCTTTTAGATCATGCATGGCGTGGCTCTGCAGGAGGCCAGCCAGAGTGTCGGTTTGTGTGTCTGTCTGTCTTTCTTAAGTCTGTGTGGCTGATCTCGCAAACCGCTGGACCGATCAATGCCATAGTTATTGTGCTCACTGCCAGTGCTTAGTACCTCCGCTATTGTTTTAGTATGTTTTATACTTTTAAAATAACTCATTTAATTTTATACTGTAAGTCAAGGGGCTTGGATCGGGCTTATGTTTTTGTTTTTCTGTTGTTGGTAGTCATGGTTGCCAGATCCCACATGAGTTCCAACTGCTCTGCCTACTGAATAACTGCTAGCTTGCATAACATCTTCATACTAGAACTCAAGTCTTGTACAGTTCACTGGGTGTGTCTCCTACAACGAGGATGATACAATCTCCCACCATGCAAGAGCACAACCTAGTCATTCTACACAGGCCTTTCCCATAATGCCAACCTTCTTCAATGGAGAAGGTCTTTGGATAGCATTTCCACAGATCATTGGAGGTACGGTTAAATTTGCATAGTTCTGGAAGAAGCTGTGCAGAAGGTGTGCTCAGCCAGCGGTTGTTCTCTGCGTCAAACACTCTTTCCTGATGATGGTGGAAGAGTAACATGATGAAATAGGTGCTGGAGCACGTTGTGGTCCTCCCCTGTGTAAGTATTAGATGCAGATGCAGATGCAGATGCAGATGCAGATGCAGATGATGGGCCGTACAGTATCTTGCACGGCTAAACTTTTTTGGCATTTTTTACTATTTTGAAAAACTTTTTTTAATATTTCAACTAGCCGATCTACATCGACACATTGTCAGCTAATTGAACTACTTTTGTTTTTCAAGGCCCAGACCGCTGGCGTAGCGGTCAGGCACCTAGGTAGCCTGTAGCCTGACAGCGCATCGCGGGTTCGAGTCCCGTTCCCGACGATCTTTGCAGCATGTCTCTCCCCATCTCTCTCCCTGTTTCCTGTCTATCTCTACTGTAATCTATAAAGAAAGGCCAAAAAGTCCCCAAAAATATCTTAAAAACAAAACAAAAAACGTTTTTCAAAATAATAAAAAAAAATCAAAAACCTTTAGGGATAAGGGGTAAGGTGGCGCGTATGATAGGGCCCGATATCTTTTATCAGCACAGCTTTGTGGCTCTCGGAGGACACCTCGAGTGGACGTTGTCCTCTCCCAGTTGTCACTGTGGGGAACTGTGGGCAACTTCGTCCAGTCTGAAGACACTGTGTTGAAGACAAGCACATCAATCTGATCAGTGTCGTCCATGTCACCGTACCCTCCAAAGGAGTACACCGTGTGCCCAAATGCCACAGCAGCATGACTGTCTCACTTTGGTCCTGTCTTCAAATGCACCGTCCAGCACAACAAATGTCATGCAAAGCTTAGCCAATGCATGAGTCAGATGGGTTGGGTTGGCCAATCACTGAATCCAATGACTGTTTATCTCTGTCAAATTGATCGTCGCAGTCCCAGTCTATGCAGGCTCTGGAAATCCCCCACGCCATGCACCAGCATGGGTAAGAAAGACATTGTTATTCATGCTGAATAGCATCAGTATTATTTGTTATTGCATTGGATTATGTATACAATGTCTATTTTTACGGTGTGGCTCTGCCAACTACAGTATGAGAGGGGTGCGGTCTGTGGAGTGTGTGTGTGTGTGTGTGTGTGTGTGTGTGTGTGTGTGTGTGTGTGTGTGTGTGTGTGTGTGTGAGTGTGTGTGTGTGCGCGCGCGCGTTTGTCAGTGTGTCTGTCTCTGTGTCTGTCTGTGTGTGTCCGCAGCTAATCTTGCAAACCACCACACCAATCAGCATCAAACTTCATATGCACACACCAGTAGGATAAAGAAGTACCTCCACTAATTTGTTCAAGTTTTTTATTTTAGCGTCAATGGGGCCCATATCGGGCTGAAATCTTGCCCAAATTTGGAGTCATACATCGATACGTCATAGATACACATCATAGACGACTGACGTAACAGGCTGGCCACATTAAGTCTTAGTTCCATATGGGTACCCAGGTCCATGTGTTCTCATCTGGATCCTGAGACCCACATACATTCATTTTTATCGCTTTAGTTTATTAAAGGTGTAATAACTACATGGAATTTACACTACATGGAATTAGTGCAAATCAACTGACAGTCCTGAGGAGAAATCTAATTATCTCGGGGGTGATGAGCTTGTGCTGATTGCCTCTGCGCTCTGAACGGTCACCACAAGCGACCTCACTGCTAAAGGAAGTCACCATGGACGAAAGTTCATCCGAGTGCAAAGGAAACAAAACATCAACAGTCAGTGCTAATCTATATTTATCTATCATCTTAAGCACTTAAGCTCTATTAAAAAAATGTCAACAATATCAGAAAATGTTTCAAAAGTTTTGGACACTTTTGTAAAATTTTACCTATACATTCCCGAAATAGGATAACTTTATTTAGCGTAAGAATAGGTTCAATCCATTGTCCATTGAGTCCTGCATGTTCCAATGTGGACGATGATGAGGGCACATGTATTGTCTGTCCTCTTAGGAGTGAGACTATTATAGTGCACCCAGACACTAGCATTGCTGACATGGGTTCGTCAGAACTATTTTAGTTTAGAAGATTTGCAGTTCACATAGGAATTAGGAAAATCTGCTTTACAGACTGGGCTACAAACATACCCACAGTCTCAGATTTTGGAGCCGTAATTTCCATGAACACATCAGTTTAAAAACTGACTTTATTGACACATTCAGTGATCTGCCTTCATTTGCTTGTATTCAAGCTATGTTTCTATTTGTATAGTTTCATCTTTTTAATCCCCGAC
>NC_137621.1:30723448-30803448 GCF_963280865.1 Gymnoscopelus braueri | reverse complement strand
TAGACTCTTCTCCCTCCTGGCTATGGTCCACAGCTTTGAAATAAACTCCCCCCTTGCAGTCAGAATTGCAGACTCACTCCTCCCTTCTCTCCTCAGACTCTACCTCATCCCCTAGCACTCCTCTCTCCTTGAGTCCTTGTATCTCTATCCCTTCTTGTCACCTTTTTTGATAGATGCTAGTAATACTACGCAGATCTACAGTATGTTGGTTACTTGTTCACATGTTTTTGTCATTTAGATTTGTTTTGTTTTGTTTGACCACAACAAATGTTAAGAATGTTATTTAGACAGCATGTTGTTTTTAGACAGATGCTGTTGATCTGGTATCCTAGCTACTTTGAAGCACTACACTACATTGTTCTCTTTGCATTCTACTTATGTGACTTTTTAAAATTGTACAAAATATGTTACTATCTACTGTCTTTAGGGTGTGGCATGAATGTGATGTTTCAATCAGGATTGTGTATATGCCCAGCATAGGCTATAATGTCAGCAGCAGAAAACTGCAGGAAATAAAACAAACAAGAATAGATGCTGATCCATTGTAAAACAATAGCCTATTGTCAAATACTTGTCAGCTGCTACACCCTGATTGTTGATTTAGTGGAAACATTGACGCGTATTAATGCTCAGGAGTCAGGACTGTGCCGTATATCAGTATTTTGAAACCTGTAGCAGATAGGCTATATGCATTTATTGGGTTAGGGTCAGGGTTTAAAATGTGTTTGTTGTTGACAGCATCTGACAACATTCACGCTAAATCGCATATGGGCCGTGTCCTTTGATTAGTGGAATAATATAATATAGTACATAAAGCCACACATTGTCAGCGTCTCGTCATTTCACGACTGTTTTAGCTCTGGAATGTCACTTTGTGTGGGCGAAATTAGCTTGCTTACACTTTCATCTTCTCTCCAGTAGACCACTAAATAATCTGTCAAACTACCAGCCCCATAGTTGGGGTTGAACTTTAACTTGAGGTTTTTTCTGCTTTCAATATAAATTCCCTCACTTTGAAAGGGTGGATGAAAAAAATAAAAAAAATAAAACTGCCAGCATCTAACACATGCTGACTTTAGAAGAATCCTTGTGTAGCTTCCCTTTGAACAAACATGCCATGAAACAAAGGCGACATAACTCACTGCAGCACTTCTGAGTATAAAATATGTTGTACAGCTGTCAAATGCAACAGCTCTGCTAACGACCAAAATGTTCTTCTTCTGTGTCTTTGATGGCTTGGCTGTACACAGACACAACAATAGAGTCACTAACAACACATCTTTAACAGTCACAAAACATGCCTTTTGGGACAAACCAACAGCTCATGCCTTGCTGGGAGAGAGTGAAAGCTTTTTTTTTGTCAACATTGTTCTCCTTATGGTTTGTGTTTTGTGTGGGTTTTTTGTTTTGTTTTATTTGTACCAAAACAATGTACCATTTAGCAAATGACTTCAGTATATGAGTTAGCACCCCACTGTTATCATCCGTTATTGGTTCATGATCTGTTATCATATCAACATAATGCTGATCCGCTATATTATAAAATAACAGTGGTGGAAAGTGAGTACATTTACTCAAGTAGATTTTTTTTTGTACTTTTACTCTACTTAAATTAATTCAACATTTAAATTCTACTCCACTTTTTAATCAACTACAATTATTTGGCGGCTTTAGTAAGTTACTTTGCAGGTGTACATTAATAACACAAAACATACATTAACTGATTCATTATTATGTATTGGTTATTGGTTAAGCTACCCAGCAGCAGCACATTAAGTAATTAAAATCAGACCAACCTTTAGCTGCAACATTAAACAAAACCGTAATACATAACTAATTACAATCCAATAATATTAATGTGAAATGGTCAATTCTGCGACGCGTAACGAGTACTTTCAGATTTGGTATATTTTGATCAATACTTTTGTGCTTTTACTCAAACAAGATTTTGAATACAACGACTCGTAACAGATGATTGTATTATTTACACACATTGTGGTATTGCTACTTTTAGATAAGTAAAAATTCTGAGTAGGCTATTTGTTCCACCACTGCATTATAGCCTGAGAGCCTTTGAGACTTGTGGAGACTATAGCAAAGAGCTGCCCCCCCCCCCCCCTACCCAATCCCACGCCCCCTCCGCCAGTTCTGAGAAAACACCCGGTCTTTATTAGTGAGCGATCAGCACACTCACCAGCAACAGATGCTGCCACAATTAAAACACACTCACACTGACATGGTCAATTTCTCCTTTGTTCCACTATTCTTGTCATTCTGGAGACTGTTTAATCTACTCCACCGCCAAGTATCTCCTCAAGCTCAAACAAATGGGTTCCCAATCGCCCCCAACCCAAACACAGACCCCCTCCCCCCCCCCCCCCTCTCCTACCAACCCCTCAACAACAGCCTCTCCCTGCGTCACTCTAAATGAGCCGGGATGGACAGAGAGCGTTGAGCATGGAGTGCTTCTTCTGTCAGTCCAACAGTCAGTGCGGGGTGGATCTTTTTGTCCTTTCTTTTCTTAAACTTGACAGTTAAAGACATGACAGAGAAGCGTCCTTCAAGTGCGAACCACAAACTGCCCCAGATTGGCAAAGAGGAAGGGCTGGGCAAAAGGTCGCGACCCCGGTATTGGCCTCCCTGCGGGGTTTCACATCCTAAAAAAAAAAAGGGGGACCAAGACAATTGAGCACTCTCTCCCTCTACCCGGCCGACACTCTGCCTGCAACCACCCCCGCCTGCCCTGCCCAGCCCAATCCCGAACCCCCAGCGTTGCCACATCCCATTGAATAACGAACGCTTTGATCAAAGGGGAATTCCAGCCCCCTGTCTCTCTCTCTTTCTGCCTCCATGTCCCATCTAAGTCACTCAATTGGAGCGAGGGGTGGAGCATGTACAACATACTCAGTTCCTAGAATACAGATAAGGAGACAATGGCGCGGCATGCTGTGCCAGTTTTGTGTGTGTGTGTTTGTTTGTGTGCCTATGTGTGCGTGCGCGTGTCCGTGTGTGTGTGTGTCTTAAAGCATCCTCTTGACTTCACAACCATACACAGCACAAACACACACACACATACACAGCGCACGCACACACACAGCGCACGCACACGCACACACACACACACACACACACACACACACACACACACACACACACACACACACACACACACACACACACACACACACATACATACATGCACGCACGCACGGGCGGACGGACACAGGCACGCACGCACACATGCATGCACAGACACAAAGACTCAGATGCATTGCTAACACACAACTCATCTGTGCACGTGACGTGTACATCATGCGCAGAGTACATCCGATGTACATCCTATGTCCATGACCCTATAGCAGCTGGTGTGAGGGCCACTATAGCTAAAGTCTGTTCAGGCCAGCTGTGGGGAGGCTTGTTAACGGCACATTTAATCTGGGCCAAAGGTACCGGGGAGAAAATTGAGAGAGCCTCATACACTGGGTTACACTTTACATTGAAATAAAAGACAACAGCAACTTAAAGTGAGTGTTGAGCGAGTTTACATTCTGAGATTAGCTGTGTAAGCAGACACTAATAAGAAGAACAAGGGGTCTACTCTGGAGCTATGGTTTCATGCATCTAAGACAGAGAAGTAAAAACCTGGATTGTTTGTCAAACAGAGTGACATGGGACTATGACACACACAGGGACCGGCTGGATGAGAGTGGCAGACAGATTAGTGATCTGGGAGAGCACAGGTTCTCAAAAGTGTGGTCCGGGGACCCCAAGGAAACCTTGAGGGTGTGTCTCCAGTGTGTGTCCCCAGCAAAATGAGTTAATATAGCACCAAAATCAGTTTAACCACTTGAACCCTATTTTATACTTCGGCCATATGAAAATAGACAATATAAGATTATATAGATATACAGTATATAGATAAAGAAAAGTTTGAAAAATGTTACGTTATCTTGAATGTATTTAACAAGACAAATGTTCTCTTGTGGCACAAAATATTTTACAAAATAAATACCAAAAAGATACAAAATATTTTTCAAATAGGGGTCAGCAGGCTAAATGCATTTCAATTTGGGGGTCCTTGACATAAAAATGTTTGATAACCACTGAGCTAGAGTATGGGTACATTGTTGGAGTAGTGGTTAGTGAAGAGAGATGGGTTCAACACTGATGACCTCAGGACATGACGAGGAGGACATGGAAGAGGGACTGCAAGGACTGGCATGAGTTAAAGAACCACTTCATCCATTTTCAAACTATCTTCATATAATTGGTCCTCACTAATGCTCATTATACGATAGCACCGTTTTTGTCTACTTTCTCTGGGTCTCAGAGGAGGGTTATGGACAGTTGGAGTTCAAACTTATTTTTTAAATTAATGCAATAATGGCTTCTATTTCAGCCTGCTAACTTTCCAGAAAGATAAAGTCGGCTGTTTCTATTAGCTTGGAATCCCCATCAATGATGTGCTTGGTAGGCACGTTCTGAACTGCCCATAGCCCACCGAAGAGATGCAAGTGAGCAGATAAAAATGTTGCAATCTTATAATGAGCATCAGCGTGAACCAATTATATGAAGATAAGGTTGAAAATGGGTGAAGGGCTCCTTTAAGCATGGTTCCTTCCTGGCACAGAGTTAGGGAGAGGGTCAGGTTCACACAGAGAGACCAGGACTCGTGAGCTCGCGTGTGCAGGATTGTCTTACGGTGGACCGCTGGCGCTGTGACTGTGTCTGTTTATATCACGATTATAAAACTACCACTGTCCCAGATTTGACACTTTACACACAATTATTACGTTTATAGCATCTTAACCGCTCCACCACTGGGAATTGGACACGAGGGTTGTGGCTGGAGTCATGTGAAAAAGCTAGCCTCCCAGCTTTGGCAGTCATACAACAAGTCAGCTATAATAACCGTACAGTTTAGCCAAGCAGAAGTGCAATTGGTACAGACTTAAGCATAATGGAGATCTTTCAGTTCAACATTGTCACACATCTGTCCTACAAGGAAGTTGCAGTATGTGTTCCTCCTTCAGTGCGTGCGTGTGTGCGTGCGTGCGTGCGTGCGTGCGTGCGTGCAGAGTCTTCCTCTCTGAGATTTGTGCTAGAAAAACGTGCTTGCACAACATTCTGTCAGCTTGAAGTGCACCAGCTGAGACTGATACACATGTATATGGGGTTAGTCTGGGAACGCAGCGCAGATACGGAGCTCATGGAGATTGGAATACATTTTGGAAAATCCTCTCTAAAGAGTTTGACTTGTTGGTGAGACTTTCAGAAGCTTTAACCATATGAACCCATAGTCTCCCTATTCTGAGGCGAACATTCGGCGTTTTGCGACGCATTATGAGCTTGTAAATCTGCTATTATCGCTGAGGATATTTAGAGTAAATGGAAAAGAAATTGGAAGCCTAGTATAGACCCTTGGGGGACTCCGGTCAACTAAGTATAGGTTTAAGTGGTTAATCACCTGTCCTCCCATCTCAAACGTCAGGTACATTTGATTGCAGTGTTATAATGAGTTGGCTCTGAAAGCTCCATAAAGTGATGTCTGCAAAGATCAGATCACTGCAAACAGACTCTTTCAATTTTCAGTTATGCTTGTCAACTTGATCTCTCCTTAGTGAAATAGTACAGTAAGGTGCTTCAAATAACAGTATCCGTCATTTGAATTATATGATACGTGATATATAGAGCATTTAATATCCTACATATCATATAAACATTGAATCATAAAAAAAACTATAATCCTATCATATATCACATAATTCTCCACACCAGCCAAGACTCATATAGGCAAATTGATGGCGGTTAGGCAGGGAAGGCCATGTCAGCCTGACTGGGACCACAACACGCACACACGCACGCACACACACACACAGAGAGGGGACCCTGTGTCTCTGTCTCCCGCCAGCCTGGGTGTTTCCTCTCACCACCTGATTCAGCAGCACCTCACATCTGCACAGCATTAGCGTCACCAGCGGACGTGCCTGCCTGCGCCCCTGGAGCCAGCCAGCGCGGGGACAGTGAGGCAATGTGTGACACACAGAGGCTAATGCAGGCAGACGGACGCACCGCAGAAACGCTTCACATGTTCCACACTGGGAATGCAAAACATCCTGAACTCAGCAGCTCCTACAGCACAGCACACATCTGGATCACAGCTGCTACGACCGAGGGAGGGAACAGGCTGCCATGTTTGCACACAAACCTGCGTTTGTATGTGCATGACGTATGTGTGCGTGCTTTTGTATGTGTGAGTGTGTCTATCTATATACACTGTATACCATATATATAAAAATAGTCTGTCTGTGTGTGTGTGTGTGTGTGTGTGTGTGTGTGTGTGTGTGTGTGTGTGTGTGTGTGTGTGTGTGTGTGTGTGTGTGTGTGTGTGTGTGTGTGTGTGTGTGTGTGTGTGTGTGTGTGTGTGTCTGGGCACATCCACATTTGATGTGGCATACAGTATTTGGATAGCACGCGTGCATGTGTGTGTGTGTGTGTGTGTATAGATAGATAGCATATCCACATACAGTATGTGTCTATGTGTACAGCCAAATGGTCCATGGCGGAACCCTCAGTTTCTTGGGTGAGAGAATACAAGATCGGCCTACACTACACTGACCCATTCAAACTTGGATTCTGTTTAGAGGGACGCGAGGGTCAGTGTCTATGGAGGGAGGGAAACCGTTCTGACTTTTAGAAACATTCTCAGAAGGAAAAGTCACACATACCGTACCTTAAGACAAAACGATGTGTCGATTTCTCTCTGGCTGTCTTTTTTTATCTGATTTATATTTTGTCGTACGACTGTGTTGCCCTCTAAAAATATGTTATTCGGTGAGAAACACGATCGTATGAATAAATATTAATTAGGCTCGATTGTCTACCTATCGCTGAGTTTCTGTGTCTGTCTGTCTGTCTGTCAACCTACCAAATGACCGACCAACATGACCAACTGACTGAGTCTGTGTCCAATATCACTACTAGCTTACAGTACACACCATCAATACATTATGCAGTAGCAAATTGGTCCAGCAGGTGGTGCTTGTGATCCGTCTATCAGGACAGTAGAATTGGAGAAGCTCAGTTGGCTTTGCTGGGTGCAAAGCTGGTGGTGATGGTTTAAAGCTCAGAAATCAGTGCAGGACAGAGTCCAGAGTGAGAGCAACCGAGGCTCGTGACCCATAGAAACAAACTGGCCTATATGCAATGTTATGACACCACAAACTATTCTGTGTCTGTTTTCCACTGCAAACAACAAAACAAAGGATGACTTTATAGAAATGTTACATTGATAATGGTCTGTCTTTCTGTTGATCTCCCTCTCTCTCTGTCTCTCTGCATAGGCCTCGTTCTTTCCCAACACGTGTGTGGCCTACTGTATACAGTACAATGCGCACACACCTACACATACATATACATGTACATAATGTAATGCACTCTCTTGTGCATTTAAAGTATCATATTTCGAGCTGCTGCAAAATGCCTGAGGCGTTTCCTGGCACAGATGAAGCACCTGTAGCCACTTTGAACTGGAAATAGCTTCAGCTGAAAGCACTATAGAATGTGGCTCACTGAGTGAACTTTCCAGGCATTATTGGTATAGTTTGTGTTGCATTATTGGCCATCCTTTACCAAAGCTCTTCAACAGGGCCCGTGTTTGGGCCATGTTTAACAACTTAAAGCCATATAGCCTATTCAAATAGCGAAGATAGCAGATCTACAAGCTCACAACCCATCGTGATGTAACACTATATTTGCATGAAAAAAATGAAAAATATATTTTTTTTTAAATACTTGTCAGCTCTGCTTGTTAGATTAGTCCTGTTAGTCAGGTGGCCCACGGGCCCCTGGTATAAAGGGCCAACTAGACCTATTGGCCCGGTCTATAATCGGTCCATGCCTGTACAGTAAAAAATAAACAAACAAAAAAGAACGTTTTCTGATAATATTTTAGGTGAGAAAATTGAGAAATACACCATGCAGTTCCTCAACATTGATTCATTTCACATTTACAAGTACACAACAGCTACTTTAACAGTTTGATGTGAAACATTGGTGATGCATTGTCGTATAGTTTTCTCATCACACTTGTGTAAGGACCTTTGACCTATAGTAACTCGAAAACTGACCCTAACCGTAACCCCTAAACCTGACCTCTAAACTCCTAATCCTAGCCAACCTCAATCTCTTCCTAATTGTAACCCCAACTCTAAAAAACTCTTTTGAGGGCAAATGGTCCTCAGGTTGTCTTGCTTCCAGGGACAAAGTATAGAAAGACCTGCACGCACGCACGCACGCACGCACACACACACACACACACACACACACACACACACACACACACACACACACACACACACACACACACACACACACACACACACACACACACACACACACACACACACACACACACACACACACACACACACACACACACTCCCCCAACACACTTTGGGCTAGAGTGGGAGGAGCAGATCAAAGAAGACGTGGTTTAAAAAGAACACCCAGGGACTCCCACCTCCACGTAAACAGGGGATCTCCTTACCGACAACAAAACGACCTGAGCAGCCAACCCACGCTCAACAGGAACAAGGAGAGGAGGGCTGAGGCAGAGAGGAGAGGGTGGCTGGGGGACTAAGGGGGGGGGGGGGGCACACATTACAAGGGCGGAAAGGTAGAGCAAAATCATTCATTACTGTAATTACAACCTGAGCCTGCTCACTCTTTCATTCAGCCAGGAGGAGAGAGGAGGGAAAAAGAAAGGAATAGAGAGGGGGGATTACGCAGTGTTTAGCACATGCTGGGAGATAAACTCACTTCTTCACACACTCAGGGAAGTACGTGTGTCACACACACACAATACAATGCACATGGGCACACTAGAACAGCGCGTTAAAGAAAGTTTTCATACACATTTACTGGACACACATACATGTACTGTACCCAGTAAAATCATGAACAGATGTAACCAAATGGATCATTTATACATTCTCAGTTACAAATGGATACACAGGATTTTACTCTGTAGACACACATTGCCTCCCACACATAAAAACTGTCATGCACATCATAATCATACCATAAACATATACATACTACTGTACCCATAGACACACACACACACACACTCAAACTGTGTTCTTATGTATTACACACACTTGGGCACACGCACACTCACTCACACACAGAGCGCAACACTCCAGGGGTTCATTAATCAGCAGGATTTATGTGATTTCTGTCATTGAATGAAATGAGCTATGAAAGCCCTGTGTGAGAGTCTTCATTGGTGTATTTATTGTCTTTCTCTACTTTGAGTCAGTACGCCCCTCCTCCCTGTCTCTCCACAACTTGTACAAGACCAAAACAGAACAGGATTTGGTCCTTTTTGTGGGTTGCTGATGAGACCTGCTGTTGCTTCCTCTAAAGTGGTTCTCAAAATAGAGACAGGGACCCCTAGGGGTCCTTTGAGGCTGTTTGTCTGTTTTTGAAAATCTTGACATATCTTCTCTTATATTTCATATTTTCAAATGGGGGTCCATGGCCAAACACATATCAATTTGGGGGTCCTTCTTGCCATGAAATGTTTGAGACCCATTGTTCTATAATTATCACATAACAATTAAAAACACATGATGTGACAAGGAGCGCAAAGAGCAGCAAACTCCACTCCACAGCACGGTACTGTGAGCCAGAACTAACTAGACTCTACCTCCCTTTTTCTTGGTTTTCCTTTAGGCAAAACCAGTGGTGGAAAGTAACTAAGTACATTTACTTAAGTACTGTACTTAAGTACAATTTTGAGGTATTTGTACTTTACTTGAGTATTTCCAATTTCCAATACTTTTACTTCTACTCCAATACATCTCAGAGGCAAATATTGTACTTTTACTCCACTACATTTACTTGAAAACTAGTTACTAGTTACTTTTCAGATATAAATTATGATATAATGAAACATACACTAACCACTTTAAACCTATTTTAAACCTAGGCTATTTGAAAATAGCAGATCTACAAGCTTGTAGATCGGCTATTTTCAAATATTTAGTACTTTTACTTTTGGTACTTTAAGTACATTTTGATGCCAATACTTTTGTACTTTTACTGAAGTAAATTATTAATTCTGGACTTTTACTTGTAACAGAGTATTTTTATATTGCAGTATTGGTACTTTTACTTAAGTAAAGAATTTGAGTACTTTTTCCACCACTAGGCAAAACTACCTGATACCTGGTACTTTTTGGTATGAACTCTGTCAAGTTTCCAGGTGTGCTGAGGTGATGTGAAAACTCCTGACTGGTCAATGAGTATATATGCATCACAACAGATTCCCTATATGGCATAGAAGCTCCTGCAGATGGAGATCCAAACAAAGAATAAAGAATAAAAGGAATTTTTTATTAAAAATAGTTTTTCAACATTCTCACGAGTACAGAAAGATATTGCGGTGTGTGTTCTGTGTTTGGAGTGATTATGGGTTTTGCATTATGTGCATGCATGTGTGTGTGTGTGTGTGTGTGTGTGTGTGTGTGTGTGTGTGTGTGTGTGTGTGTGTGTGTGTGTGTGTGTGTGTGTGTGTGTGTGTGTGTGTGTGTGTGTGTGTGTGTGTATAGGCCTGTGCTTGTGTATGTGGATGCATGAGTGTATGTGTGCACGTGCGGTAGCCTGTGTGTGCATGCATGTCCAGTAGTGCGTGCGCTAAGTACAGTACACTATATGTGTTTGTGGCTGAAGCTGTGAGTGTGCACGTGTAATAACAGGGTGTCGGATTACTTTATGATTGAAATGTCACTTGTAAAAGTGTCATCCATCTGTTTCTACTCTCTCTCTCTCTTTCATGTACACACACACACGCGCGCCTGCACGCACGCACACCTGCACGCACGCACGCACGCACGCACGCACACCTGCACGCACGCACGCACGCACGCACGCACGCACGCACACAAAATCTTATGTTACTTTAACTCTGAGAGTGTACAAATGGAACCACATGGACCCGTGGAGTTACATGAACAACCGCCATATAGTGCAGTGGTTCTCAAAGTGGATTCCAGGGACTCTCTGGGTTCCTTTAGGGGGGGTCTAAATTGACCCTTACAAGTCTGTAACTCTGACAGTATACAAATGTATACTGTCAGAGTTAAAGGAGTAGCGGAAATACACCCGGTCATCATATTATTGGCTCAGGAATACGTCGAAAAACTAAAATATCCATGAATTCAAGGCTTCATGGGGTGTGTAATTGATAGAAAATAAGTCATTGTTTTGTGAACTACTCCTTTAAGGGGAGACCTTGAAATGTAAAAGTTTGAGAACCACTGACATAGCGTACTGTATTTTTACACATGAAGTCAAAGTCTTTCCATCCCCCAGCCTCACACACTCTCTCACACTCCCTGGGTCAGCGCCGGGGCACTCCTCCATGGGGTGTTGAACATTACCTGTCAAGCCAAGGGATCAGCCGATCCCCAGAGTGCTGCCTGGGGGTCAGGAGCTGAGGGCCTTCCTGCCTAACTCACCCCTTCTCTTACTCCACCCCCCCCCCAGTAATAACAGCAGAGGTGGAGGAGGAGGAGGAGGAGGAGAAGACGGAGTGATATGAAACCCAACATGGCTGACCTCCGCCTCCAGTAGAAGCAGTTCAGAGTTGAGCCAGAGGTGCGGAATCGCTAGCTAGCTAATAGCTTCCCCTGAACTCCTCTCCTCTCTCCTCTCCTCTCCTCTGCTCTCCTCACATGGAATACAAGCAGAAATCCCACTCAAATGAATGGGTAATGCTCTTTTGAACACTAGTATCAGTGTGTGCCCAGACTCATTACATGTACATGTATGTTAGAGAAAACTGCGCTGCTATACACGAATCCACGGAGCGCTGCCCTGCGCGTAGCCATTGCTGCGGTGTCAACGCTCCGCGGACGCGACACCGCAGCAATGGCCGCCTACAGGCAGCTACAGGCAGCGCGTCTGTGGATTCGTCTATACTAAAGGTGGAATTACATCATTAGGATTTGTGTGCGTGTGCGTGTGCGTGTGCGTGTGTGCGTGCGCGCAGACAGACATACATACATGTGTGGGCAGTATGGTTTACATGTTAGTAGTAGTCCCCCCCCCCATAGTCTATGGGGGGGGGGGGGGTCCATTAGCACTGTGTCAGCCACCACCCATGCAGTCAAATCTGACAGATAATGCTCCATGAGAGCACATGAAGCTAGGGTTCAGCTAGCAGGTAAAGGCCACAAAGCCAGCAGCCTAGAAAGGCAAAAAGCCAGCAAGGCTCCATGCTTCCCCTGATGTGAAACCCACTCCCCTCTTTCACCTCCCCACCCCAACCTGCACAAAAACATCTCCCATCCTTCCAACCCCATCATCCCATGCTCACCTCCCCAGCCAGCTCAGCTCCATCCCAGGGAGAGAGAGAGGCATGTAAATCTGGCCCCTTCGAGAGAGCAACAGGCTCCGGAGAAAATAAATCTGCCTAGGTTCACGGTGAGTTCAGCCAAGCCACAGCTCGGGGCTCGTTCTCTCTCTCTCTCTCTCTCTCTCTCTCTCTCTCTCTCTCTCTCTCTCTCTCTCTCTCTCTCCCTCTCTCCCTCTCTCCCTGTCTCTCTCTCTCTTCCTCTGTCTTTAAAACCACTGTCGTCTATCTGTGTCTCTCCCTCTCTTTGCCTTTCTCTTGTTCTTCATTATTCCATCTTCTTCCCCAACCCTCTCTCCCTCTTTAGCCTCTCTCTTTACTGTTCTGATTCTCTTCATCTCTCCCCTAATTTCTGTCTGCCCCCCCTCCCCTGTCGCACTTCCATCTTCACCTCACACTTAGAAGTGCCACAGACAGACAAAGCACCAGTGATGTCATTGGTTCTGACATGGACCTTGGGGAGAATAGAGGAACAGTCCCCGAAATCAACATGTGTTGTGTCTGATCCACTTTGATTTAGTCCTGTGAGATCCACTCCAGTCTGGCCCAGTCGAGACCTTCTCTGCTCCACCGCGGTCTAGACCTTGGTTTCCTTAAACTATGGGTTGGGACCAGAGATTGGTTTGATCGTGGGTCCCCACATGACAAGAGCAGTGATGATTTCACAAGCCTATGAGATTAATGTTCTCATACTACATCGAGTCCCAGGCGGAAAGTGCTCGAAGGAATGGTCTACATTTTGTCAGCTAGCGTCTTTGATCAACAGAGGGCTGAGTAGCATGAAAGGCTTGGTAGGACTTTCATATCCACAGATCCAGGATTAATTTAGTTCCTATGGTGCATGGTAATACTTTGGTACTTTGGGTAATGCTTTTGGACAGACATGCTAACTGTAACATCTCAAAAGCGTAACTGCAACATCTCAAAAGCAAAGAAGACTCAGAAATGATGAGAAAAAGAAAGAAAGAAAGAAAGAAAGAAAGAAAGAAAGAGAAAAGGTTCATTCATTCATTCATATTTATTCATTCTTTCATTCACTCATTCATCTGTCTGGCTTGCCAATAGAGAGAGAACAACTTGCTTCTGATGGCATCCACGAAGCCAGAACCCTCATTTGAGCACATAAACAAGATTAGGTTATGCTGTCATCATCAAGCATCACTAATAAGGTTAGCGATGCAACATCTATGGGACAAAGCAAAAGTTGAAACTAATTACAAACAGCAGAGAACGTGTCTGTGACTCGTTTAAGAAATTCTGGCTCAAAAGCATCCCAACAGAGATATAAGTCTTTGAAGGAAGAGTGAGTGAGTGCTGTTTACCACAGAGTGCATCTCCCTGCTGGATCATGTCTTGCAGTTCAGTGTTGATATTGCTAGGCCCACTCTGCTGATGTAGCTGTTTATTACAAATGGACAGATAGTTTTGGGAAAAAAGATGGAAAGAGGGAGAGGCGAGGAAGAGGAGGAGGAGGGCTGGTCACTGAGTACTTCCAGACCTCTAATGAAGATAGATGGGAGCACACTGGCCGCCTGGGCCGGACACAGCGTCCACCCTAACCCTGTAAACTTTGACCTATGACACGCAGCAATAGTGCACACAGACCCAGCTGAAAAAGGGGTTTGGCAGGAGAAAGATGGCTTTATTTGCCCCGTAATACAGCCAGAGGGAGAGAAAAAAGGCATCCCAGGGTAATTACACAAAGTTCTTCCAACACTTTTGCAGTTTCACTATCCCTCTGGAAGAAAGGTTTGTGTGTGTGTGTGCGTGTGTGTGTGTGTGTGTGTGTGTGTGTGTGTGTGTGTGTGTGTGTGTGTGTGTGTGTGTGTGTGTGTGTGTGAGCCAGCTATAAACTAGCTAAATTTGTGGAAAATATCAGCTTGCGGTAAACAAGCATGAAACAAAAGCCTCATTGTGTTCCCCCTATCCCGTATTTTCGGGATCAAATAGATGAAGTGATGTGCAAAGTATGCATGTAAACAATATGTCCACATCAGACTGACATATAATACTGTTCATTATTTTGAATCACCACTTCTCGGTTTATGCTTCGTAGGCTAATAATAGACTAGTAATTGTAGCTAACGCCTCTTGGTCTGTCATTAACTGGCCCTGTCTCCTTATCTTTGGGTCTTAAACAAACCCCATTCGTTTCACATTACTTGTGTCCACCCAGACCAGATTTAAGGACTGGGGGCCACCATCGTGAATGTGTCCCATAGACCTTAGAATTTGATGCTTGTCCACTGGCCAGAGTCCTTAATCCCTGACCTAGCAGAGGGAGGAAAGGACTTTTCAGTTTACACAGGGAGAGGTGGGAGTGTTAGATTACACTAAGGCTGTAATTATATGGCCCTTTGTCAGACACAGACACAGACACACACACACACGCGCACACGCACACGCACACACACACACACACACACACACACACACACACACACACACACACACACACACACACACACACACACACACACACACACACACACGTGCATCTACTGCATGCACATTCCGATTCAGAAAACATTATTGACAATCAAAGAAAATGTTCTGTAATTTTCTTCTTTAAGCATTACCTTCAGAACCCATTATATTATTTATATGAGCATATGTCATCGGGCATTATAAGTTTGATTATAATACTACTGTCAAGTATCACAATTGCACAATCTACACATTTAGCATTAAAGGTTATAAAGTCTTATGAACATCATGGTGCTTTCTCTAACCATAATGGATGGAGAGTGTGGCTATGGCATGCCATTAACCTCTTTATGCTGTCATACAAATGTTAAGGCATGCCATAACAATCTCCATCTGTTGTGATAGTCTGATAGTCTTCTGAATAGTATGAACAATATAAAAGACACAGAAAGAATGTGCCACTGTGAAAAAAAAGGAAAAGTGGAAATGTACATTCTGTCACACAGCTGTATAGCCTACGCACGCGAAAAGATTCACATAACCTTTAGAAATGGGCTTCAAAAAGTGAATGCCACCTACACAAACCCACAGATGAGATCAAAACGATGGCCTGAAAACCTGAAACAGAGAGAGAGAGACAGAGAGAGAGAGAAAGAGAGAGAGGGGGAGGGGGGGTATTGAAAGCAGCCTATGGTAATCAAAGACTGCAGTGTTGGAGACAACGCGGATGTGAGCGGTCTGGGACGGAGCCTACAGCATCACCCGGGCCACAGGGAGCTGGACCTGACATAACAAACACAACCAAGTGGAGAGGCTTGAACCAATCCTCTTCAAACAACCACTAATTTCATGTTGCATCTCATAGCGTGAATGCCCCTGTGTTTATTCTGAGTGCACTCTAACCCCTCATCCCCTCATCCCCTGAAACCCCCAGATTCACTGCCCCCCACCCCCCTCCCCTCCGCAGTCCGCACGCACATGCACACGCACACGCACACGCACACGCACACACACACACACACACACACACACACACACACACACACACACACACACACACACACAGTCCCACCCTGTAGACTCGGCGCTAGTTCAGCAGAGCCTCAACTCAACAGGACAGACCGCAGGCCGCCCCTCCTAATCAGCTCATTTGAAGCAGATCAATGGCACTGATGACAAGGGCCTAAGCCAGGGCACTCCCGGCCCAAAACGAGACCCAACAAAACAGCCCCTCTTTTAAAACGATGGCCTCGGAGCAAATAACCCCAGGGTGAGGGGTCAGGAGGTCGGCGACCCGGCTGGGTGGGGTGGTGGTGGGGTCCGACTGGGCCCAAACGGGGAAGGGGGGGGGGGGCATTTCTTTGGCGTCCCCGCTGGTGGGCCAGCTGAACAAACAGCTGGGAACAAGGCTGGGCTTCAGCACACAGAGAGACCCAGCCACGCAGGCCCGGTCTCACACCAGACCAGACTAGACGATAGACTCAGGAGAGCATGAAGGACACTGGGCTGCTTTCTTCTGTGTGGGGCTCTGCAGAGATGAGGCCAGAGCGGAGCTACACGCACACTGCTTACACCCTTACGTAATATGGATGTATTTTATGTGTACGCGCTCAGATGCACATACACGCACACACACAAGCACATTATGGCAAGTGTGTGCACATTCACATACTATTACTTGTGCATGTATAGCAATAGGAAAACGCACATGCATACACACACGTAGACATGCACGGACAGTAACATTACCTTACAAAAGAGTATGAGATCAGAGTAAGCAGAGTAAGCATGAACCCCATAGTCAACAAACGACAGGGTAAATAGTCACACAGTAGAGTGCAAAGAGAACAATAGTGCCTCATAAGATACCAGGTAAACAAAGAACGTAGCGTCTGTCTAAACAACATGCTATCTGAATAACATTCTTAACATTAGTGGTCAAGAAACAACAAATCTAAAATATCCTGAATCCGCATTGCCAGTGTTCTCATGTCCGTCACAAGAATCCTGTGTCTCTCTGAGCTCTGCTCTATAGAACACAGGCTTTCAAAGTGGGGGTGCGGTCCCCAGGGGCTCACAAGGGGGCCAAATGAAAAGGAGAGTAAAATGAAAAAAGACGAAAAAAAGCTAAAAGTATTTGTGCAGTGGTAAACGTCTGTGGAGAATGTGTGGAGAATGTCTGAAGAGTGCAAACTGACAGTAGAAAGTAGACCAAGTAATCAAATGGCAGGTGTGAGGAATTCGACAGGTGTGGGGAATCAATTGGCTCATTTGGGCCATGGCCAGAGCCATTCCGACTGACTCGCCGCCGGGCACTGCGCTCCCTCGGGTTGTCTACGACGTGTGTGGCGAATTTGAAGTCGGTCGGTTGAACGGTTCTCAAGATACGTGGATTACAGACGTACGTACAGAGATTCCCTGCACTTATTGTAAGATGTAGCCTATGTACAATGTGTCAGATTATGTTTTGTGGTTGTGATGTCTTTGTGCACAAGACGTTTTATAAAAATAAAGATATACAAATTCAAAAACCTTGACACATGTTTGAAAATTCTATTTTTTTAAAGCCGTTTTGCAATGGGGGTGCAGACAGAAGTAAGGGCTATTTTGGGGTCCTTGGCATGGAAAGGATTGGGAACCCCTAGAGAACACTTCCCTCTGTCTTGTTATTAGTGATCCTCACTCATGTGTTATAATACTGTTTTTACTTCCTTCACCGCTATCCAGCAAACCCCCAAATATCTGCCCCTCTTGACATCGCCCCAAGGATAGCTACATTCCAGGATCCGTGCCATATCTAAACACTATAACTCAAGCTGAACCTCCCTGTGCAACTGTGATTATGTAAAGCATTGGAAGCGTATCAGAAAACAGCTGAAAATGACTGAAAAAGTCCACAAGATGCTCGTCATGGTTACTGCAGCTTTGGGAGAAACATTATGAATATCTACAGCGAGTAGTGGAAATCGTCCAACCAAAACAGACCGGGGCACTTTACTGCCCTTTTACCCTGCAAATGTTAATGCCAAACAAAACACAGGACAGCCTTGGTTAGCTCAGGTCAATCAAAGTGGGATTCCCAATCCAGTTCTGGCAAAAACTGTGCACTAACTGGCAGATATGGAATAGATCGAGGGGGGTCGGTAAAATACACACACGCGCGTGCGCCGCGTACACACTAGGGGTGGGACGATATGGGTACCTCACGATACGATATATATCACGATATTAGGCCCACGATAACAATTTATATCACGATATTCGACGATATTCGATATATTGCAATATCACGATATTCTATATATATTGCAAGATATTTCACCAAGGATATATCACGATATCTGAAAATATCGATATATTGCGATATCACGATATATTGCATGAAATTTCACCAACGATATATCACGATAGTCCTTGTATTCAATTAATAAACACTTAAAATAGCACCAAACTGTTCAAAATCATCATTACACAAATCCTATAGATTTTTTTCGCCAGTATATCGATTATTTATCGCGGGAGAAAGTATTGCGATATATCGCGATATCGATATATCGTCCCACCCCTAGTACACGCTCACTTGCGAGCGCACGCACGCACGCGCACACACACACACACACACACACACACACACACACACACACACACACACACACACACACACACACACACACACACACACACACACACACACACACACACACACACACACACACACACACACACACACACACACAGGCACCCTTGTTCGGGGCTGTGGGGGGCACACGCTCTGGTAATGAGTGGCACACATGAAAGTGGGGCTCCTCACGAGAAAACAAACTCAGCCAGTGGAGCCGTTGTTAGCAGGCTGACCCCTGAGCCTCTCACTGGGCACATTGTCCCAGCGATGGATCCTCTCTGACAGCCCGTCACTCACCGCCATGCAACTGTCCCCGTTACCCAATCAGGGCCCTGCCCAGGCGGCCCTCGGGGAAATCCCTGCCCCTGCCATGTTTAGTTCTCCATTTAAGGATGCTGCTCCCTGCTTACTGTGTCAGAGTGATAACACAGTAGAAACATTTTACACTGAAATGAAGTGATGGATAACAAATGATAGGATGGTTTATACAATGAACCATCCTATATGTCCTATTATATAACTATAATTATTGTAGATTCCTTGTCAAAAAGAAATCTGAGTGTACGAAATGTATGAGGAGGTTGTTTCATGTTTAATGTAAATGGTGTATAAAGAAACAAACACAACACACACACACCATGCTCAGAAATTCAATCATGGATTGTAAAGATACATAGAGATAGATGCGCACGCACGCACGCACGCGCACACACGCACACACGCACACGCACACACACACACACACACACACACACACACACACACGCACACGCACACGCACACGCACACGCACACACACACACACACACACACGCACAGAGAACCAGAACTCATGGCTGGCAGAGATCTCTCCCTTCCCCGAGGAGGTGTGAGAGGAATCTGTAGGTGTCAGAGCACACTGTACTACTCCACATTGTGCATGAGACAAAAGGAAGGGAGTGGAGTGGGGAGTGAAAGGCTGAAGGGGGTCGGGATTTGACGCTGCTGACACACAGTCTCCCGTTTCAGGTCCTCGGGTCTTCTGAGGGCGGCTGTGGGTGCGGTGCATAGGGGGAGGAGGCCATATACCGGTGGGTTGATTGTGTGTCCTTAGTAGGCGTGGATGGTTGCGCCCTGGGCACTGCAAGCGTTGTCACGTGTTGCACCAGGGCTCTGTGTGGATCTCCATGGCACACGGCCTATGTTCCTAAAACCCCCCCTCACCCCAAACCCGTCCTCCATCTCTCCTTTCACCTGTCGTCACCCCCAGCAGTGCCTCATAAACTGATGACGAGGTCCTCCGTCACTATGCGGAGAACCGTGCTTTGCCGGTGTATCGGTTAGCTTAGACCAGTGGTTCTCAAACATCGTGCCGAGGCACAGTGGTATGCCATGAGTCCAGGTGTGCCTTGGGAGTTTGCAACAACCACTTATTACTATTGCAATACGACTATACAAAAAGCACAGAAAAACCATTGGCTTAGACTACAATGGACTACAATGCTGGTAAATTGTGCATTTATACATATATTATATTAAATATTTCCACTTTGTCCAAAGTGCTTTATAATGTGCACTAAATTCACAAATTCCTGCACACATTCACACACTGATGGCAAAGGAAACCAAGGCACCAACCTGCTCATCAGAAGTAATGTGATGCGATGCCATCAACTCAGGACTTCTGAATCGCTGCCCTCCACACTCTCCTATCTAGCATCAGGGTCTTGAGCTCTACAGTGTAGAGCTCAAGACCGCAGTGCATCTACATAGGTGGTGCGCTTCTTGCCTTTCCTGGCTTTGCCCTGGGTTGGCTCCCATAGTATCAGTTTACTTGCCACTAGTTCAGGGTGCCTGACACAGTGCCCTGCCAGCCTCATCCTTCTCTCTCTGACTTTGTCTGTGGCCTGTGGTAGGTCCCCGTAGACTAGAGGACCACATTTCTGATGTGGTCCATCTATGTGACACCCATTCGTAGCATTCTTGTGTAGACTCCATCCAGGGCCCTTTCCTGTTGTGCTGACTGTGAGGCATTTCTTATGGCATTGAGCTTAATCTTTCTGCACTCCATTTCTACTCCCAGTAGTGTACTTCCTTCCTCTGCTGTATCCAAGACTAGGGCATCAGAAGCAGTTACATTAGGGGTTCTGTGTCTTGCTCAAGGACACTTCGACACTAACGCAGGGGGAGCTGGGGATTTAACTGCAAGCGGCCACTCTACCTTGAGCCACTGCCGCCCCAATAGAAAGAAGTTCAGTCCCTTGGGATCACATCAGTTTACAACTTTCAAATTTTTTAATCTGTTATTTTCTTATTGGTATATTGCATTTTATTAATTATTGGAAAAACAACTGGAATTCACCAAATATGGCATGATGTTTTAGTGGTTTACTCAGAGCTGCACTATGAAAGGATTGCTTGTGCTGAACAGAACACCACAGCAAAAGTAGGACAGACAGTGGACCAGATGTAGTATATATCATACCATTTTATGGCTCTCCTTTCAATAGCAGGGTGCCATTAAATTGTGTTTGTTTTTACACTGTTTGACTGATTGTATCTGTGATTGGACACTAGAGGCCTGGTGTCTGACTGGAGTTATTCTCAGGTCACACAAGGCTAGCCAGGCCCAACGCCCCCCCCCCACCCACCCACCAACCCCGCTACATCGAATCACTCACAGCGACGGCAGGCTAGGTTAGTGGTGACGGGAGACCGTCAAGTATAACTGAAAGTACAAAGGTTTGAAACCTGCAATAGCCAGGTCTCCAAAGCTATGTGTCTTGACTTGAGACGTTGCACAGCTATCTGCCGGCTTGCGCACTCAGTCACACTGTGTAATTCACTCTGGGAAAGAGCAGCAGACAAATGTCTAAAATGTAACGTGGCTAGGCCTCTTTTTGTCCTCAAGGATATTTACTTTCATTGAAATATCATCTTTACGAAGAAAAAAGATTAGGAAAGATACTCAGGCTTTCACCAACAGCACATATTATATTTTTGGGCTATCTATTTAAAAATCATACTCAAGCTCTTCAGAGCCTACTTAAAGTGAAGAGGGACTGCAGACCAGGGTGTTTGCGACAAGTTTCCTGCTAAGACTATTGTGTGCTGACCAGACGGTGGTTGTGAAACAGGATGACACGGACAATTGGCTGCTCTGTCCCTGGCCAAAGCTCTATCTGACCCCGAACTTCCTTTTTGCTTGAACGGGAGGGGGGAGGGGGGGGGTATTTCCTTTCATTTTACAACAACAGGTCTGCTTGTGCCTCTCGTTAGAGTCTTCTGCCTTCAATCAGGGCCCTGTGTGAGCTCACCAAAACATGGATTCCTGGCTAGGCCCATGAGCATCTCATTCAGCAGTGGATGCATACATATGTCCGTGCATGCGTGCATGCGTGTGTGTTCAGTGTTGGGACTAACGTGTTACACTAATGCAACTACTTTTTGCGGTAACTAATTTAGTAGTGTAACTAGTTACTCTTTCCAATGCAGTAACAAGTAAATGGGCTCATTACTTGTGTTACTTTATGTGAAACTAGACGACAATTTCAGAGGATGAAAGGTTTATTATGATCCGACTTTTACTCTCACAATAGTCCTGTCTGTGAAATCCCCCTCCACTCGCTGCAGCCAGCTTCACAATGTGTTCACAACCAGCTGAGGGGGGTGATCGGCTCCACGTTCATACCTTTTTCTGTATCATATCCAAAATGTAAAAGTAGTCCCAGACTGGACTCCCAGTATCCTACAGATGTCTGTAGTTCCAACCGTCTGGAAAAATGTAACAATGGGTAGAAATAACCTGTTAAACTGGGCTATTTGACAGCCTGCAGCAAATATAACATGGATGCACATTTAACATGGCGTGTTCCCGCTCAGGTAATACGCCTCCACGTTAAGCCATCTGCGACTAAAGCCAGGCAGAAAACTAAATAGTGATTTCTCAAGGTATGATGTTGCTGAAGACATGCTCGCTATATCTGCTAGTTTTCATCATAGTGAACGACAAAAGATGAAAGTTGAGAGTTGTCTTCTTGTGCTTCAGAAACATGAAAATGTATACATTAATATTAAAGCAAAAAAAAGTACCTAACAAGTAACTAGTTACTTTTATATTGCAGTAACTAGTAAAGTAACCAAGTTACTTTTTGAGAGCAGTAACTATAACTAGTTACTGATTTAAAGTAACTTGCCCAACACTGTGCGTGTGTGTGAGAGAGTGAGGCCTAATCTGTGCCGTATGGAGGTGAAAACCGAGAGCATTAGAAGGGAAATGATTTCCTCCACGGCGGCTAGAGCCAAAGTTCCATATCGCTTTATTTATTCGACCGTGGATTTGTTCCAGCGTATTAAGTTGTATTAACTATCTGAAAAATACACAATGATACTGTGTCAGCAGTAGCACAAAGTGCAAACACTCTAATACATGTAATATGCATGCAAGGGGTGTCACCGCCACACAATTAAGTACACATTGTACAATGTAATTGTACTTACATTGTGCTGTTGCACACTCGTCTGTACATTATGTATTTGGTGGGTACAGCACATGTGTGTAGTAACAAACAACGTAGTTAGCCATTGTGCGGTTCCGGATGAGGAACTAAGGATACGGACCTATTCACTGAATGCTCTCACAGTATTGTAACCATTAGAAATATTTACACCTATGGGTTAATACAAAGGTAAGTACATTGGAATAAGGCCATTGTAAAGTAAAGTGTTACCCAAAGCTCTTCTTTTATTTTGCAGTCCCTGCCCTCTCAGCTAAGATGAGCAGGGATAGGGGCTTTTTGTGCCTGCCTCTCCATTGTCTTGTTACCTTATAAATCTTCCGAGCCCCAGACATCTGATACCTGATACTGTGGCCCATTTGTCACCCATGTTTACGTCTGGGGGTGTAGGGCGCTGTCGGAGTGGGCTTCTCCCTCACTCCGTGCACATACACACATATACATTCCACACACAACCTTCCATAGGCCCCCACCCCCACCACCGCCACCCCAAGGGGTGGGTGCTGCTGCGACAGGCAAGGCTGGCCGGGGGGGGGGTCAGCACTCAGAGGATGACGACGAGGGTGCAGCGCCGACTCCCCTGAGCTGCCCTCAGGAAACACACACAGGTCTTATCATGCCCTATGCACTGGACCGGGGGGTGGGGGTGGGGGGTGGGAGGTGGGGTGAGTGAAAAGCAGACAGAAAGAGCAGGAGAGAGTGAGTCAGAATCAATGGATAAACTGAGAGGTAAACCTTACTTCTTTACTTTACTTTGATTTACATTTTCTGCTTAAACATTTCTTCTTTAATCTGAGTCTTCATTTTTGCCGTGCATCTTTTTTTTTTTTTTTTTGTATTTATGCATTTTTATCTGTTGTTTTACTTGAGGTGTATACGTACATTGCACAGCACTTTGGTAAACTTTTTGTATTTGCTTTATAAATAAACTGACTTGACTTTCAGATTTCCTCAACAGTACTAGGTACTGAATTATGTATTATTGTATCTCATATCCACTTTACTGTATGTTTCTATGTGTGTGTAACTAGGCCTAGCTGTGCCCTCCAATAACAACCTCAGCATTCTCTGACCCTCATCCCTTTCTCTCTCCCCCCTCTCTCTCTCTCTCTCTCTACTCCATCCAGTCTCCAACACAATAACC
This sequence comes from Gymnoscopelus braueri, assembly GCF_963280865.1. NCBI lineage: Eukaryota > Metazoa > Chordata > Actinopteri > Myctophiformes > Myctophidae > Gymnoscopelus > Gymnoscopelus braueri. The sequence continues at coordinate 30,779,338 of NC_137621.1, read as the reverse complement.
CTCAATGCCAGTGCATCAGTAAATACTCAATGGCTGCACAGCATAAAGAAACTAGCAAAAGTAAGGAGGGTGAAAAGAAAGAATGGAGGAGGGAGGGAGGGAGGGAAGGAGAGGGGACGAGGAGAAAGAATGAAAAGATTAGGCTCTGGTGAAGTACAACTTTTCCAAAAGCTGGCTAAGTTCTTGGCAGAGGGCCAGGGCTGGGAGACAATACAGCGCTGTGCAGGCCCAGGGTTCTATAGACGCTCACTGGAGCATTCGACTATTGGGATGGAGGCTGAGCGGGTGGAGGGCTGGGGGGCTGAGGGTAAGGGCGGTGGGGGTACATGCAGTGTGTTTTTCCAAAGCAGAGCGAGCAGGCATACACGATAGGGCGCTGGGGTGGCTGGAGTTGGCAGGGGGAGTTCACCGTTTCTACAAAAATTTGCATCACAGTCAAAATGTATAGATATACGTAGGCTATATTGACCTGACAATCTCCACTGGGGAACCTATAGGGTCCCTACTATCTGCTCTGTCACACTACAATGACGAACCCTTCAGCCCCCCCCCCGCCACAGTCCAAACTAGCCCTCTCCCTCCCCAATACACAGACCAAGTGTCCACTGTGCCCCAGCTCAAAGCCTGGGCCCAGCAAGCACCTGCTCAGAGAGAGAAAGAGGGAAGGGGGGAGAGGCAGAGCCAGACAGACAGGCAGGCAGGCAGGCAGGCAGACAGACAGACAGACAGAGTGATGAGAGCAGTGGTGTAAAGTAACTAAGTACATTTACTCAAGTACTGTACTTAAGTACAACTTTGAGGTATTTTAACTGGAGTATTTCCAATTTCCAATACTTTTACTTCTACTCCACTACATCTCAGAGGCAAATATTGTACTTTTACTCCACTACAATGATTTGAAAACTTTAGTTGCTAGTTACTTTGCAGATATGAATATTATTCATAATATATATTATATTATAAAACATACATTAACCACTTCAGCCCTATTTTATACATAGGCTATTTGAAAATAGATGATCTACACACAACGTGTCGCGATACGACGCGCTGTGAGCTTGTAGATCTGCTATTTTCAAACATTTTAGTACTTTTACTTTTGGTACTTCAAGTATATTTTGATGTCAATACTTTTGTACTTCTACTCAAGTAACATTTTGAACACAGGCCTTTTACTTGTAACAGAGTATTTTTATATTGTGGTATTGCTACTTTTACTTAAGTAAAATATCTTGAGTACTTCTTCCACCACTGGATGAGAGTGATGAACAACGCACAAGAAAACAATCTGCTGCCAGGCCAATCTATCTCAACACGCTCTCGAGGACTTTTACCTACATCTACCTGCCTGCTCCACCTCCACACTCCTCTATCCCTCTGCCTCCCCTCTCTCTCTCTCTCTCCAATTCATTACACTGTCTTTCATTTTAGTCAAGGTGTCATCCTCCCGTCTTTCTCGATACATGGTGAGCGGAGGGAGAAACAGAAGAACAAGAGAATCCACAAAGAAAGAAAGGGAGAAGAGGCAGAGAGACAAGGAGGGATGCAAAGAGAGAGAGAGAGAGAGAGAGAGAGAGAGAGAGAGAGAGAGAGAGAGAGAGAGAGAGAGAGAGAGAGAGAGAGAGCGGGGAGAGAGAAGTGCCACTTTTGGATCAAAGGCAGAGTCCCATTGTGAGGACAGTACAATGGGACTTACTGCAAGGAATGGGCTCATTCGGACCCCCAACAACCCCCCTGGGCCAACTGACAGCTCAGTGGGGGGGGCGGAGAGGTAATTGGAGGAATGGGGGGGTTTGAGGTCTACAGTAAAGTACAGTTATGTCAGGAAAATAGGACACATGTAAACCCACACACGTGATATATTCATCCACATACTTGCACGCACACACACACACACACACACAGGCGCGCTATCACGCACGCACACACACACACGCACACGCGTGCGCACTCACGCACGCACGCACGCGCACACACACACACACACACACACACACACACACACACACACACACACACACACACACACACACACACACACACACACACACACACACACACACACACACACACACACACACACACGCGCGCACACACACACACACACACACACACACACACACACACACACACACGCAATATGAGTGCATAATGAAATTAAAGGCCCCCTCTGGTGTCATTCTGCTAACATTCCTTCTTTGGCGATAGGGGTTCATCTCTCTCTCTGTCTCTCTCTGTCTCTCTCTCTCTCCTCTTCATGAGCTGTGGTGAGAGGCAGCACAATAACCACATCCTAGAGCGCTACAGATATGACATTCAATATCCTGCCTCGGAGGGGCGGGGCCTCCCCCTTGCCTCCGAGCTGCAGTGACAGACAGACAGTACATCGTTGGAGCTCACATGATGCTTCATGAAACGGGGGGGGGGGGGGGGGGGGGAATATTGAAAATAAAAAAATCCCCCACTGCGTGAGGAGAGAGATGACGGTTGGGGGCTGCGCCCCTTCACAGCTGTAGTCGGGGTGATGACCTCTAGGCAGAGAAACTCCACATCTAAACACAACAAGAAAAGCTTGGAACTCCTTAAAGACGTTACAATTGGTGATGGTGGGTGGGGGGGGGGGGGGGGGGCGTGAAAATGGGTCCAATTTTACACTCTCACAGTCAAATTGATGCTCAGGATGTTGCTGTGTCTACTGTGTTTTAGAGTTTTACGTTCCTCTCTCGTTGCCATTGTCATTGTTTCAAGTGTTCAAGTAGTCATTGAGATGACTGGATTATAGCCCTCTCATTTGGTTCCACTTTTGTGAGATCTCTGTGATTTTGCTCCTTTCTGTCGTCGTCGTCCCCCCCCCCCCCACACACACAGATACACACACTCACAGGGATGAGGGCCTAGAGAGTAGAATGGCGGAAGACAGGCTCTTTCATGGCTGAGTTGGGAGCCATTAGCCCCCCTGTGCGCTCGGTGCTGTCTCCCCCCTCTCGGTATTAATCTGCGGTGACAGCTTCACTGTTTACCAAATCCACCCAGGATCCTGGGGGATGACCGACCCGGCGCCACTCTGCTCCATTAACCTTTGACCTCCCCCCCCCCCCCCCCCCCCAGTACTACGGCACCACAGCCAGGGCCCAGCCAGTGCTCGGAGGGGAACAACCGGCGGTCGGACAACTCTATGAGTGTACAAACGTCGTGAACCAAGCGGACCCGTAAGGACACACTATGGTTCTCAACCTTTTCAGGCTGCGACCCCCAAAAAAGAATCATATTTTAACTGTGGACCCCCCCAACATAATCATATTTGAACTGTGGACCCCCCCAACATAATCATATTTTAACTGAGGAACCCCCAACATAATCATATTTGAACTGGGGACCCCCCCAACATAATCATATTTGAACTGGGGACCCCCCAACATAATCATATTTGAACTGGGGACCCCCCCAACATAATCATATTTGAACTGAGGACCCCCCCAAAATAATCACATTTGAACTGGGGACCCCCCAACATAGTCATATTTGAACTGAGGACCCCCCAACATAATCATATTTGAACTGAGGACCCCCCCAAAATAATCACATTTGAACTGGGGACCCCCCAACATAATTATATTTGAACTGAGGCCCCCCCCAAAATAATCACATTTGAACTGGGGACCCCCCAACATAATCATATTTGAACTGAGGACCCCCCCAAAATAATCATATTTGAACTGGGGACCCCCCAACATAATCATATTTGAACTGAGGACCCCCCCAAAATAATCATATTTGAACTGGGGACCCCCCAACATAATCATATTTGAACTGGGGACCCCCCAACATAATCATATTTGAACTGGGGACCCCCCAACATAATCATATTTGAACTGGGGACCCCCCAACATAATCATATTTGAACTGAGGACCCCCCCAAAATAATCACATTTGAACTGGGGACCCCCCAACATAATCATATTTGAACTGAGGACCGCCCAACATAATCATATTTGAACTGAGGCCCCCCCCAAAATAATCACATTTGAACTGGGGACCCCCCAACATAATCATATTTGAACTGGGGACCCCCCAACATAATCATATTTGAACTGAGGACCCCCCCAAAATAATCATATTTGAACTGGGGACCCCCCAACATAATCATATTTGAACTGGGGACCCCCCAACATAATCATATTTGAACTGAGGACCCCCCCAAAATAATCATATTTGAACTGGGGACCCAGTACTTGGAATTGTATGAGTTGAGGCGTTACATTTAGTCTGACACAGTTCCACAGATAATTATTTTTGAAAATAGCTGATCTACAAGCTCAACACGAGGCGTTGTGAGCTTGTACAGTAGGTCTGCTTTTTTCACAATGTTTGCCTCTTTCTAGTCTTTTTTCATTTATTTTCTTTACTTTCTTTCTTTTTTTTTAAGGTAGGCTACACATTTTCTTTTACATTTTTCACTGTCATCTGGGGACTCCCCCAAAATCATGTGGGGACCCCCCTGGGGTCCCGACCCACAGGTTGAGAACCACTGCTATAGAGTTCCACTGTCAGAGTTGCAAATGGATACATGATCCATTTGCAACCCTCACCCTGTCAAACAGTATATTTACAGGGAGGTGAGAGCAATCAGTGACTGAAGTTTATCAGGTTGTGTCCAGGTGTTGTGTTCAGTGGACGCTCTTTTCATGAGTGACATACAATGATGAGTAAGCAAAAAGCTCAAAATGTGCCTTGCTCAAGGGCACATCCACTACACTCATTTCTCTTCATGTGCATAGCATTACCTGCTTGAGGGGATTAAATCTTCAAATCTTCAAACATTAGCATACTGTGCCACCATTTACACACCCAAAACCTGTAGATGATCTAGTAATCTGTTGAAGTGTCAAACTTACTGATGAAGTGGCAGAGTTTTACGATCATGTCAAAGTCAGTGTCATCATGTTTAAAAAAACATATTTCATTTTTCAATTGTGTGCAATGTACAGTAGGGGGATCTCAATGTGATCCTCTAAACAGTTGGTTTGTTCTGGGTTTCCTAAGGTATGTTCTAAGACATCACTGTTCCATTGTAAGCAAACACAAAAAGATTATTTTAGTGCTACGAGACTTCAGGGCGACCAGGTTCAAGTCTGCTTCACCTCTGCCTGAGACGGACCACGGGGGCTCTGCAGCAAGCAGCTGAAAGCCCTGTTCTGTTCGGCTTTCATCTCACAAGAGCTCTTCTAAGTATGGAACATTGAATTTGGAAACCTCCTAAGGCTAGACAGTTACATTTTCTTTTGATTACATCCATACACACGTGCCTTCTGATCCACTCCCTGAGCTGACCGCTGCGTGTGAGGAATATTTGGAACATTTTGTTCTTTTGAAGTAACTTTTGCAATCCATCTTTTAGAATTTGTCTCCAGTGTAACCAAAGTCGACCGCAAAGTAGATTTTCCGATACACAGTCGGAGTCTTGTTAATGTTCAGCTTTCATTCAGATTTCTTGTGCTGGTGGTGTACAATAAGCAATGCTTGGCAGTTGTAACGCCACAAGGCTCTGCCATTGTTATATAAACCTCCATAATTTAATTTCCCAAGAATTTCCTAAATCAAAAAGCATAAAGCAACTGTAACCACAGCTCAAACACTTCAAATCTTTGGCTGAAACATACAGGGCTCCAGAATAGCACTGCTGGATCCATGTTTAACTTTGGTGCGTTGCTCAAGAGCACTTTGGCAGTGATGCTGAGCATGGTAGATGTAATACAAGTTTTTAATTAACCTCTCCTATACCTCAATTTACAATTACAATTCAGACATTAACCAGAAGCTCTTATCCAGAGCGACTTACAAGTGCAAGATCAGAGAAAAGGACACACAAATCTCCATGCACATTATGAACGGAAGAGGTCACCTTACTGGAGGACGCAAGCTCACTGGTTCGAGCAAACCTGACAAGGCCAAATGTTTGCAGTCCTACATTGCCCTGATTTGACTCTCAAGGGAGTGACAGTTTAACACAGATAACAGGTCTCCCGCGCACTCTTTTTGCTCTTGTAAACCATGAATGTTTTCACTGTACTGCCCGCGCTGATCTCTCATAATGTTTACCTTGCTTGGTTTTTATGTGGGTTCACATCAGGCTACGCCGCCTCCCTGTCCGTCTGGTTGAGCTGTAGGTTTAACAGCTGTCCTGCGTCACACCACACTGATAATCTAATAGTCAGACGGTCATATACATACTGTTAGTGAAGAATTTGCTCTACATTAAGGGGTTAGTGAGTGCGTCTGGCACTACTTGGGTTTGGGAGTGCATGCGCTGTATAGTCCTCTATGAGATAGCCTGAGAATGTCTGAGAATCATCAACACAGATAACACAACACAGTAGACTACAGTCTACTGTGTTCTATGTTCAGTGGTTGAAGAAGTACTCCAATATTTTACTTAAGTAAAAGTAGAAATACCACAATAAAACAATACTCCGTTACAAGTAAAAGGCCTGTATTCAAAATATTACTTGAGTAAAAGTACAAAGGTATTGGCATCATCAAAGTACAAAAGTAAAAGTATTCCTTATGCAGAATGTTTCAAGATTTGTCAGAATCTTTCGCACACGTACATGTACACACACACACACACACACACACACACACACACACACACACACACACACACACACACACACACACACACACACACACACACACACACACACACACACACACACACACACACACACACACACACACACACACCATCAGTCATGAGGAGTGACAAAGTGCCTCATCCCTCCTTCAGCGGTCCACAGACAACTCCCCCTCCTGTTTGACCTCTGACCTTGATGACAACACACTGTCATCACCGTCACTCCTGCCCAAGGTAAACACACAGTCCCAGAGTGTGTGCGTGTGGGTACGTGTGCGTGTGTGTTCGTTTAGCCTTTTTCACCCGTACTGTTACTGTATGTCCTTGTGTGTTTGTTTGTGTATTTCGGTCCCTTTATCCTAGTTAAACTGTGTGTGTGTGTGTGTGTGTGTGTGTGTGTGTGTGTGTGTGTGTGTGTGTGTGTGTGTGTGTGTGTGTGTGTGTGTGTGTGTGCGTGTGTGCGTGTGCATGTGCAAGTGCAAGCATTTTAAGCCCTTAATTTCATTGAATCATCATGTATCCCTGTTCCATCTGCCCACGTCTTTAAATAACTAGTTTCTAAATGCATACTCCACTGTCCTCATGACCAACGCTCAAACTGGAGCCAATGCTCTTTCGATTTTTCTGCTGAATGTTCAGGAAAGGTTGGGCTCAGGGCACAGAGCCGTTGCCAAAAAGAGAAATATTTACCCAGGATGACGCAAGCAGTGCCCTGCTATTGAACCATTCTCCGCTATATTTAGCTGTTCCTCGCTACCGGACCAAAGTGCTTCATTCATCAAGATAACATAAAAGACATAGAAAATAACCCACCAAAACACACACACACACACACACACACACACACACACACACACACACACACACACACACACACACACACACACACACACACACACACACACACACACACACACACACACACACACACACACACACACACACACACACACACACACACACACACACCACCAAGAGTTAACACTCTCAGCAAATTCCAAATCACAGCCAACCCAACCACACTAACTAAGGCATATATGCAACGTACCGCTAAGTGCAGTATACCGCTAACCACGCTAATAGCACATGTTCGAGTGCTCCTTCCTCATTAACTCACCCCTAACTCTTAACCACATGAACCCTAGCGTCCATATGCTGGGGGCGAACATTCAGCGAAAATCATAGAGCTACAAGCTCACAACGCGTAGCAATGTGCATTGTAGCGAAGATATTTGGTGTAGAGGGAAAGAATGAGCGGGCACCCCTGGGGGACTCCGGTCATCTAAGTATATAGGGTTTAAGTGGTTAGAAAACATCGTTAACTAATAAGAAGTCAGCCTTTCCAAAAGTTTGGATCGCGCTTTACAAACATGCTCTCTCTTGCCCATAAACAAGCATGTGTGCAAACACGCACACATTTAGAAAGACACACACACACACACACACACACACACACACACACACACACACACACACACACACACACACACACACACACACACACACACACACACACACACACACACACACACACACACACACACACACACACACACACACACACACACACACACACACACACACACACACACTACACTACACACACATTACACAACCTCATCCCCCATCTTGCATCCCTCCAGCCATCCTTTCAGCCGCTTTCCACAAATCATACACAAATGTTTATGGGTTTTTCCACAAATTAAACAAATAAAGACCGGAGTGTGGAGGAGGAGGAGGCAAGGCAGAGGTGGGGGGTGGGTCAGCCGCCCCAGAACCCCCCCCCCTCCCCCCTCTCCGCTCTCCCCTGTTCCTCTTGGAAGAAAAGTCCGCACCACAGCCAGCTGGAAACCATTGACAGGGAGTTTGGGATTTTAGTGAGTTCGAGACAAGAGGGAGGTGGGTGTGTGTGGCGGGGCGGGGGTGGGGGGGCAATCATGAGGCCCTGCCTGTCTTGACGAATTCACTCACTGCAGCAAAGTGAGGCACTGAGATATGGGGAGCAATGTCATATTATCTCCGTGCTGGGAGTGTGTGTGTGTGTGTGTGTGTGTGTGTGTGTGTGTGTGTGTGTGCGTGCGTGCGTGCGTGCGTGCGTGCGTGCGTGCGTGCGTGCGTGCGTGCGTGCGTGCGTGCGTGCGTGCGTGCGTGCGTGTATGTGAGCAAGAGAGAACACTGTTTATAAGTCATGAATCATCGGCTTGCAGTTCCACAGGTCTGAGGGAGAAAAACATCAGCGTTTGGTGAAAAATGGGAGTTTGTGGTAAAACTGGGAGGTGCTGGCCATTCATGAAAACCAGTGTTTAGATAGATAGACCACTCTGTCTCCATGAGTTTCAATCATAAATCTACATTGTTTAAACCAGTGGTTCTCAATGTAGTGTCTGGGACCGCCAGGGGTCCTTGAAGGGATTCCAGGGGGTCTCCAGCTAAAGGATTGTAATGTAGTTAGGAACTCGGAGAGTGCACAAATGGAAACACATGGACCCTTACGCACGGAGTAAAATTACAGTAACACTGATAACACATAATATGAAATGGGTGTCCATAGCCAAATGCATATCAAACTGGGGGTAATGAATCTGCAGATATATGTTGTTCAAAGCTTTCCTCAACAAACTACAACTTCTGCAGTAGAGCAGAGCAGGGTGTTGAGGAAACAACAATCTGCTTCCCCATGCAGACACATCACTTTGACGACAGCAACAACAAGTCAAGTTCCTGGTAAATCACTGCCATTTGTGCAAGTTCAATTTGAAAATAACATGGGAGAGGGAACTGGTTTTTAAACTCTTTCTCAACTGTTTGCTAGTCTTTCACAATCAGAGTGTTAGGAGAAGATAGGATGAGCTGATGCGGCTGCAAAAGGGATGTGGGTGTTCCAAGCAGTCTGGAGTTTATCTTGCCTTTGACTTTTATTTAGAATGACTGGAATCAGATGAGATGTGGTAAATCAAGCATTTCGTCTTGGAACATCGAGAGAGAGAGAGAGAGAGAGAGAGAGAGAGAGAGAGAGAGAGAGAGAGAGAGAGAGAGAGAGAGAGAGAGAGAGAGAGAGAAGAGAAGAGAAGAGAAGAGAAGAGAAGAGAAGAGAAGAGAAGAGAAGAGAAGAGAAGAGAAGAGAAGAGAAGAGAACAGAAGAGAAAAGAAGAGAAGAGAAGAGAAGAGAAGAGAATGAGATGATCACAGCGTTGGTGGTTGACAAAGAGAGAGAGAGAGAGAGAGAGAGAGCGAGAGAGAGAAAGAGAGAGAGAGAGGAGAGAGAGAGGAGAGAGAGAGAGAGAGAGATAGAGAGAGACAGAGACAGAGACAGAGACAGAGACAGAGACAGAGAGAAATACACAGCCCAGTGAGCATCATGCATGGCAAAATGACAAAACATGCAGAATGCTGGCCCCCATCATCGCATTTAAAAGGCCCCACTATGCACACGCAAACGTTTTAACGTTTTAAACAAAACATGACACAAACATCCTCCGTCCGCACCACTTCAAACCCACGCCACAACACAACACAATGTAACGCAACACAATGGAGTGTAGCTGCGCGCCCTCGCGTCCCGTCAACTCTGTGATTACAACATAAACAGAACGACCATTGCATAACATCTGCTACCATGGCACTAGACACGTGCATGCCAATCATGCACATCGCCCACGGGGAGAAAACATATTGGTCTGCAGAAAACATGTACATGAGCAAGCCCTGTTGAAAGAATCAGCAGTTTTCTTGATGGCAATACAGTAGCTATCTAAAAAAAGAAACAGGCTTGAAGAAGTTGAGGTTTGTACTCAGCCTGACATAAACATATCTCTTGGTTAGGCAAAAAAAGAAGAGAAGAAAAAAACATGGATGATGTAAACTAATTTCATTTTAAGGGACAGGGGTCAGCATTTTGTCTTCAATCAAATACAGGTTTTTCTGTTTTATACTAAAAGTCTTTGGGAAGACAAGCTGAAAGAGATCAACCCTGATGTTGAAACCTCATCTAAATGGAATCCTTAATGAAATAAAAAAGTATCAGGCACAGTACTTTCCTCCTGGTATTTGCCTTTAGTCAAGTAGAAAAAAGGCCCACCCTAAAAGGTATTTAAAATATTTGAGCTGTTTAAACATTAGTAGTCGGTGACCATCAAAAGTTCAAGTATATGCCTGGATACTTGGGTGCTATGAAGCGATCCATCTTTTAAGCATCAGCCTTTGTACTGTAGGTTAAGCTAAAAGGGGTCAGTGATCCAGTCTGATTGCTTCCTGGCTCAGTTTCAAATCTATGAACTGACTGCGTATACCATATGCTCCAGATCCTTTCTTCAAAGAAACCAGGGAACGTGGGTGTTAGATAGGTGCAGTCGGGTAAAAAAAAAAGGGGCTTTTTTTTGCTCTGTAATAGCTAATCATTTGTTTTAATTCAGTTAAGTTTTGCTGATGAAAACACAGTGACAAAACTAAACTAAAGTAAAAAAGTGACAAGCGCAGCAAGATGACAATTAATGACACCACTAAATTATATTATAGTCCCTTCCTATCCAATATAGTTTCCAATGCTAGGTTTATTTATTCAGTTTGTGAAACCCACAGACGTGTCTGTGGGTTTGGAACCTACTGTATAACTTACCAAAGGACAAGGAGCTGGTCATGTTTGTATAGATTATGATCACAGTGTTTTGGATCGCTGTCATACCTTTGGGATGCTGGCCAGTCAGGACAAGGTCAACATGGCTCTGGTTATGTTTCATGTCAGATATGATCAAATACCCCTTTGTTACCACAGGGTTACAAATTAGATATCGAAAACATGAGAGTGAGAGAGAGAGAGAGAGAGAGAGAGAGAGAGAGAGAGAGAGAGAGAGAGAGAGAGAGAGAGAGAGACCAGGAGAGAGTGTGAGCATGTGCCTATGTGTACTATTGGGTGTATACTGTACACATGTAGGCTATAATTGAATATATCACGTGTAAAAGAAAATACCCAACCACACTGTTATCAAAGGGAAGCGCAGGAGGAAGTGTGTGAAGTTGTTCTGTATGAATCACCTCACATCTCCAGATCAGAGCACAGTGAACTGATATGAAGTAACATCACCTGACAGGCTCTTTCTTTTAGTCCAACTTAGACAGGAGAGTAGAGAGAAAGCAAGGGCAGAGGTCAGGGCAGGGGACAGTCATGCAGCACAGGTCTCCAGCCAGAATCACGTCGGGGACATTGAAATGACATGGCCGATGCACTATCCAGTCATCTACTGGTGTGTCCCACATCTGTGAATTATCACTGACGCAATTCATGAAGTCAGCTGCCCTACATTCATCAGTTGTCATGATACGATGGCTATCACAAAACAATACCTCAAACCAACTGCGATTTCCCAAACCCTGAATGCAATGTCAAAGTGCAAAGTGGCCGCCATGTGAGTATGGTCAATACAAACAATACGCTTTTTCCCCTTCTTTCTTCTTAAGCTTGGAGAAAGCAGAGTCGGGTGTAGAGGGTGAATCTGGGTGTGCGTGTGACGGTTTGTTGTGTGTTACAAATCAAACTGGATGATGTCCTTTGGAAAAAGGTATTACTGTCACATCATAATTCTCCCATCAATAAAGAAAACTATTCTGGATGTGGAGCAATGTTACCTCTGGAAGAGGTGGCAGCAGATGTTGACCCTGGGGAGTATCGCCACCTTTCACTACCCCTCCCCCCCTCCTTTTGCCCCTATCGTGGTAGTGGAGACGTGATCTCTGCTAGCAGCATTATGGGCCCAGGCGCCGTAGGAGTGCTTGATGAGAGGAGAAAACAAACACGCCTCAACTGAGACGAGAGCGGAACATCTGGGCCAGGGTGTCAGTGCCGTCAGGGGTCTCGTGTCGGCCCTGGCCTCCTTCCCACAATCCCCCACAGTTTCCTCATGGTTATTAGATCAGTGAAAAGAGAGACAGACATAGAGAAAGAGAGGGAGGGTCAGAGAGAGAGAGAGAGAGAGAGAGAGAGAGAGAGGGAGAGAATGGCAAAGTTAAAGACAAAAAAAAAGAAAGGGTTAGAGAGTTAGTGAGAGACAGAATACAAAAACAAAAAAGACCAAGGGGATAATAAAGAAAAGAGAGAGAGAAATAGAGACACAGAGAGAGAGAGAGAGAGAGAGAGAGAGAGAGAGAGAGAGAGAGAGAGAGAGAGAGAGAGAAATGAGAGACAGAACGAGAAGCAGAGAGAAACCATGAGACAGAGAGACGTAAGGTTTTCTGGCCTCAGCAGTGCTTCATGTCAGTAAGCAGCAGTTTGACCTACAGCTCATGACGTCAGCTCTTATAAAAGGCAGATGTTGCTTTAATGCTACAAATATGCCCTGTTATAGAGTGTATTTCTGTTTGTTTGTGCTTCATAACTAAAACATTTGCCAAGCGAGGGAGCCAAGCTGCAAATGCATCCTCGACCCGTTCCAGAAATTACTCATCCATTACCGCATGTTGAGTGCGTGAGAAAAGCACGTTAGCACACAAATTGTACATATCTAAACATTTACGCAATGCATTTTAAAAAGCGCACATGAAGTGAGACAGTTCCATTTCCCACCTGAAGTGTTCTATTATCGACACTTGTGTTGAGGTGCGGAACCCTACAGGATTCTCTTTCTTTATTATTTTAAATCTACTCACACCTGATGGACAGCTTATCACGTGAGTGCGGGTTGGGCAATGACCGAACCCTCCTACGCGTCATAAAGATTCTGCATATTTCAAGAGAAGCAATACTATAATACAGCCTATTGTCTGTCATCCACCTCTAGAAAGAAAAACTCTGGCGAGTGACTAACTTGCCCACAGGCGTGTGGCCGGCCGCTAGAACCTGAAGCGCAGCACGTATGTAGGAAACCGCTCCAGCCGGAGAAATCGGATCCATCTATGGGGAATATCCGAAAATAAACCCCTCTGTTCTCCCGTATCGGGGCCTTGTATAAATAAGATAGCACTGCAGGCACACTGCACCATGGGAAATGGCCAATCCAGTCCTGTAAACATCAGCCAATGACTTTCTGGCAGAGCTGCACAGCTCTCTGGAGGGGAGGTTCTGCGCTGGAATTCATAAATAAATCACTTTTCGGGGAGGATTATGTGTCTGCAATCCCCCCAACTCTCCCACCTCCTCGCCTCCCCCATGAAAATAAACAGGGCCAAAGCAGAAATAGCCAAGTTTAAGCACCGCTACAGGAAATTATCTGGGCCTGTTGGTATAATTTGGGGACAGTATTTTCATAGCATTTGCATTTTAGTGCGAACACCAAACCCACACGGTAACATCCTGAGTGTCAATTTAACCCTGATGGTATAAAATTGGAGCGATAAGGGTCCAGAGTTAAATGAACACACAGGTTTGGTGTGTACTCCACCTGTGTTACACAATCCTCCATCACCACTTCCTCCAACTCCACACCTCAAACACAACGTTTGGTTCTATATTCCATTATAAACAAATACGCGGAGCAAACAAACCCAAACAGTAACACATCGGATCTCATTCCGATAACGGCACAGAAACCCTCCGTTGTCGGAGAACACCTCTACAAGTGACACAAAAAAAAGCAGATCAAGGAAACTTTCAAAACTGTTGCTTGTTTTTCCTGTCCAAGCGCTTGTTTTGGGGGGGACTGTTTATGCCATTAACAGGTTCCCAGAGGAAGTAATGGAGGACTATTTAAACCCACTTAGCCTGGCCCTGCCCTGGGCTTCCCGTAATCACCTCCCTAGACAAACATTGGGGGCCAAAGAGAGAGAAACTAGGGGTGGGTGGAGGATCTGGGTTTTGGGGTAGGCTCACTGGCGTCAGGGTAGATCTGGAGGTGGGTATAGTGTGGTCCTACTACTATAGTGTATACTAGTACATATAGTTTACTTCCATCAGTATATAAATATATACAGTAGAATGAGTAGATAAATGGAAATGAGTGTTTTGGGTTGCATATATATATACTGTATATGGTATACTGGGAAGGCCTTCCCTTCAAAGATAGGGGTTACATTCTGTATACCTGAAACCATGACAGGACCTCTTGGGAAGCTGGCATGGGATAAGCTGGTCCAGATGGATTTAGTTCCTGGCTTTTTGTGGAACCGTTTGTGGTTAGTGGACCATTGTATTGTGTCATGAGAGGTGACCACAAGGCAACACAGGGGACACTCACAGCCGCTGTTGCCAAGAGATGTTGCAGAACAACAAACTCTCTGACCTAAATAACCCTGGTCTTGGTCTTCTCTCTGGGGATGGAAAGCCATCATGGAAATTATCTTTTAGTGCATCAGGGTTTCTTAAACAAAACAACGTCTTTTTTGTATGTGTTTCTTTTCTTTAGTTTTTTCTTTTTTAGATGGGGGGGGGGCATTTCCCAGTGGAGGGGGTTGTTATTGTTGCTCTTTGATGCCACTAATTTGTTCTTGTGTGGGCACGAATGGGTTAAACGGTTTAGTCGCTAGGAGCTGTGCTTGCATATGTGCGCTTTCAGACACTTCAAAAAGGAACGGAGAGCTTCAGCCTCCTCTGCATGTTCCATATACAGTTTGTGCAGCAACAACTTCTGCACAAATATAGTAGGCTCAGATACGTTGGTGAGATGCATGTACCCTGTATATACGTACTGTAGGAGAGCGAAACATAGACCAACCCGCCCCTACGGTACATCCTGTCCCACATCTCCGTTGAAGACACACAGGTGTCAAAACTCTACAAGGTTGCCACAGCTAACGTTTGACCTACAGTGCACAGTATTTGAGCTATATGGGACAGTCACAGGCCTAGAAATAAGAAGCAACACTTATTTTACTTACTGGCATCAAAGAACATTTGCAGCTGTGTGAAGATTACACAGGTTATATTCTACCGTAGCTCTGAGACAACGTTACCTCATTTCTTGCGGTCCTGTCAAAAATGGATCTGGGGAAAGTTAAGGGGCTTCCTCTTTCCACACTGATGCGATAAAGCAGGAAGTGACCTAACTTCCTGTGGTAGGCCTCGAGACAATCGCAGGAGGGGGATAGTGAGTGGTGTGTGCACATAATCTTCACATCACCTGAATGGACCATGGGCAATTTGCTTCTGTGAGTTTACTCCGTCTGCATTTGTTTTTTTTATTTTACCCTCTCAATGTCATTCAGTGTTCTTCTTCCTTGGAACTCGCTATCAATAGCATGTGGAGTGTAGGGAATTCTTCTCAGATCCCATGCACCGCCTGTTCCAGTCAGCTGATCCCGGATAAGCAGATGTGCTGCATTAACCTCTGCTAACCAGAAACAGATATAAACAGAACACAAAAGTAACACCTACTCAGAGCACACCCTGCACACACATTCATACTTTTACCTATCAGGTGAACAGCTGACACTGGACACACCAGTATTAATTATATCATTTTATAACAATGTCTGTATAAATGTTTTGATGTTTGTTGAGGTTTATTTCGCTCAGGGAAGCATATATTTTGATCACCACACAAGGAAAAGAGAGTGTAACATTACATAAATGAACTGCGCCCCCTGCCAATCCCCCCCCCCCCCAGGCCTACTGACCTAAACTGACGTGGCTGTGCTGGACTGGACATGGCACTTTACTTACCATACCTACTGACATGCTGTGTTGGTAGCTTTTTTTAGATGAATTGCACGTCAATACATATTGTTTTTTTTTAAATGTTTGTTTATGCTGTTTTTATGGTTGTATGCTGTTTTTAGTCTGGGTCTTTTATGTTTTTAGATAGGCTTGATGTTTTATGTTACACTGCTAGTGACTGAGGGGGAACGATATTTCATTGTCTGTATGTATGTAAGTACATGGAGAGAGTGACAAATAAAGATTCATTCATTCATTCATTCATTCATTCATTCAAATACACGGATCACATAACTCTGAGAATGGACCTAAAAGGAATAAACTAACTGAATGGCTAGAGAGCCCGCCTGGGGAGCAGCAGTCCCCAGTTGTCCCAGGTTTGATTCCAGGCCTGGTCAGCAATGTGTTGAGTATGACTGGTTGAAGTGTCCTTGAGCAAGACACTTAACCCCCTCCTGCTCCGCGCCCCTCTATGGGCAGCGATCAGTTGGGTTGAGCTGAAACCGAATTCCCCCCGCGGAAGCAAGTAGGTCAATATTATTATTTGAAAAATCTGTATATATCTACTTCTAAATCTTTATGTATATTTATAAAGGGATAATCTTTGACTCAAATCTTTGCTTCTGGGGGTCCCTGGAACAATATATTTTCATATACAAATACATATAGTAGTTTTGGGGGTCCTTGACATGAAAAAGTTTGAGAACCACTGATAATACAGCAATGTATGTTTTTTCAGAAAACTGTTAGGATTTAGAAGAAGACATTTGTAGATGCGTTCCTGGATTGAATGGGTTAATTCACGATAACAGACATGAATGATCTCTACAACGCCATCGACCAGGGAAAAATGCCATCGGGGACAGAGAGGAGGATGCACATTGTGAAACACTGTTTGTAAAACGGCACCATGAACTGGCGGGTGGCGGGTTCACTGCATGAGTCACACAGCCTGTGGTGTGGCCAAGGATTTAGCGACTCAGTAAACGAAGCAACAGTCTGCCAAACATGAGAAAGTGCCCTGGAAAGTACCCAAGAAGCTGCCCTGCTCAGAGGGGGGAATCATCTCACCTCAAATCATTGATAAGCATAGACTTGGTGCTTGGCTTCATCTCCCAAGAAGAAAGAAAATGAGGGCAAAAGTGAGAACCATTATATGGTATTGGGTATGTGTATATGTAGGCGTGTGCGTGTGTGTGCATGTGCGTGTGACTGTGCGTGTGTGTGTGTGTGTGTGCGTGTGCGAACTTTTTTCGCACATGTGACTTTCTATGTGTGTGTGATGACTGAGAGAAAGGAAGAGATGGAGAGATAAAAGGATATATAGCGTCTCGGGTAAAAACGAACACTGCCACAACACCAGTCACATACACCACCACTGCTAACTCCGCATGAACTTTTGGCATACGGTACGCATTCTATACCAGACATGGTCTGGACTTTCATTCTGTCTGTGATCAGGCCAATGACTCATAGTGGGAACCACGGTTTTCAAAAAGCAGGCCTGGGGAGGAAGGTCATCACGCCCCTTTTCTCTGATAAAGGCAGGCCGTTTGAGGACACAGTAGGCACACTGTCAAAGTCAAAAGTCCGGAGCCGGAGCTCTTTTCACCCTGGACTGGACTTGGACAGCAAAAGCGAGGGGACAGGCCATCAGCTCGCCTTCTGATAAACAAGCTATGGGTACAGAATTAGACACACAGGGTGGGAGGGAGAACACACACACACACACACACACACACACACACACACACACACACACACACACACACACACACACACACACACACACACACACACACACACACACACACACACACACACACACACACACACACACACACACACACACACAGTACAGTACAGTACAGTTAAGTACATCCAAAGGCACATACACATATAAACACATACACACAAACAGACTGTGCAGGGGGACTGCACAGCCTCGCATCAGATAAAGAGTTGAACACAGGAAGCTGGTAGAGAGGGGAGTTCTGTTAGAGAACTAAAATAGACTGACAAAAAAATAGACAAGCATTTAGGTGTTTGCTTCCAGAGTTGATGATCTTTCTCTTCTGTACTTTTTTCCTTTTTTACAGTCCTTCAATGAAGGGATGTTTAAACTAGAAAAGTGTGGTCCTCGGAGCGCAGATCTCTCCAAAACTGGGTTTGCTGCCCAGGGCCCACAAACTTTGGAATGGAATATGAAAAATCAGACTGATACATACGTTGATCACTCCAGAGATAATGTGTACCGATTTATTTGAGCTTTGGACAAAATCTGTAGGAGTAGTAGAAAAAAGTGTGTTTGAATAAAATGCGAAATGGCAGAAAATCTAGTCTGGCAAAATTGTCTGGGTCTATATGGGGAGTTGTGTCATGATCCTAGGAATCCAGGGGAAAATCTTTGACTATACTATGACCTTACCCTAAGCCAAAGCAGGAATCGCCTATAATACCACTACCATGAGGCCAATTTGAAAGCAGAGGTTCTTCCTTGGCCTGCAGGGAGTGTTTGTGCAAAGTTTTACACTGATCGGTTCGGCGGTGCCCAAAATTAGCTGTTCACATTCAGAGTCACAGAGAGATGGATGGAGGGACACACAGACTCAGTGGACAGAAATGTGCCTGGCCTATATGGGGAGTTGTGTCACGATCCACGCAAGAGTTATATGCCAAAACGTCAAACACCCTATTATAGCACACTTGAAAATTTTGGGGCAGAGGTTCTTTTGTGGCCTACTGGCAGTGTGCGTGCAAAGATTTTCGATCGGTCCAGCGGTGCCTGAGATTAGCAGCACGCGGACGGACGGACGGACGGACGGACGGGAACAGGAACACATAATCCCCACCACGGCCGTTCCGGCCTGGCGGTGATAAAAAAATTAAATAATCCATACTTTGCATGTCATTAGACAGAGCCAACAACTGCTCATTTCTTATAGAACATTTTGAGTGACAGTTATACTGGGCCCTTATGTAACACATAAAGTGAGTTACTTTAACCCACTTAGGAGGGGGGAGGCAAAAAGAGATGTGTGTGTGTATGTGTGTGTGTGTGTGTGTGTGTGTGTGTGTGTGTGTGTGTGTGTGTGTGTGTGTGTGTGTGTGTGTGTGTGTGTGTGTGTGTGTGTGTGTGTGTGTGTGTGTGTGTGTGTGTGTGTGTGTGTGTGTGTGTAGGGGCTGCTAAGTTCATTAGCAATTTCCCTTGGTATTCTCAAGGGTGCTCTCGAGCGTGCGGGGTGGATTTCGGGGACGTGGTCGATGTGTGTGTGTTTCAACTCCCTCTCTTCTCGCCCATGTGACTTCCATGAATCATCCATGAATCAACAAATCAACCTTCTCCCAGTAGAGCCTTTCCACATCTACAGTGGTGTCCCCATAAACCAGGTATTCCTATCCTATCATAACAGACCTGACCTTGTGACAGAACAGCTACAAGGCTGTGGAAATATCCTGCCACAGAAATATGGACTTTAAAACGTGGATCAGTCCATAAAACGATTCTGTACATGAAGTGCTTCTACTACTTAGATGAACTGGCATGTTTTCAGACTGCTTTGGGGTAGTCTTATATTATCATAAACTCATCATATCATCATTATTATTAGTATAAACCCATCATATCATCATCATCATCATCATTATCCGCCACCATGAGGATTTAGTTTCCTTCCTTCCAACTCTTTTCGCAACTTTTCTGCTCTCTATTATCCATAAAACTTTCAAACAATCGCTTCATCTCAACTCGCTTTTTATGAGGGATTCCTTCCTCACTAAACTAGTTCCTGAGAGACGGACGCGAGGATGAGGATTCCACCGACAAGAGGACAGGATCAGCGTTGTCAGTCTTAATCTGGACCAGCAGGTCACAGTAGCAGAAAGGCAGGAAGGAAGGATGCTCCACCCAGGGCCACTGCCATCTTCCTCTTACCTGGCTCTGTTCAAGTCAAGGCCGCATTCAAATAGCTTCTCTTTCCTATCAGTTTATGCACTCGTACAGCGGATGCACGCGCACAGGGCTGTTAATGCCGCGCGTGCATGCACATCACACATATATCTTTCATGCACATCTCCTGGCACTCATTCGCCGCGCCTCCGACCAAGTGGAGCTTACTATGTAACCGTGCTCGGGTTGTGTGTGTGTGTCTCTGTCCGTCTGTGTGCGTGCACTGCCTCAGCCCTGTGTGCAGCCAAGTAAATGTCCAATATAGACGTACCATACATCAAATGAATGGTCTTTGAAAACTGAACACACCTGTCAAGGTTGCGTTTAAGCCCGCCCCTTCCCCCGGAAGCCACGCCCCGGAGAAGGCTCCTAAAAACTCCCCATTGAAACCCCATGTTAAATTAAAAGTGCCCGAATCGCTCCGAAACTTTTTCTACCCCCCCTAAGTGGGGGTCTACGAACAAATACTTCGGGCTCGGATTTTGGCTCCGCCCCCCGGAAGTGGGTGAAACAGGCACTTCAAACACTTTGTTGAATTGTTCAAAAACATTCAAAGTATTTTTTTGGTGAATTTGTATTTTTCTAAGATGCTCCTTTTAACGCAGATTTGTTTTCTATTTTTTATATATTTTTTTATTGGTTACTTTTTTTTAGATGATTTCCTTTCATTATTATAAATAAATAATATTATAAAAATTGGCGTTCGCTTCCCGCGTTCGCGCGTCTTACTTGTAGTCTACTGTATGATGTTTCATACATGCATTCCATGCACACACATGGACCCATTCTCTCTCTCTCTCACACACACACACACACACCAGCCTGATCTCCAGAGATTACCGTAACATTGCACGGAACGAGTGCACTTCATTCCGTGGATAGCCGCCTCGGAACTCCCGAATTGCGTGCATATGTACGGCGAGTCCCACGGTGGGCGTAACCAGTCGCAACCCGGAAAAACCCGGAAGCAGAGCAGTCCCCACAAAAAAAATTACGATTCTGTGCCTATCGGTACATAACTCAAACGGCGCTGAGTAGGCACAGGCGAACGTCCCACCGTTCAGGACGGCAACTCGGTCGCCTTAGCTCCCTCGGTGGTCCTTCACGGGGTGACAGTTCGCCTGTGACTGCGCGCCTCCGAAATGGTTTTGTCACAAAGGGAGCGCCGTACATATGCACGCAATTCGGGAGTTCCGAGGCGGCTATCCACGGAATGAAGTGCACTCGTTCCGTACAATGTTACGGTAATCTCTGGAGATCGGGTTGCACACACACACACACACACACACACACACACACACACACACACACACACACACACACACACACACACACACACACACACACACACACACACACACACACACACACACACACACACACACACACACACACACACGAGCGCAACGTCAGGAGAAGAAAAAATAAATTCACTTTGTGAAAGCTTTTTTCCCTCTGTCCCCTACCTCCCTCTCTCTCCTGCCCCCCCCCCCCCACTCTCTCTCTCTCTCTTTCTCTCTCCTCCCCCATCCTCTGGGCCCTCTTGATGACAGCTGGCTCTGATTATGGCTGTGAAAAATGGGGCAGTCACGCCAGCACCCACCCCCCCTCTCCCTACCTCCCTCCCCCCAGCATTCCTACAGCATGACTACGCACTTTCTCCCTACTCGCTCTCTCTCTCTCTCTCTGCTTAAGTCTCTAATTCATCTTCCTAAAGTTTTTTCCTTTCTCTTTTACTTTTTACTTCTTTCATGCTTTCTTTCTTTCTCATTTCTTTCATGATTTCTTTTTGCTCTCTCTCTCTCTCTCACTTCTCTCTCCATTTTGTGCTTCTTCCATCATCTTATGTTTACAAAAAGAAATGTGGGGTGCATTAAAAGTTTGCAATAATGTGTGTGTCTGCCTTGTGTGTGTGTGTGTGTGTGTGTGTGTGTGTGTGTGTGTGTGTGTGTGTGTGTGTGTGTGTGTGCGCGCGCGCGTGCGTGTGTGTGTGTGTGTGTGTGTGTGCGTGTTTGTGTGTGCATGCATGCATGCATGAGTGTGTTTGTGCATGTGTCTGTGTGTGTGGTGGTAGACTGGGAAGGAGGGAGAGAGGGAGGAGAGGTTTGTGTGAGCATATGATTGTGTTAGCAAAGAAGGGGATTTGCGTTCCGGAGTGATGGATGTCTTTTAAGCGATGTCACACACAGGGTGAAGGCATTATTTCTTAAGAC
The DNA here is from genome assembly GCF_963280865.1 of Gymnoscopelus braueri. Lineage (NCBI taxonomy): Eukaryota > Metazoa > Chordata > Actinopteri > Myctophiformes > Myctophidae > Gymnoscopelus > Gymnoscopelus braueri. Next base: position 30,756,962 of record NC_137621.1, on the reverse strand, counting down.
GGAGATGGATGGAAGAGGCACGTATAGAGGACTTTGCAGCCGATCCACTGGATGGGGTCCATTTGTACACTCTCAAGAGTTCAATTAACACACAAGATTTAAAAACAAATCAAACCCGCAAAGGAACTAAATACACTCCATCACGGCCCCCGTGCTATGATGTTCATGATACGTTACATGGCTTTATAATGACTACAACATGTTGGAAGTCTCATTATGGTGGCCATTTTTTCTCTATGTACTTGTTTGTTTGTTCAGTGTCAAAGGAGAAAACCGCTACATTTGCCATAATGCATAAACAGTGGGCTTTTTGGCAGTCTTCTCACTGCACACCTGTAGTACTTTGCCAAAGTTTCCACCTTGATTGTTCCCCCCTTCTCTCTCCTCCTGAGTAACCTTGACACACTGGACAATAAGCAGCTTGCTGAGAATTCATCATGAAACCTCATTACTGTAAAACCTCCAATAGCTTGGATTTTATTTGTTTTAACTAACAAAATGCCCAGGTGTTTATTAGAGACTTTATGGTAAAGAATGACTTTTACAACATCTGCACATTAAACCAAACTGCCACAGCTGAGTAATGTACACTGCAAAGACTAACATGATAAAATATTGTGCTCTTATCTGTAGAAAATCTCCACTTTCAACATTCAGACCGGCAATAATTTTTCCAGGAGGAAACAGTGATGATATAGCAACATGATGGATGTTTGAATGGTTGCATGAGCTGCTTTATCACTGGAGATACACAGATATTTACAACTATTTCGGACTACATATGCGCAATTGCGCGCGCACACACACACACACACACACACACACACACACACACACACACACACACACACACACACACACACACACACACACACACACACACACACACACACACACACACACGCACGCACATGCACACACACAGGACTTTTACTACAATTTTAATAATAATTTTTCAGTTAAATTGAGCTTACGTATAATACGTATAATAACTACGTCAACACAAGTCAAACGTCAACAATGGCCAGTCTGACTGCCTTTCCAAGAAGGCCTGGACTAATGAATTTCACGTCCTTAAGAACTGGTAGAACGTTCCTATCTTCTTCAAAGTAATTTGATTACCTCTTGTTTCTCTATCTAGTTCTAGTAGATGCTTTGTGTCAGCCTCCATAATCAAGACAAAACATTTTCATCCGCTTACACAGTAAAATCTAGTGTCTAGTGTAATATTTTGTTATACGCAGATTAAAAAAAATAAGAACATGTATCCATCGATAAATTATAAATCTTATATGTCAAAATAGGCTTTAGATATTCTTTTGGTTATGGTTAGGTATTAGACTTTATAGGTATTTAGGTTGTTAGTTAGACTTAAAAACAAATTAGGTACTGTATGGTATTTTTTTATATGTATTTGTAGGTAGTTGTATATTGTATGTTGTGGTTGTTGTGATGTTTTTATAAGTGGGTCTACGGATGGAAATTAGCTTATAGCTAAATCTAGCATGTTTACATGAGATCATGTTCAATTGACTTAATTCTTGTACATGTATTGAATGTTCATTAATCATTAACGTGCACTGTCTGTCACGTAAATACAAAGTAAAGTAAAGTTGTTGTTGTTATTTTATTACTGTGCACCAGCATACATTCAACTACCATGCCGCAAATAAATTAATACAAGTAAGACGCGCGAACGCGGGAAGCGAACGCAGCCCTATTTTTTTTTTGTCTTTTTTTAATTGTTATGTTGTGTATTTACGGACTTGTAATCCGTGTTATTTCACCGTGATGGGGAGAGCGTAGAGAGAAAGTCACGTGACTGCCTCCGCCTCGTATTGAAGTTAATTGGGGGGGATATGGTTCTCCTATGCACGGAGTTTCGGAGTTCCTAGTCATCTATGCACGGAATTGTCGTTTGTCAATCCGTGCTATTTCACCGTGTTTGGGGGGCGATCGGGTTGGTTTCATAGTAAGCTCCACTCTGAGATCTGTCAGCAGCCAATGAGAGCGTGAGTCACATGGGGGCTGCAGCACACAGGCTGCACACAGACAGACGGAGAGACAGACACACACACAAGCCGAGCACGGTTTCATAGTAAGCTCCACTTGGGCGCCTCCTTCCGCGTTCGCAAAGAAATGTGGGGGTGCCCCGATGGCTCACCTGGTAAGAACAAGTATCTTAAAAAAAGACTCTCCTGCCTTTCCTGTTACTCTCTCACTGTCACTATCATAAATAAAGCAGAAATTCTGGAAGAAAAAAAGGAATTGTGTATGATAACAACAATAATTATTATCATAATTATAATAATACTATAGTTTTTAAAATGTTTTTAAAATGTAATTCTGAGAGTGTAAAATTAACACTGTATTTAGCTGTATATCCAGTTCAGGACATCATACTAAAGCAGAGGCCCTTGTTTTCAGGGCGCTGACCTTGATATCACAGCATGGATTCATTATGACCAAATCCTCCACCACACAAACAAACTTCCTCTTCCGTTTATCTCCATTTCTGTTTTTCATTCTCCTGCTAACAAAGGTTGCAACAGCACGATTTCACCATACTTTAATCATGGAATACAGCACGCACACAGTTCCTTCATTCGTGCCAGAGCATTTGACATTTAACCTCTCATACTGAAATTCACAGCTCTGTAAAGCGTAGGACGCCCTTCTTGCATTTATTTGGCCTACACCACAGACTGATAAGGTCGTTGACTGATTCAGTATCTTGTCAAATGAAGTCTCTCTAATCTAAGACACCCTGGCTCAGTTAGTAAAATTATTCACCATCAGTCATAATTCTAAATAGGTTGAGCTTTTGGCCTGCACCCACAGGAATGACATTAATGGTCTTAACCCATAAAGACCGGGAACGCATCCGTGTCATTTTCAGATTTCTTTGGCAATTCCAAAAATAGCAGATATACAAGCTCATAGCACGGCAGTGAGTGCCGCGCTATGAGCTTGTAGATCTGCTTTTTTTTTTCTATCATGAAGATTTGTGCAAATCTTTGAATATATATGTTTTTAAAGCAACTCAAATCTTTGCTTTTCTACAAAAGTCTTCTAAATTCGAACTTTTACTTATGTTGCTATAATATCAGTGGTTATCAAACTTTTTTCATGTCAAGGACCCCCAAAATGATATGTATTTGACCGCGGACACCCCCTCTCTCAAAATATTTTGTTCCAGGGACCCCCAGAAGCAAAGATTTGAGTCAAAATGTATAAATATTCAAAGATTTGCACATATTTTCACGATTTCTTTTTCAAAAATAGCAGAGCTCATAGCTTGTATATCTGCAAAAAAAAATCAAAGAAATCTAAAAAGTTACACAGATGCGTTCCCGATCTTAACGAGTTAAGTTTAAAAAAAATTACTTCGTTTTCTGCAGCACAACAGCACTAATCGTGCGTCATCAGTAATTTAATCTTTGAATTGAGATGTTGTAGGATTTCCTGTGAACACAGACAATAACATGATATTTTAAATGTGTGGTCGTGCTCCTATGGTGAGTCAAGAAGTGAAAGTATGCTACCCACAGTGGAAGCTCCTCTGCAGTACAGTGCCTGCATGTTCCAAACCAAACATGCGCCTGCAGTATTAGTCGCCTACACTCCAGACCTTCGTCACCACCGTGGTACACTGTTATCACCTGCTACTGTGTTCCATTCTCAATGTCTCCATTCACAATGCAGAACAGCCCTAAAAAGGCTAACACCAGTGAGAAAATTTTGGGGCAATTTAAAATGTCCAAATTCATAGGGCTTCGAACAAATATTGCAATACTAACCCTATAACGCCAAACGTATCATATATGATACACACATTTCACTGATTTTTTAATAAATCAGTGTAATCAATACTTGGACCAAGAACCTGTTGTATCATATCTGACACATCCCCACTTCCCCCTGGACCATACCATTTGCACTGCAGGTAGTTACAGAGCCTCAGGTGGTCTGACCCAAAATGGCTGCCATCAACTAAACAGGAGAGGTTGATGCACTGCTAACAAACAATAATTTTTTAAGCAGTTCTGGTAAGTTTTCCTTGTATATCTTTACTAATATTTTGAAATAAGTGTTGGATAACTTGCACTTATGAGCTCTCAAAATTTTGCATTTGAGTTTGTTTTTTATGATGTCAAAAGTGTTTGTATCATATTTGATACTACAGGTCTATAGTCCTTTACAATTTGTATCATATTTGATACTACAGGTCTAAAAGAAATGTTTTGTTTTTTTTGTAATGTTAAAACCGACTTGAAATACCCCTTGTAATACCCCTTGTATCAAATATGATACAACAAATAAATGATACAAAGGAATGTTACAAAAAATAAAACAAAATTAAAGTGTCCTTTTCAAATATTTGGAATTTTCTGACCTTTCCTTCATAGTTCAGGTTCTAGAGGGCTAAATACAAAACAACGTACAGCCTCGCCTCTGTAAACATGATGATAACCATTCTTATCAGGACCAGATATATACAAAGTAAATTGAAATCTGTATCTTTCTATTCTGCAAATAAAACAGTTAAGCCTAAAATATGCTCCGTTGCACAACGGCATCGCATGCCCAATAGCATAATAGCAGAACCTACAAGCTCACAACACCGCGCATCTGCAACTCGTTGTGAGCTTGTAGCTCGGCTATTTTTGGCACGCGATGCCGTCGTGCGACAAAGTATGATTTCGGGGCTTTAGAGCTCTCCGGCTCTGTAGGCCAGTAGGCTAACACTCCTCTGCTCTTTTACAACCCTCGCCAGAAAAGATCGCACATGTGTGTGTGGCTGGAGCTATACGTTGTGCCTTGATCTTTTCTGTTTTCACCCGAGGGGAACGATGGAGCCAGGTCATGATGAACTCCTGAGGGACTCGTACCCCCCCGCCCCCCGTGGAAACACCAGCACAGGCCAAGCCTGTGCATGCCTGAGCCCAAGTTTTATTAAAGTAAGGTGAATGATTGAGGTCACCATATTAAACATATTAATAGCGCTTCTCCCCCTGCGGGGATGGTGTTCATCTGGAACCCATTTCATCGTCCTTTTCATAATATCAGTTCGGGTATGATTTTATTGGACCACACGGCCTGCATTGGTGTGGTCAAATGTTGCGGATGAAATGTCAGACTGAGAAATGGACCGCATTTTCTGGCGCACTGGTGTATACTCAAGTGTTAACATACAGGGAAGAAAACAAGCCAGTAAGGAAATGGTCGCGTAGCCAGATGATCTGAGATCTCCGCCTACCGATACATCTGGTGACATCTAAATTCAATGTAGTGGCTAAAACTGGGGGGAAACTATTCAAATGTAAAGAATAACTGCATTAGAGAACCAATGCAAAGACTTTAGGTCTTTCATATTGGGACGGTGATATGGTTTGTTTTCAAAGCAGTGGGTGTTGGTTTTCTGGAAGCCATTCTCACCGCTGTTGTAGCAACTGCATTGAATTTTTGTCACCAGACATGATATCGGTAAGTGGAGATCTCTGATTGTCTGACTACACGAGACTAAGGAAATAGCTGAAAGCTGTCTTGTAAGCTCTGCACCAGCTCAAGACAGGTAGAAAAGCACAGCAAATAAACAATCCTCTGATGCTCATACCTGCCTCATAAAGTACTCAAGGCTGTTTACTGAAATGAAAAAAGACCCACTTCTTCAATAAAGCTGATTCCGATGCTGAGAGGTGTTGGCCCCCAACAGTCAGAAAATATCGAATAAACAAATCATGTTTTGCGATGTCAGGAGTGGAAGAGGTCCACCCTGGTGAACTCACTCAAGCTCCCATAAGGATACTTATATCATCAATACAGTACATTTAATGTCAGAGGTAACAGTAGAGAGGCTTCCAGAGCAAGTACAGCTGTTTTTGCATTCATAGGTCAATATTATACCAATTACAGTCAATATACTATTGTACAACTAGCAACATCCTCCACTCATGATGCCATGATTCTTTTTACCCGGACAGCTGCTTTTTTTTTGCTATGCAGAGCTTTTCAGAGTTTAAGTCATTTCCATGTATACATATTTAAAAAGCATTATATAGCTGTCTAGATATGGATAAAAATAAAACAGATACAATATCTGAAGTTATCCCTTATCTGTTGGCCTACCTCTAAGCCCAATTTTTTTCAAGATTTACGGCTTCAATTAGGGTCAGGGTGAAAGTGGTTACGGCTGTTATTCCCATAAGAGTGTCTGAGTCAGAGGAATTCCACAGTAGAAACAGTGAAGAGAGAGAAACCTGATTTATACTTAAAACTGATTTGCACGTAGATTGGCTATTTTCGGCGCGTGACACCAAAGTACGACAGAGTATAAATGAAGCATTAGAGAGTTTGTAAGAGGAGAAAGGGGGATTGTTTGGGGGCACTTTGGCATAGCCCTTGGCATAGTGGTAGTGGTGGTATGTAGGTGGGGTGGGGTGGGGGGAGGCATGGGATTTTGGTAAATGTGCCCTTATTTACGAGTGGGGTGGGATTAGGGGGGACAATAAAGTTTCATTTCTGGGAAAGCCATTCTTATTTTACTAGACTTTGCAGGGCCTATAAGCACACAAGGCAAAAAAGAAAAGAAAAAAGAAGCAAACCAGAAACTATTTAACGAGCGCAAAAAAAAAAGCGTTTCCATATTCGGCTGTCACACACAACAGGGCAATAATGTGAGGACACAACTGAGTTGACAGAATCGTGTGGGCTGCCATTTGGGCCTGATGGTAATGCTAATGGAGCTTACTGGAAATACACACACTGGGGTGTGTTGTGTATTCTTGACGAGCTGCATCGCCGCCTGGTATGGGAACTGTGCCGCCCTCAACCGTAAATCGCTACAGAGGGTGATGCGGACGACGGCCCAGTGCATCGTCAGAGGTGAGCTTTCCTCCCTTGAGGATAGGGTAAGCGGTGCGTAGCCAAGGCTGAGAGGATCATCAAGGACACTCACCACCGTAGCCACAATCTGTTTCACACAATGTTTAGGCAGGCTAGGCAAGCGATTCCTATGTATCAAATACCCACCAGACCATGGCACAGGTTTCACCTGTCAACCATCAGGCTGTTTAACGAGCACTGAGCCATCACACAGGCATTATCACTTTATGTATATATATATGGCTATGAATACACTCCATTGCTGCTGTGCTGGCACTACCTCTCATGTACACTTCCATGTTTGATATCTGCTGATAAGTGATATGTCTCTTATTGCACAGGCTCTTCTTTTTGAGCAAGCATCTAAAATGCATAGTTGATATTGTTCTGTTATCTGACTTTTTCTTTTGTTTCTTTCACTATTCTTGACTGTATTTTGTAACAGCAAATCATAGGAGCTTGTACAGTACAGTAAATAATTTCACCCACTATTTTACACCTGTAAACGTGTTATGTGACAATAAACCTGAAGTTGACGTTCATAAGGACATGCCCGAAACATTTACAACAAACAGTGGTCGTAATTCAATCCAGTTTTTGGTTCCGAGTCTGACACCTCCATATCACATACAACATGCATACTTACACACATGATGTGGGTCAGATTTGAATACATGGGGTCCTGTGTTGGGGCCGCCATTGGGGCTGGAACCCAGGAAGTGCTTTGGCCTGGCCGTTAGGCCCTGGCAGCAACAAATTATGTCTTTGGCAAGGCAACGCCGACCAAATGGGCTGATTCTTCTTATGTAGCCCAAAGGACTCCACACAGCTGCACTTTCTTTCACTGCCAGGGAAGGAGAGGCTGAAAGAGAGAGAGATAAAAAGAGAGAGAGAGAGGGAGAGAGAGTAGGGGGAACAGTTGAGGGGCAGTGGGTGGACTGGACCATGCTCAAAGACTCAAACATGATGTTTAAGAGTGTTGGTTCTTTTATATAAAAAATAAGTGTCTCGGACATCAGATTCTTATTTTTGACAGCGATTGGGCTGTTCCATGTTCTGCCTGAAAAATACAAAATCCCTGAAAGTTATATTCATTCCGCAATTGAAAACACATTGACAAAATTGTAATGTAAGAGGTAGTACATTGATGTCTTTTGGCCCCATGGAGAACATAAAATGCTGTTTGAGCCTTTTGTCCTTATTTCTCTCAGCGTACTGATGGAAGAAAAACAACTAAAAAGCGATTAGAAGTTGATGTTTTGCTACGGGGCTCCCTGATCGTTATCCACATACCTCCAGTATTGCTCATTTCCTCATCATTTGCCATTAAGAAGAGGATGGATGTATTTCATGAGCTCATGTGACTCGCTGGGAGTGACAGCAGGTCACAGAGAAGTAAAGTGCAGACATTATGAGGACTTTTCATCCCAGGAATGTTTTTGCTGAAGCTGGGACACCTGTAGCTCTCGAGACCATACTGCACACAGTCTGAAGGGTACAACAGTATTGCATAACCGAGGGGCATGTGTTCCCAAAGGGCATAGTTCCCAACAGGCATAGTTCCCAACGGGCCTCGTTCCCAACGGGCATCGGCCTAGTAAACCACAAACACTAATAACAATATTGCCAATGTGGAGTTTGTGCAACACAGATGTAATGTAATGTGAACTGGCAAAAGACATTGTGCACAAATCACAATTTGCCATTGTGGAACCCAAGAGATATATTGTAGGCAATACATGGGCTGTTCCCTTTAATAGACTGAAGATAAACGTGCACGTATAGCCTAGTGTTGTGAATGAATAACCATTAAAGCACCATTTTAGCCAATAAATCACCAAATGCAAACAAGGACAAATATGACGTCACCATATGCCTTGGGTCGATCAAGGACAACTCACAAACAACTATATTCAGCTCTCATCTTGGAGACATAAACAACGCCACTCCAGCACACAGGAGACAGCTCATCATCATTGTTAATACAAACCACATTTGTACCAATTCACACGCCACCAAAATGCCAATTTGCAAACTTCTCGTTTACGATGAGCAGGCACGTTCGCCAAACACGGAATGTGACAAAATCTGAATTGTGTGCTTGTCAACAGCATCTGGAGCGATGTCAGTACTACAGGGAACGCTCCATACAATCCGATAAATCTGCAGGGGATAAGTGTGACAAAAGTGGGCAGGGTCGATCTAGTGGCTGCCCTTATGTATTGTCCAGAACTGGACACATGGACTGTGTAATTCTAGTCCATGAGTGACCACACAGGGCTGGTTGTGAGATCTGGGAGTGATGGGGGAATTGAGACAGATGGGGCAGGGCAGGACTTTTTTTCGTGAGAGAATGCCTTCCCCTGTTCCTGCGGCAGCCCTAGGCTTCACAAAGCCCATTGATTTTTTTGTGTTGAGTGAGACGCTGAGGAATATCTCATTTCAGTGTTCGCCGCATGGTCATGACACCTGGACTAGGGTCAGGTCTGCCCGGTCCCAGTGGACAAATGCTTGGCCCAAGGATTTCTGGACATAGCGTCTAGCAGATTCCAATCTTTGTTCCTTAACCCTCTGTCCCTACTGTATGTTCCCTGATGCGGGCACGCACAGTTCGCTCACTCGCGTGCACACACACACACACACACGCTCACTCGCGTGCACACACACACTCGCTCACACACACACACACACACACACACACACACACACACACACACACACACACACACACACACACACACACACACACACACACACACACACACACACACACACACACACACACTTTGTAGTGATCATGTGTCTACTTTATATGGTGTGTTCATCCGATCGCTCTCATCGAGACATTTCTACAGCTTGATAGCGTTGACCTGCCCCTTTTGTCTCGATAGTTTTGACCCCCCCACCCACCTCCCGGCCAAACGCTCCCTTCCCATGAGCCTCCGGGGCAGACGGCAGCATTGCTCCTCAGGAAGCACAAGGGTCAGGAAGTCAAGGGAGGACTCTGGGCTTTCATTCTAAATACAGCCCTCTCTCCAAGAGATGAGCATCTCAGCAGAGAATTGGACAGTAAATCTCCCTTTAAAAGCCTCGCCGCTCGCTTGTTTGTTTGTTTCTATTTTGGTGACCCCTCCCGTTTAACCGTAGCATCGTTAGTCCCACTATTTCACTTGAGGAGTGGACAGCAGTCCAGTGCCGGCACCAAAGAGATTAATTTCCATTGACGCATCTTGTTTGTTTTGAACCACGGTCCATGACTGCAATGCTGCATGATGTGTTGACGTTGTCCAAGTGAGCCTTGTCTACAGAGTTGACGCTGCATCCCACCCAGTATGAGGTGAAGGAAGAAGAAGAAGGAGAAGGAGAAAATGTAAAGAAAAAGTACAAGTTGAAGAAGAAGAAGTGATGAACGGACATCTTTCACTGTTTCGTGGCAACAACATCAGTAAAAGCAGTTGGTGGTTCGCCACTAACAATGCTGTGGCCACTCTTTTATGGACAATTAATTCCCCCATCTTATTTTCCTCCACTCGCCACTCTCTCTCTCTCTCTCTCTCTCTCACACCTTGTCTATGTCTCTTTGCCTGCCTCTCTCTGCCTATGTTACAGTCTCTCTCTCCTAGCTTCTCTCCCTTTCCCTGGGTCCACTCTCAACCACTGGCACAACACGGATCTGAGAATGGCGACCACAGTCACTCCCTAGCACGGCCCATTGGAGTTTGGTGAACAACATGGCCATGATACAGTACATGAAAGGGGGGTACAGATCATGGGGTCCTGTCAGCCCTTATAAAGACAAGAACTGGATCAGACAGAATGGGGATGTGGGGAGGGAATGTATACAGAAACGAAAGCCACGCAGTGTCATCACAAAGGCCAGACCAACAAATGACAACATATTGAACACATTAAGTGCGGTTCAAAGCTGAGACTTGGTTAACCTTGATTGCTGACTGTCTAAAACGTAGTGGACAGCGTCTGTTCTTGTTGTTATCAGTGTTTCTAAAGATATGCCCCACTGGGTCTCACACCTCACATCACATGCTAGGAGGTGGGGGGGAAGAGCAGTGGTTTTCAACCTTTTTTTTTCGTGTCAAGGACCCCCAAATTGACACATATTAGCCCACGGACCCCCATTTGAAAAGATATGCCAGGGACTCAACCATTTTGATTTCTTAGGCGTCCCAATCTACACTCTATCATCATCATTAGTGTTCATTAAATGAACTTCACTTAACTCTGAGAGTGTACAAATGGAACCAAATGGACCCGTTAGGGTCCATTTGGTTTCATTTGTACACTCTCAGAGTTACAGACACATAAGGGTCAATTTGGTTCCTAACTATTAATTTGGTTGGGGACCCCCTGGAACCCCCTCAAGGACCACTGGTGGTCCCCGGACCACTGGTTGAGAACCACTGCTGTAGAGCACCGGTCATGATTGTTACTCTGGTGCATGTATGGGTGTTGTAGAGATGAGTCTGTTTTGCCACAGTCATAGTCATATGAATGTGGAAAGTCGGTCAGCGGAAGCCAGTTGCACAATACATGGCCCTGTGTCATCTATTAGACTTTAAAGCCAGTTAAACTGACCTTAAAATCAAGACTAGGAAAGATGTGTGTGTACTGTGTGTGTGTGTGTGTGTGTGTGTGTGTGTGTGTGTGTGTGTGTGTGTGTGTGTGTGTGTGTGCGTGCGTGCGTGCGTGCGTGCGTGCGTGCGTGCGTGCGTGCGTGCGTGCGTGCGTGCGTGCGTGCGTGCGTGCGTGCGTGCGTGCGTGCGTGCGTGCGTGCGTGTTTGTGTGATATTGGAATAAAATTAATAAAATCAGCTGCTAATTTAGAAATCACTGGTTTGTGTAATAATGTATTATTTACTTATTTTGATGACATCATCACGCAATGACATCATGACATCATCACAACCATGTAACTGTCCTTTAAAATGACTTGTCCTAGGTACAAATGTGATTTACCAAGAAATCAACCTGCTTTCTTACAACTTCTTGTAAATTGGTTATCAGCACTGATTCGTGTTGGTGAGTGAAATGTTTCACTGGGTGGTACATCTGAATTGAAGAGAAAATAATTACTTCAAGTTCCATGGTGCTGTGGTAGTTGGACACGAGGTCTACTGCTTTGAAGGAGACAAGTGGAATCGGACTGAAGTGCATGTCTTCAACACAGTGTCTCTGTGCTGGATGATGTTACCCCCTGTGATAGCTGGAAGAGGAGAACATCCCCTTGAGGTTCCCTACATATGTGGCCTGGAGTCAGCTATGCTGATCGAACATTCCATCTACATTTTGGTGGAAGGACGTCTTTATGCATTTGATGTCGACACCCACAGATGGTTCAAGCCCAGGGATTGTGGGAATGTTCCAGAGAACGGGCACTGCGACCACTCAGCCTGTGTCTTGGGGAAGGCCATATACGCAATGAGGTCTCAATGCACTAATGTCATCTACAAGTTGGACACCACCACAATGGTCTGGTCTTTAATTAACACCAGAGGCACTCCACCAACTGCTTCCGAGGGTTCCTCTGCCACCATCATTGGGACAAAGATGTTTGTATTTGGGGGCATACACGAGGGAATAACGACAACATTAGTGTGTTTGACACAGAGACCAACTGCTGGCTGAGCACTCCTGCGCTCTTTCAGCGTTTCAGCGTCCCACAAGGACGCAATGATCATTCAGCCTTTGCCTACAATGGAGAGCTGTACATATTTGGTGGCCAATGCCATAACAAGGACTTGAATGATCTGTGGAAATTCAATCCAGAGACCTTCTCCTGGAAGAAGGTGGAACCCAAAGGAAAAGGCCCGTTATCAATGTATAGAATGTTATGTTGCATGGTGGGAGATCGTATGATCATCTTTGGTGGATTCAAGCGATACTTCTTCAGACCTTCTTCAGGTTATAACGCAGCGCCTGTTCACACTGATGAACTGTTCATGTTAGATTTAAGGCCTAGTCTGAAGTCATTATGCAAGCTAACAGTTATTCAGTACAATCTGGATCAGTCAGAACTCCCAAACAACATCAGGTGGGAACTGGCAAACCTGAAAAAAACTGAAAAACCGAAACTGAAAGAAATGGTTCTTCAATTTGTGCGGCAAAATAAATGTCTTTATAACGAATATTCCGGGCGTAATCTTTGGAAGAGAACCATGGCGTCCCGGAATGGAAGAGAGTGGAGCGGAGGAGAGGAGTGAAGATTCGAGCGAAGGAACAGCTACGGAGGTTCTCTGGAAAAATGTGGATATATTCTGCTTAAAGGAGCACTTCACCCCTGGAAGAAGTTCCAGGGGTGACCACAGGGGGGACCACAGGGGGACCACAGCGTATCACTGCCTATAACTTCAACTCCCAGAATGCTTTGGTGCCTTGTGGCAGGGGAGGTTCCATGTGGGTGTGATCTCCAACAATAACATACAAACAGCATGCCAGTGTCGCCATGTCTGCTTATTATAAGCGGCTTCTTTCTAAAATGTAGTTGATATTTGGGCTTGTTTCCAAATGTTTTGATTGCTGTTTAAACCAGTGGTTCTCAAACATGTTCATGTATTTTTCCACAGACCCCCATCTGAAATTATAATTTGTGGCAGGGAGCCCCTAACAAATATGTGTCAAAAATATTCCACATTTTGAAAAGCAAATAAAAATATTTTGCAAAAAATCCACATTTTGGACTTTTTCCCCCTCAAGATTTTTTTGTAAATAGCAGATCTACAAGCTCACAATGGGTTGCGAAGCGTTGTGAGCTTGTAGATCAGCAATTTTCAAATATATAATATCCCATGTCTAGGTAAAGTGCTCTTGGCATAGTTATTTTTCTTTTGGGCTTGTTTTCATAGACCTGGCTGCTTATTTCTCTCACAATATCTGGCAACACTGGCTGTCCTCGCAAACGTTCATCTAGTTACATATTATGTCCAAGGATTCGTTAGTGATGTCATATCACTGGGACATATAAGTATCTTCATGCAGTTTCACTTCCGTGTCGCATAGTATTGACATCACTGTCACATCCTTGGTATTATGATCCTAGCCTTTCGTGACGGTGTTTGTTTACCAGCGCTGCTACTCCACGCTGTATTTTTTTTTTCAAGCTTGCGCTTATGAAACACTACACAGGATTATTATTTCATGTCAACATTCAAGTACAACTATCAGAAGATAACTCAGGTAAAGTAATGCCTCACTCTGCAGGGGCCGCTGGCCGCAGCTAATGGGAGTGGCCGAGTGGCGAAAGAAGGTTGAACAAAGTGTTACGGACACCCCATTGGGGCTGTCTTTTGAGATGGTCTGACTGAGACACGCCGAGACATGTAGTGCGGAAAGGAATGAGACCAATCTCTCATGATGCAAATAACGTCACGAATATTGCGAAGATTACTAGATATCTAAAAACACAGATTATTCACAAAAAAAAACCCAGGATCTTGTTTCTTGACTCCTAAACTTCATTAAAAGACCGAAAACTTCTTCCAGGGGTGAAGTGCTCCTTTAAAGAAAAGAGGTAACACTGAGTTGATATGAGGGAGGAAGGTGGAGGAGGGAAGGGACAATATAAGAAGAAAGAGCAATAACATTGACGTCATATTGTCATATTGCCATTTTTTTCAGTTTTTTGTTTTTAGGAGCAACACCCACTCCTACTGGTTCTGATTTTATTATTATTATTATTATTTTTTAAATAACACCAACTCATATGGGGACAATGTTAGAAAATAGGGTTTCTATGAAAACTAAATGTTTTTTATTCTATTTTTCCATTTTTGGGGTTAAAATATAACGACATGGGAAGTTTCCGGTGGCGTTACCCAGTAATAGTGCATGTGGCATGGACGGTGTTTCATATGAGCATCTTAGGGCTACGCAGTCAGACGTTTTGACAGCTATATTTACTGTCTGCTTAGAGAATCATAGAGCAAGCAAATGATGGTATGTACTATAAGCAAAGCAAAGCAAGGGAGTGTTTGTATTAAGTGTGTGTGTGTGTGTGTGTGTGTGTGTGTGTGTGTGTGTGTGTGTGTGTGTGTGTATATGTGTGTGTGTGTGTGTGTGTGTGTGTGTGTGTGTGTGTGTGCGTGCGTGCGTGCGTGCGTGTGTGTGTGTACATGTGTGAGCAGTAGCTCACAAACATTGCTTATATTACAGAATCAATATTCCAATCTATCAAATTATTCTGTACTACGCAACACTCACAGAGCAATGGTATCTTCAAAATGACAATCACAAGAATCATCATAGCAGCAATTATTACACACATGAAAAATCACAAGCAAGAGAAAAGTGCATTTATAAGCCAGCCAGCCGAGGAGCCCATTCACTTTGGCACACACATATAACTAAAACATAGAAGCAAGCAAAGATGTCATGGCCAGTGAGTGGATAGACATTTGAATCATTCAGATGGTCTGAACTTATGACTTTGAGAAAATGTCAGGCACTTGAAATAACATTATGTGCATATAATAATGAGCAAAGCAGTGTACTAAAACAGATAAGAATGTGGAAAGGGAAGATGCCTGCCCTCTGCAGGGTGACATGGGGTACTACAATGACCTGTTGCCATAAGCACCCAGTCAAAGGGAATCCACAGACAAACTCTCTGCAGATAGCATCAGGTTTTTGCATTTCTGCCCAACATCTTTCATCTCCTGTTGACATGGCCAACGTTTAATTTCCCCTTTCATACCAAGTTAAGCATTATCGGTGACCTCATGCCTCAGTCCAATCCTCCCTTCCTTAAGGGGTATCCTTTGAGAGGACAGTACAGGAGGAAGAAATCAAAACAGAGGCTGGGGGGACTGATAGGGCATACAGTAAAGGAAAGCAGCCTTGAACTCCTGGAACACATATCTTGGACAGGGAAAGAGTATAACAAACCTGTGGGGGGGTTTAAGGAGTCTGCATAGTACAGTCAGAGTGACACACTCCAGAGAGAGAAGCTTGACTAACAACGAGAGCGAGCGAGCGAGAGAGAGAGAGAGAGAGAGAGAGAGAGAGAGAGAGACTCTCAACCATGCTGCCTCCTTAACTCAGATGCATTTGCTTTACATTTCAGACATTACCGGTAGACTTTTAAATCATGAGGACGAACTCCTCATCCTCGTCCTTTATTACAAGCAGCCAATAGTAAGCAAGTCTAGGGTCAAAGCCACAGAATACAGATATGGGCTGAGGTAAACGCAGGCTTTCGTGTGACCCAAAGAAGTCTGGTCTGTCGGCACTTTGGAGTGTTACTATCTGCATCTGAGGCTGGGGACATTATCGGCTGATTCTTTTGTTTTCGACAGGAAACAGGTGCCTCCTCCTCAGCCTGGAAAGACTGTTTAGTAGCACAATATCAAGTTGGCAGCGTGCAGAGACTATAAGGGTAAACAACACGTGTATGGCACTTCTTAAGAACTCAGAGGTCACAGAGAGTTGGTCTGGTAAAATATGATCAACAGGTCCTCTTGTCCTTATTCTGTGTGTGTCGCCAATGTGCACGCACTGTGAAATTTGGGATGCTGTAAATACTTTTTCTAACCTACATCACCAAGAAGCCTCCCTGTACATTTAAAGTACAATAAATCTGTAGCTATTCAGATTGTGATTAATGTGGGACATGGCATGGACACTTTAAGTCATTTCATGCCTGTTTTGTAATTGTCATATTACTGAGAAATACAGTGTCTCTCCGCCCATTTCCCTCCTGTAGGCCCCCCTTGGGGTGGAGAGACAATCGATCTGATCCACTTAATCAATCAGTGACAGGGCCTTTGAACCGCAGACGTTATTTCCAGCAGCTCTGTCATCCCATCCTGTCGTCTGTAAAAACACTCCAGGGGGAGATTATTCCACACAGCTCAGGCTCATAAAAACTCCTTTAATGTTAACACACATGCCCGCTCGTGCGTTCGCACACACACACACACACGCACGCACGCACACACACGCGCGCGCACTCACACACACACACACTCACACACATCATAACATGCACACACTGAAACATGCCTGTCTTCTTTGCTGACTGGCTCTTGAGTCCAAAACAACTAACTTGTTCAAGTTATCTATCTGTAAACATCTGGATTTCTCACTGTTGAAGATTAAAAACTAAGTTATTCAAAAGATAATGTAACTCAAACGTTTCCATCAATACAGTGAGTATTTACCCCCCAAAAAATCACAGGCACTTTCACTATCTCGCCATAGCTAAGTAGATTTTTTAAACAGGATAGGACATGTAAATGATGGGCGGTTGGCTGTCAAAGTGGCAGGCAGAGTTGACTTTACTTAGCAGCCGCAGATGAAGTTCACCATCATTTGGCTGGTGGCTGTGTTTTAACTCCCCACCCTGGTGGTTTGTCTGGCTGTAATAAGCCAAGTTCGTGCAGCTGTAGCACTTTGTGCAGGCCTACTTTTGAATATCTCCACAATAACTCATGTCACTCCTGACTACCAGGCTCCCTTCGCGAGGGAGCGCAGTGCTGGCTCTGTTTTGTCTCTCTCTTCCTCGGCTGAATTCAGTAATTCAGCTTCAAAACAACCTCCCTCGTCTCTCTGCCTCAACAACTTCCAGAGTGAGACAAAGCTCTCCACCCCCTGCATGGCTCCTGGTACAGGCAAAGAAGAGGAAGGGGAAAGGGAATGTTTTGGCCCCCCTCTCTATCTCTCTCCACCTCCCTCCCCGCATCTCCCCAGGGCAGTGCTGTGTAGTAATAAACGTCCCCCATAAATCTCCCCCTCACGCCATCCCCTCCTCCAACCCCTTTTAACAGCTTCTTTTCTTCTCCACAACCATGCTTTCTTTTTCTTCTTCTCCTTCTATTGCAACCCAACCCTGACATTGACTCTGCACATGGCCGATGGCTGCTCTGTCATGGATTCAGAGGAGGGGAGGAGTGCAACAACAGACCACAATGGATTTGTATAGGTTTCACTTCTCTGCCCAGTTCTTTTATACATACAGGCCTCATTGTGACTGCCTGTGGTTGAAATCTGGTGAGATCACTGCGGTGTCAGGTACCCTACCTGATGGAATGAGAATGTAGCGCACATGTGCATACATATTCAGCTGGTTTGTATTCAGGGAGCAAAATTACCTGCTCTTGAGGGATAAGGCCAGGGTATAGTGTAAACAGCCCTAGCTTAAAAAAAGAAAAAGAAAAAAGTAAACCACGGTTGGAGAAAAAAGTTTTCAATGGGGAAATAACTGTGGTCGGGCAAGGGTTAACAAGCGCTGGCTGCCTGAATCCACCGGAAAGTCCCACAAGTGACGTTACAGTCCAGCAATTAAGAGTAAATTAATTACAGAGTAGTGGATGGTAGCTGGAAGCCTGGGGATAGAGTATAGTAAAGCCTCACAGTAAACAACACCAGACTGTCTAAAAAGAAGCAACTTCCAGAAAAAACGTTGTTGGTAATCAGTATTATGAAATAAACTTTTGGCAAAGACAAATTCTATACTTGTGAGGTATTTAAAAGTAGACTATGCTTGTATTTATATACAAGTAGTATGCTTGGTTTTGTGGACATGAAAGTATGGACAATAACTTGGGCATATCACCATTATATTCATCTTTATGAATTTAGAACTTTCATATACAATTCTGTGATTGTATTTGAGCAATAAATTATAATCTGTCATAATCAGCAGAGGCACTGCAGTGAGTTCAGACCTAATTTATACCCCATAGCGGCTTGAGAAAAATAGCAGATATGATCTATAAGCACATAATACATAATGAGCTTGTAAGTCAGCTATATTTTCGGCAAGCAACACCGTCGTACGACTAAGTATAAATCGGCTTAGTTTTAGTTAGTGGAATGTGGCGATGAGAAGAGAACTGAGCTCTCCTCATTGTTCGGTGGCACCGCGTTCAGATTGAAATAAAAAAAAGGCTAGAACTGTTTTGCATGCATCCTGCGTACAACACTGTAGTCATCTCTCAAACAAACTGGCAAAGTGGCAACCAATGCAAGTTTAGTCCAGTGTTGCCATGTTGGCTTATTACAAGCGACTTTGGGCTTGTTTTTCTGTAGTAAGTCGCTTGTAAACATTGCTAGTTGCGGCGGGTTGCGGTTTTTTTGGGGCTTGTTTCTGAAGTGTAGTTGCTATTTGAGCTTGTTTCCTAAAGTTGTTTAAACCAGTGGTTCTTAAACATTTTCATGTAAGGAACCCCCAAATTATATGTATTTGTCCACATACGGACACCCCCATCTGAAAACATATGCCAGCATTGCTGCCATGGAAACCCTTACTAGATTTGTGTTGTTAAAATGTTCAAGATTTTTTTTTGAAAATAGCCAATGTATATATACACTGTTGCAGCACTGTTACAAGTGCTCATGTTGCTTCTTTTGGGGCACGTTTTCCTAGACCAACAGGTTGCTTGTTTCTCTCTCAAAACCTGGCAACAAGTTTAGTGTCCCCGAAGGAAGAGAAAATAGAAAAAAAGTTAGTGAACGCCCCCAGAGTCTGCAGAAGCTCCTCCTGCAGCGGATTATAAAGGTTAATGTTCGGGGCTGGTTGCAGAGAGCAGAGTGAGAGGGGGTGTTCTGATCTGCAGGGGCAAAAATCAGAACAAACACAACCAAGGACCTGCAGCAGCAACTTTATCTCCCAACAACTCAACTTTTTTTTTTTTTTTTTTTTTATACACACACCGTTGGTTTGATTAGATTTTGGTCGCTGCAAAGATGACCGCAGCCGTGGTGTCGTCGCCTTTCTTCGACTTCGAACAAGTCATGAACAAGGTTAGTTTGAAAACTTTTCCTCCTTTAGCTCCGCATCACTACTTTAAGTTACTTCAAACCACACCACAGTTAGTTAGCCCTGTGTGCTAGCAGCTGCGCTAGCAGTGTTGCCAGGTGTTGTCAGAGAAATAAGCTACCGGGGTCTAGGAAAACGAGCCCAAAAGAAGCAACTAATAAGCCACTTGAGCACTTTAAACCTCTATGCATCATGAAAATAGCCAGACCTACAAGCTCACAACGCGTCGCGATGCGTTGTGAGCTTGTAGATCTGTTAACTCTCGAAATAAAATGTGGATTTTTTTTTTTTGTGAGACATTCTAACACAAAATGCTCCCATGGCACAACTTCTTTATGAAAATATTTGAGAACACTCGACATTTAAAAAAAAAATTGCAACTACACTGCATTGCAACCCGCAACTACCAATATTTACAAGCGAATTTACAGAAAAAGAAGCCCAAAGTAGCTTATAATAAGCCGACATGGCAACACTGCTGCTGTAGTGGAATGATGGCTGCATGCTTCGGGCCCTGTCTGTCTGTCTGTCTGTCTGTCTGCTGAGGCGCGCCTATGTGCGCGCAACTTGGACTTGTTTTGATCACGTTCTTTTCTCTCTTGACTCTTTATTTGGTGACATGTGTTGTTTTGTTGCCTGTCTATAGCGTTGTTAACTAGTTAACTTTCGATTAACTGAATACACAGGACCCCAATGGAAACAAGCCATGGTGCTTTCTTGGGTTTAATCCTTTTAGCATCCTTTTAGTATAGAACTGTACTTTCTGTGTTTTTTTTTTGGCAAACTGTTAATAAAGTATTCAATAAATCAAACAAACTAGTGTTGGCGGAATGGTTGAAATCGCTCAATTTGATGTATGTGCCACTGTCTGCCACATCAAATAGGGATTTGTGTGGCTGTCATTAGTCATTTTGGCTCATTGACTGTGGTTTTGAGCCGTGACTTTGCTAGTAATAACGCTATCATTACGTGGAACACATTTGCTTTTAAGTTAAGATACTTGTTTTAGTATTTATACTAATTATTGTATTAGTTGAGACACAAAGCAACCTCATGCCCGCATTGAGGGCAACGCTCCACTGGATTTCCACTTGAATCAGATTTAAGAGTTCTGTGCACTTCATATTCCAAGAGGATTGCTTCAATGATAGTTTGATAGTAAACAAGTATTATGCAAAACTTTTTTGATTAGCGTAACAGCACGCGACCACGAGACAAGAGTTGTTCACTAGTTAAAAGTTACTGCAGCCACATGCACATTTGGTTTGTGGACATTTGATAAAAGAATGGCATTTATTTCCTATCACATCCCCTTTTAATAGTTATTCAATTACGAATAGGCTTGCACCCCAGTGGTGTTATAAAAGTCATTTTGAGGATTAGCTAACCCACCCACCAGCTTGGCGGTGTATTGAAATCACGCTCGGTACTATACATTGTAATTCTGTAGGATGCCTTGCTGCTAATGCACTTTCATTATGTTCGAATGATGGCAGCTTCTTTGTAACCACTACCAGCCGCGCTCCACTGACGCTTCCCTGCTCCATTTACTAAGCAGGCATACATTCCACACGAGGGCAACTTGCCAAACCAGCTGCTGTTCTATAGGCCTGTATCCGCTTGTGTATTTAGAGCCAAAAAGAACATGGTCATGCAAAAGGAACCTATGGATGTTTCTCTTTTCCTATCCCAAACCTGCCATCCCTTGATGAAACCCAGTCCTCATTGCCTGCCATTTGAATAGATCACATTGCTTTCCCCAACTAATCATGTGTTTCTTCTCTCTTCAGAACAACAAATTGCTCAACTACAACAACAACAACCTGGGCGCCCCCCATCCCATGTCTGTCCCTTGCACTGGCACAAGTGTGCCCATCTCCAGCCCCACCGGAGCCCTGCTGGACAGGAAGGCGGTGGGGACTCCCTCGGTGGGAGGGGTGTACCAGCGACGGCACTCAGTCAGCAGCACAAAGTTCAACCAGAATCAATTCCTGAACACCTTGAAGGCTGCGGACCACTCCGCCCTCATCTCAGGGGTTGGCAACATCAGCAACAACAACAAGGAGAACCGGCTGCGAGATCGCTCCTTCTCTGAGACGGGTGAGCGGCTCTTACACAAGTGCCTGGGGCCTGCCAGTCCAACCAGCGCCGGCAGTGGGAACGGCCAGGTGAACTCCAGCCGCTATAAGACTGAGTTGTGCAGGCCCTTCGAGGAGAACGGCGCCTGCAAGTACGGCGACAAATGCCAGTTTGCTCATGGCATCCATGAACTGCGAAGCCTGAGCCGCCATCCCAAATACAAAACAGAGCTGTGTCGCACCTTCCACACCATCGGCTTCTGCCCCTACGGGCCCCGCTGCCACTTCATCCACAACGCAGAGGAGCGCCGTGGACCCCCGCCCAGCTCCCCTCTCTCCTCATCCTCCTGCAACAAGATGGAGCGGCCCCGGCTGCAGCACAGCTACAGCTTCGCCGGTTTCTCCAGCTCGGGTGGTCTGAGAGACAGCCCCACCTCCGTAACCCCACCGCCCATGTTTTTCCCTGATGAGGTCCCAGAGTGGCCCAGCAGCAACCCTTTCACCTACTCCAGCCAGGAGCTGGCAAACCTGTTCGGGCCCAGCCTCGGCGCTGGCCCGGCAGAGCCTGGCACCCCAGCGCCCCCTTCACCGACGAGCACCCCATACTTCTTCAGGCCCATGCTGGAGTCGCCTCAGATGTTCGAGACTCCGTCCAGCCCGCCCAACTCTTTGTCAGACCAGGACGGCTACCAGAGCAGCTCCGGAGGCAGCCTGAGTGGCTCCGAGTCCCCCACCCTGGATACCACCCGCCGCCTTCCTATCTTCAGCCGCCTCTCCATTTCCGACGACTAGACCACACATGTCCACAGGCGCCTTTAAAGTCACGTGACACAAAGAGAACGCGGCACTTCCCTCTACCTCTGACCCCCCCACTCCTCTCTCCTTTCCTTATGCAAGACACCGTATTAGTTCCTAGATAATAGAGGATGTGTAGTCAATTAAGGGAACTCTTATCTAAATCACGTTTTCACCCCCCGGTAATCATCGCGGCAAGTTTTAATAGAAGCCCCCCCCCCCCCCCCCTCAACCATGTGTCATAGTGCCAAAAAGGAGAGGAAGTTGAACAATGAGAACGATGTGAGAGCATCATGTGACTGTTTTGCCAGGTGCCACTTGTTAATTTTTTTGTTTTCCTTTTTACTTCTTCTTGAATGTGTAGCAACACAAGTGGCCATGGAATAGGGAGTGCGTTGCACTAACCCCACCTCCCCTCCACCCCCTGATGATACCACTCCCCCCCCCCCCCCCCCCTTCTCCGAGCTAGCTAGAGGGTGCTCACTAATGTATCTGTAGATCAACCGCAGCTGTTTTCATTTGTTTTTTTTACAGACTGAGCTAAAAGTAGAGAGAAATTAAAAAACAAAAACCCTGAAACGATATGAATAGTTTTAATGGAAAAAAGTAACAAAAACAGTGCCTGGGGCGGTTTCTGCATGTGTTAAGGGTAAATGGACTACTGTTTGTTTTTGGGTCCTTCTCGTTGCCCCCTGGTAACAATTCTTTCTCAAGCACCATCTTATGTAATGTGGACTGAGGGAGTCTGCAGGAAGGACTTTGAACTGGAAGATGGTTTTGCCCCACACCCCTACCCCTCCTGAAATGTTCTCCTGTTGCTGGTCACTGGCTTTTTCAGTTTTTTTGTTTTTGTTGGAGGGAGGTGGAAGGAAGTCTTGATATCTAACTGGTTATTAAACCTTTTCTAAGACTCTGCCTGGCTTCTCAGCCACGCCCCCCTCGTTAATGCCGATCCACAGACAGTGGGGAATTCCCAGCATTCTCATGGTGAAGTTGTACATCCTACAACTTGATAAGATCGGAATCTCCAAGCTATCCTTAACTTTACCTCCCCACCTCTCTCTCTCGTTAGAACTTGCTCTCTGGAGCACTGTACTCATTACATCCCTTTTTTTGCTTCGATAATTATTTTTTATTAATGTTATTATTATTATTACGGTTATTATTATTGTTTGAAAAACTTTCCAGACAGAAGGTTTGCTTGTCACTGCTTATTTAACTTATCAAAAACATATTTATTGGTGATCATATGCATTTTTTTTTTGTTAATTTTGTTTTGTATTTATCTGGATAATGAACAATAGAATATATTTTCTTTTATGTTAAATTATGATCTTCCATATTAATCTAAAGATTGTGAAGACGTTTTTGTCAGTTTCCTTTTTTCACAGTTTAATATATTGTACTACGATGACTTTTTGTTTTGCAACTACACTTTGTCAAAATGAAACTTAATTTAAAGCAAAAAAATGCAAAAAAAGATGTTTTGCGTTTTGATTATTTATTGTAGATTTTTTGTTTTCGTTTTGTTTCTCCCTTTCATTGGACTGCAATTACTTTCACAAACTAGATCTGCTTGTATTCATTCCTAGGCTATCCTGTCCACAACCCTCACCAGCTAGACCGTAGCAGTACATAAACTGTTGTGACCTTTTTAATACAACCGCTTTTTGTTTCACTTCGTTCAGATATCTCTTCACTCTGAAAAAGAAAGGGCTCTCTTTCTGTCAGCACTATGATTCTGTTATCACAAGTAAAGAGGTGCTACATGTGATGAGGATTGCCATGAGCACGCTCACATCACTGGTTTAGGACGTTCTGAGTTCAAAGAGTGGTCTATGTTTTTTGTTTAATTTAACCCATTAAGACCAGAAGCCGATTGTACATGTCTCCTAGATCCCAACAGTATTCTGAAAAACGTATGTTTCTATATCAGTGGTGCTCAATCTTTTTCATGTCAAGGACCCCCAAAGTGGACCCCATCTCAAAAATATTTTGTTCCGGGGGGTCCCAGAAGCAAAGATTTGAGTTAAAATGTTTGCTTTAAAAATATATATATATATTCAAATATTTGCAAAATTTTTCACGATAAAAAAAAAAAAAGTAGATCTACAAGCTCATAGCGCGTGAGCTTGTATATCTGCTATTTTTTAATAGCCAAAGTGTAAAATAATGCTTTTTTTTTTTGCTCAAATCTAAAAATGACACAGATGCTTCTCCCGGTCTTAATGGGTTAATAAAATGCCTCCTGTCAATAACATTCTTACATGGATACCCAGATTGTTATTACAAGCAATAGCTGTGACCAAATGGGTTGAGGAAAGGATATTGTTCTTTGATTGGTTGTTTGATGCACTTGTTTGCCCCCCCCCCCCCTCCCCCCCTCCCCTCCCTGAACCATTTGAAGTGCCTCTTCTGAATACATTCCAGGTAGCTAAGGCTTTGTCTGCCTTTTTATATTATAATGGAGGACATTTTAAAGTCACATTGTTCCATGTTGCCTCGTACGCTTTGTTGAAAAGAGGTGAACTGATTTGACACAAAGAAAGTAAACTGTTGAATGTATTTTTTCCAGCCATGTTTTTTTCTTTTCTTCACTACAGTAATTTCTGTGAGTTTATATTAAAAACAAACTTTCTCTTTTTGTAAGTATTGATTGCAGTTAAAATCAATAAACCCCATATTTTGGAAAAGTCCATCTTGTGAGTTACATAGTGTCGAAGTGTGCCTGTGTACTGTACACCGTAAAATCCTGGATACATTGATACTGTGTAGCGCATGGAACTCCTGAATACACATTCTCAAGACGTGACACAATTTCCATGCATCAAGTATGGATCAACGCCTTTTACATTCCAATACAACATGATCCTCTATATGATTTATGTAGTGTGCCAGTTCTGTGTACTGGAACCAGATGTGTGTAGATAAGTCAAATGTGTGTGGGTTCTAATTAAACGGTGTACTGATCTACACACAGACCCAATACTATTCACAACTTCTAAGATGCCAATTTCCAAATCATCACGATTAGTCCGACCGTTTGCTCAGTCATTCATCTGACATGGAGTCAGACCTTCTATCCAACCACATAAGAAAGTTTGAAAATGGTTTGATTGTGGCAGGGGGTGATTACACCAATCGCACATATAACCCAAGTGCTTAAGGCGGGAAAGGGGTAACTGTAAAATCCTCAGTGTCAATTTGAAGCTGCACTCCGCAATTATTTTAATCAATGAAATGCCATTTTATGTGTGGTAGAGCATGTTAAAGGGATATTTCACTTTCAAATAAAATAAACATTTAAAAAATATATAAAAAATAAATGTAAAAAGTAATGGAAAAATCACGGCCCCCTCACGCATTAGAGTGTCCTACTAATGTGTGAGGGGGCCGTGATTTTGCCATAACTTTTTTCATTTTTTAAAAATATTTATTTTTAATGTTTATTTTATTTGAAAGTGAAATATCCCTTTAATACAATATAACTAGCACTTCTGTAGTGGTTGGAGGTGGACTCCCTACTCTTCCTTTGAGAAATGTAGACCCTGGTGTCAGGTAGAACGCCCTCTGGTTGACAACCGCTACCGCCTGAAGCTCATAAGTGCAATATCTCCATCCAAGTGGGGATTGTCTCTGAGCAGTAGAAACATGGTCACATTCAGGAGACCAGGGTTTGAATCTCAGGTAGAACAAAAAGGTTACGGATTGCAGCTTTGATTCTGAGAGTATGGGTAAATGGACCTGTAATGGAGACTGTCCTCGTAGGGAGTTTCACTGTAGTGGGTGATGTCTTTACTACACGAGGAAGTTTCACTTGGGAAAATAACGAATTCTTCTTATATAACCTTACGTACGGGGGGACATGCTTCACTGTACAATCTGTAGTTATGGATAGCAAATCTGTGAGTAGTTTATTAAGGAATCAGCTAGTGTATGAATCAGCTCAAGTTAGCAATGTGCTAACTTGAGCTAAGCAGAGGTGAGCTGATCCACCAGAGTGCATCCGGCTTGGCTGAGCAAATACAAAAAGACCTATTTTGAGGGAGGGAAACCAGGTTGGGGAGGCTATCCTATGCCAGGCTAGCAACTCCTACAGGCAATATCCCATGAAGGTTCATCCAATGGCAATCGCCAGCGGGCGATTGTCATCGTAAAAACCTAAGCTGTGTTCTAGATGTCTGGCCCTTTTGGGGCAACGCTGTAAAAATACAAGTAAAGGAACTAATTACAACTTACATATAACAATTTATTTTATAAAATAAATAATAATAAAATGTACTGCACTGTGCATTATGTCATACTAAGTTTCACTCAGACAGATGTCTACTTAATATGACCGCATCGATGGTATCAACCTGAAGTGATGAATGTGCCATAACCACGTGCATGTGTGTATAGAAAACCCTCAGCTGCGCAAGCAAAGAGCACTATGGGAGTATCAGTGAGGTGGTAGGTGATTGGTGAGCCATGGAGAGACCTGTAGGGGTATTGACCTACAGATGATCCAACTCTGATTGAACTAGTGTGATTACACACAAAAAAAGGCTCACTGAGGTCGTGACCAGATCAATGACTCTGTATCATACTTTTATTCATCAGGAGTACACAAAAAAAATGACCTTTTGGTGTCCAGGTGGTACAGGGGTAAAGTTGGCATTGGAGTTTCTGCCTGGCTCAAATTTCTTTATCAAGAAGTCGACTTTCATAACGTGTATGATTACTTTGACCATTGCACTCTTCACTTTTCTTCTGACCCTTTGTAATGTTGGTTAAATTAGAATTTCTGTTAATCAAAATACTTGGCATGAATGGCAAGAGGATCCGTGCCCAGATACCTGTCAAACTACTTCTCTAGTGATGCCTGTCATCTTTATAATGCTTTTAACAATCATCAACCTTCAATACGAAGGAGAACCTGTCAGGGCAAGAACCGCAGTCACCAGTCCATGAATAGTATGATACCGTTATGATAAAGATGGGGTAAAGCGGCATTTGATTTCAGTAACAATACACTACACGGCACACACACATACACACACACACACAGAGACTGCACTCAGCACACACACACTGCTTCTGCTTCGACTCGATTTCCGAACACTTCCGTCTGTCCGTGTTTATATTCTCTCAGATTGCAAAGAGGAGCCAGAGCAGGAACTCCCTCCTGTCCATACAATGGTGTGTGCTGACCCCAGTCAGTTGACCCGTGGAGGCCTCCTTGTTGCTCTATTTCAGAGCACTGGCTCTGATGGATTGTCTTGTTCCTGAGTCTCCCCACCCCCCTCCATCCTCTGAACAGGCTGGGAAACAAGGCCTCCCGACTGCGTGCTATCCTGCTGAGGGCCTGCATTTACTTTAAGGCCCAAGCCCGGCCCAAAGACCTAAGCGTGCCTTTGAGTAACGCTCTGCATGCTGATAGGGTCACCCAGGGGACCTGCCCACCAAACATTAAGGTTTCCTGATACTGAGGATTTTGCTGTGTAGGTGTTCATGTCATAACGCAAAATGAAAGTGTGAAAGTTGAAAAGGTTGTCATGGCTACATTTCATGTTTCAGCAAAGCTTAAAAGAGTTGTACTCTCCTTATCCTCCCTGAACCCGTGCTTATGACATGCTCTGAAAGGGGCAGGAGCCGTCAAAAGAGCAGAGTTCCGAGATAAAGTCTCTGTTGCTAGTCTAGCTCACCCTACATCCAACTCCATTTTGATGTTTCTGAACCAGGTGAACACAGCTTGTGTGCATGCTCAGCCGCTCACTTAAAACCATTCTTTCCGGCTGCACCCTATCAGAAGAACTAAAAGCGCATGCAGCGTGCGCAAGATGAAAGAGGGATGTTTCCTGTTTGTGTGTGTGGGTCATGTAGAGGTATCTTAAATGTGTACCAGGAAGTGGGTTTCTTAAACCTTCAAAGACAGATCGATCTGAGGGATGACGGAGGTGTCGCGGGTCTGATATGCTCTCTTGACATAAGGTGAAAAGTAAAAGAAAAACTTCCATTATTGCATCACTTGCCTTCTTTCTGCAGGTGACTTTCCGATACCACTAAAATGGAAATGAGAAAAGGAAAAAACATATGCAAACAGAACGAGAACAAGTTCCAATATGGTTCTTTCTTTTAATCCGCACCACAGAACAATGTTTAAAAAAAAGGGTGCAGTATGCAGGCAATGCAAAGCCTTGTTCGCCTTTAAGTACCTATTGACGGTTGAGTAAGAGCGGTACGGTGAGTAGACTTTGTAATTGTCCTATCAGGGGTAGGTTTACCTCTTTGTTTGAGAAAGGGGTGAGCAAATAGTGCTGCATATGCTAACTGCTAACTGTGCTATTTCTCTTATCTCTGCTCACAGCTGGGAGCATGTATCAGGGAAATTGCAGTGTGCATGCACACGTATTTGTATTTGTGCATGTGTGTCTGAATGAGGTAAAGCATGTAGATAGGTGTGTAACTCTGTGTGTGTGTGTGTGTGTGTGTGTGTGTGTGTGTGTGTGTGTGTGTGTGTGTGTGCGTGTGTGTGTGTGCGTGTGCGTGTGTGCGTGCGCCTGCACACAGGTGAGGTGACAAGTGATGTGGGAGGGGATAATAGATGACTAAACGAGGACCAGGGTCAAGAATGAATGATTGTGGTAGGTTAGAGGCTATCCACAGGCAGTTCTGTCACTGGAGATGCAGGTGGGGACGATTGACCTTTTCAAGCCACACATGCCCGAGCATAGCAACCCTAATTAGAACCATAGAACCTGTAAGCAGACGAGGACCGGGTCGAAACCTCTCTCCTGCACGAAAAAAAAACTAACAAAAACATGGCGCGCAGCGAACCCTGGGCCCTGACAAACAAATACTCAGTAAATTACATGTACTGTAGAGGTTTGCTGATGTCTTTTATCCAGAAGAACTCAACAATGAGTGAGGTGGTTGGTTGTCTTGCTTAAGGACACCGACAAGCTGCATGGGTGTTGATGGACACACTAGCTATTATGGGGATTGAACGTAGGATATTTCTGTTACATCACAAGCTATATAACCACAAGGCCACCCTGCATGCCCAAGCTGAGTGCCCCTCTCACTTATAAACAAATGCTCAGCACTTATGTACAGTGTAAATAGACCTTTATCTTCTCTGTCTGTGCTCACTTCCTATGTGGTTGTTCAAAATGTTCATTTGTTCATAGTTTGACAAGGGGGATTGTGGGGGGTTAAAGTGTTGTTTTGCCAAATGCCTAGTGTTCTACAGTTAATTATGGGGATGGGTTTCATAATTTGTGTTAACAAGGGGCCCTCTCATCCCCCTTCAAATCCCCTTTGCTCCCTTACTATTATGAGCTCGTTAACGCATCTCCAAAGCTTGGAGATGCGCAGGTTACCGACTACCGGCGTAAAACTAAATGGTAACATTATCCAACATTAAACTCTATTAATGTGTTCTGAATGATAATGAAATTATTCTTAGAGTACTTCAAAATCTATAAAATAAGCTGTTTAAGAAAAAGATGTAAATGTTGACTGTATTTTTATCGTTTTGTTTTTCCATATTTACGTTGACAGCTATTATGTACTTCATGTTAATTATCTTTAGAATCAGAATATATTTTCCCCTTATTCATGTTTAGAAGCAATCCAACAAGTAATTTTCCATATTTTCTTTGAGTCATATGATTACTGTGATTTTACAGTAAGATTACATCGCCATTTTTGCAATCTTATTACCATAATCTTTTCACATGTGATCTATTACCTCCCAGCTCTGTAGTTTTTCCTACCTAACCTATCTGATTTAATGGCAGCTTTTATCTTTCTGGGTCTTTGACCGTGTTGTGTCAGAAGTGAGACTGATTGCAGATCAGCAAAGACAACAGGCAGGGCCCCTCCCTGATCCTGTGGGTTTAACCCAGTCACTCTCCTGGCCCATTATCTTTCCTCAGCCTCAGCCAGGCTGTGACACACAACTTACCAAGTCACGGCCATTAGCTCTGCCAGGATCCAATGTCACATGTGCTTTTCTTCCTCCGGGGCTAAGTGGCAACCCTTGACCTGCGAAAGAAAGGGAAGGGGGGGAGGAAACACATATGGGTTGAGAGAAAGAGAGACAGAGAGGTGAGGAGCAGGCTTCAGAACAAGGCAGAGGGAGATGGCTGTCTGACAGGTTGTGAAAACACACCCTTTCCACTCCGAGGAGTGACAGGAAAACAAACATGAAGCCACTCAACTCTCACTGAGCGCTGGTTTGAGTTCATCCCTAATGGTCAGGTTGTGGCTTTGTCACGATGAGCTGGACCGGGCCAGGGCCAGGCCGGGCCCTGTGGAAACCTGGGGAGGGGTGATGATGAGGGCGATGATGAGAGCGATGATGTTCACCAGCGCAAAACCTGACACTGTTGTTAACTTGGATTTCTGGGTCCACTTGGTCGAGTGAGTCACTCTCTCAACACTCTTAAGCACCGAAACCACTTAGCGATTCACGCCTCGTACAGTATCTCTCTCGCGACATCATTGGCTGATGAAAGGGGCGGATTGGGGTCACCATTCCCAACACCTGCGCTGTATTTAGGCTTCTTTCTCATTCGTGCACTAAGTGAGACACTTAACGACACTTTGTGTTTCCTCAACTTTTGGGTTTTCTACGCGGGATGCGCCGTGGCTGAAACATCCCAGATGAAGGGCTCATTACAATACATGGAACTTGAAGGGAGGCAATGCAGCCTGTTTAGGTTGAGGTTAAGTTCACCTTTGTTGTTTGGAAGTTGAGTAACTGAAGCTGAATGACTCTGTGAATCAAAATAACAGCGTACAAAATTGCCCCTGCGTCATCACCACTGTCAGTTGGTCCCGTTTGTCTGTGTGTGATGAATAACCGTGTACTTAAATGCCCGTTGTCTCATCACAACCAAGCCCAATTAAAGACACAACAAAGTTTCCACATAGCATTACAGTTTGGCTTCGCCAGCATCTGTTTCCTCCAGGCAATGTGGGTGACTGACACCAACTTCATTCTCACTTCTTGAAAGCAGTTTTCAGTTTTCTATGTGGTTTGACAGATATTTACACCACCTCCTCATTGCACACACATATACTGTATAAATATATACATGCGCACACACAGTCATAAACACACACACACACACACACACACACACACACACACACACACACACACACACACACACACACACACACACGCCTACAGATGTGCATTGTACCATGACCGTGTGTGTGTGGCTGTGTGCCTGCATGTACACACACACACACGCACCCGCCAACAGATGTGCATTGTAACGTGACCATAGGTACTGTAGGCCTTTTCAAATATAAAGCAGATGACATCACTGATAGAAGTCGACAGGAAAGAATTCACTGTACCGTGTCTTGTACAGAGGCACTTTGCATCTTAGCTGGCTGATGCTGTTACGCTGGGTGCCTCAACCACGTTCAACTTGGCGTGCCTATTTTGGGCAAGTCATTATAGTTATAGTTTTTTCATATTCAAAATGTTCAAATACGTTTCCAAACATTGCAAAATAGCAGATATACATACTCACCCTGTGTCATGATGCAATGCGCACGACAAATCATATAAGTGGTTAAGATAGTTAGGTCAGAATAGGTTAGATAGTAAGGTCAGAACTAAAGTCATGTTCCTTGATCAACAGTGTTAATTTAACTATGAGAGTGCACAAATGTAACCCTTATGGGTCCATATGGTTCTATTTGTACAGTACACTCAGAGTTACAAATTAATAAATGAACACTGAGGATTTTACGGTGGTCTATAGTGAAGAGCCGTAATAAGACAGTATTGCAGTTAACAAGAAACTGGAGAGACGTGAACTAGACAGAAGAATTATGGGGGACTGTACACAGATCATCATATTATATCTATTATATATAGTGTACTCACTGCACTGTAAATTAATTTAACTTTGAGACTGAACAAATGTAACTAAAACATGTAAAATGGAAGGCTTAATACACTCTCTGAGTTGATAAAATATGACAAAGTAGCACATTTGATTGTGTACTGTTCTATGATTTTGACAATAAAACAGCATTCGTTATTATTATTTTGATTGATAAACAGCTCGTTCAAAAGAATAAAAAACAAAGGGTGCAAGAGGTGAAACTCGTAGGTTATGCTGAGACAGAAAATACTTTCAAATTAAGAATGAATGAGCGCTACGTTCCAAAACCACAAACCAGTACAACCGATCAGTTGACACACTTAACTGGTTTCAACACGGCACAGTTCAACGGCACCTGAGATCTGTAACCGACTTTACAAGTCTGTCAGAGCAGACGGAGAGTTAAGCACACACACCTACTGTACACACACACACACTTGTGAGGAAATCAACAATTTAGGACGGCAATTTAATGAATGACATTTTTACCTCCCCCACAGAGTTGTTGTACTCACAATCCTCACAATGTCTGTTTCTCAAATTCTACTACACTCAACTCGTGGGTACATTTGGCCCTCAAAAGCATAGTATTAGAAGTGCACACACACACACACGCACACACACGCACACGCACGCACACACACACACACACACACACACACACACACACACACACACACACAGACACACAGACACACACACACACACACACACACACACACACACACACACACACACACACACACAGACAGAGACAGACAGAGACAGACAGATTTTCAGAGTGCAAGACAGTCAGACAAAGAGAGAAAGAGAAAGACAGATAGGAAGAAGGAAAGAGAGACAGTCATACAGGGAGTGAGAGAAACAGAGAGAGAGAGAGAGAGAGAGAGAGAGAGAGAGAGAGAGAGAGAGAGAGAGAGAGAGAGAGAGAGAGAGAGAGAGAGAGAGAGAGACAGACAGACAGACAGACAGACAGGATGACTGGAGTGTAGTCATCCATCTGCAAACATAAACATAGCTGTATCATTTCTTTGTTTGAGTAGTAAACAAGGCCCAGATATCTGGACCTGAAAGTGGACTCTCTCTCT
>NC_137621.1:30710387-30720387 GCF_963280865.1 Gymnoscopelus braueri | reverse complement strand
TAGGACACCGCTGGGAAGATCGCTGTCAAACTTTGCATGCACAGTTGCACACTGTGCATGCATTGTATAGGTCGTACAATAAAAAAACCCAATTCCTCTGGATTCCTAGGATCATAACCTCATATAGGCCATATTTAACTACTACAGATTGTGTCCATATTCACACAAATCGGTCATTTGATCAATTAGAGTCATGTGATAAACATGTGTTATTCAGATTTGTCGTATTCCATTCCGATTGGCTATGATTGCCTTCCAAATTTGCAGGAGGCCCCTAGTATTACTATTATTACAAATCACACACTGAGGGGCCTCTAAACATCACAGAGCCAAAAGCGATTTCAGTTACACCTATACGGGGTGCCACAAATGCTACAAATGTCACTGTTTGTTGCAGAAACATGTTCCCCCCCCCACCAAATTAGGTTCAAATGGTCTTGTGAGTTGCATTTTTGTGTAAAATATTTTTTAGTAGCTCAACAGGCTCCAAACACGTGCATGGGCCCGGCACAAATCGGGCCATAATGATTTTGTCCACACATAACCAAACTAGGTGGATATGTTTAGGCTAATTAAGCTGTTGAAACATCTCCCAAAAATGTTTTAGAAATCGAACACTAGGGGGTAAAGCCATTGCCAAATAAAAGGCACGGCCCAGCACAGATTTGGCCACAGATGAATGAGTGTATGTCATAAAACCTGTCAGTTATCTTTAATACAGGTGTCAGAGAGTGTTAATGGTCTTGGCCCCTTGCAGCTTTCAACTTATAACAGTCCGCGTTGGCTTGAATCCTTGAATTGCCGCGTTGCGGCTATATCTGAATGTTTTTTTGTGACACTTCTACTTTCCTGTTTTGTTTATGTCTGTGATGCACTTTCCTAAAGTCATTTTTACAATTGCTATACAAACAATATATATAAAATATATATACAGCATATGGTATGGTGTACGATATTATGTTATTGGTTTTGCTTACAAAATAGCCAGTCAGTTCTTTTTTTGAGGTTCTTAAAAAAAACTAAACACTAAAAACACCAACACTAATACATGCATGTGCATAGTACATACTGTACATACAGTACATACAGTATGAATAAATACACACAATATTTTTGCACACACAGAGTCAAACTCATACACATACATTTAATCTGGTGGGAAGGCACATGTCAATTTCCACTACTGAGACTTTTAAAGGGCATTGCGGTTTCGGTCAAAACCGATACTGACGCACTTCAGAGGGATGAAATATGCTAACATCATCCATGAGCCATGATGATCAGTGGTGGAAAGCAACTCTAAGTACATGTACTCAAGAACTGTACTTAAGTACAATTTTGAGGTACTTTTACTTTACTGGAGTATTTCCCATTTTCAGTACTTTAACTTCTACTCCACTACATCTCAGAAGCAAATATTGTACTGTTTTACTCCACTACAATTATTTGAAAACTTTAGTTACAAGTTACATTGTAGATTATGATTATTATTACAAAACATAACCACTTCAGCCAAATATATACTTCGGCTATTTGAAAATAGCCGATCTTCAAGCTCACAAACAGACGCGTTGTGAGGTTGTACATCTGCCATTTTCAAAAGATTTTTTATAAATTGCATACATATTACATACGGTATGATAACTTGTGAAACGGGACATTCTGCATAATGAGTACTTTTACTTATGGTACTTTAAGTACATTTTCATGCCAATATTTTTGTACTCTTACTCAAGTAAATTGTAACTATGTATTTCCACATTGTGGTATTGATACTTTTACTTAAGTAAAAAAAATGTAGTACTTTTTCCACCACTGATGATGATATTAACAAAAATGGAGTGCTATGCGGAATTATAGCATTTACAGGTAGAAAGACAAACAAAAACCCCCCAAGAAGTGGCTCTGGAGGTGAGTGAGTGTCTCTAAGCATCTATACACAGTAAAATCCTCAGTGCTAGACCCGTGATGGTTCACGTGTACACTCTCAGAGTTAAATTACCACTCTGACTGTGGACGTACAGCATGTAAGCATGTAGCACAAGCATACAAACACCTCTTCGTGTGTGTGTGTGTGTGTGCGCGCGTGCGTGTGTTGAGGAGGCGGAGAGAGGAGGTGTGTTGTTTACTCGGGCCACTTCTCAGAGAGTGTCTCCCTGCCGCCTCCTGCTCCCCCACTTCCTGCCCCTGCTCCTCCTGCTGCTCCTGGACCTGCGAGCCCTGTCTAGTCAGCCACCCCAGGCTGACAGCGAGCCCACATGCTAAAAGACTTATTGGCCTACTTTAGAAGCCCTATGGGAAGCCAATGGGGAGGTGGGAGGAGGGGGGGGGGGGTTGGAACTGCAGGGTGGGGCTGGATCTGGGTTGGAGGGCTTACAGGGGTGTGTGTGTGTGTGTGTGTGTGTGTGTGTGTGTGTGTGTGTGTGTGTGTGTGTGTGTGTGTGTGTGTGTGTGTGTGTGTGTGTGTGTGTGTGTGTGTGTGTGTGTGTGTGTGTGTGTGTGTGCGTGCGCGTGCGCGTGGGTTGGGGGGGGCGTTATTAATAAACCACTCTCTCCCCTCCCTCCCTCGTTCTTTTTGAGTGCTTACAGCTGCAGGGATGTGGGGAGTGGTGGTAGGGGTGGGGGGTTGGGGGGAGGGGGGGGGGGGCATAGCGGAGCGGAGCGGAACAGGCAGCTCATAGAGAGGGCCCTTCATGAAGTCACATCTGGACGTCTCCCAGAGCAGCCCAACGGAGCAGAGAGGCTAATGAAAGTCTTAAGTTATGTAATTGAGCTCTTCCATGTGCTCCGGTCCCCGCTAACGTCCACTGGGTCGCAAAAACCCCCCGCAATGCGGGACGGGACTCTGCTTGTGTGTGTGTGTGTGTGTGGGGGGCGGGGGGGTTAACCACATGAACCCTTGTGTCCCTAGTCTGGGGGGGCGAACATTCGGGCGAAAATAGCCGATCAAGCTCACAACGCGTCGCACAACGCTTGTATATCACTGATATATTTTTCGTGATGATATGTGGTGTAGATTGAAAAAAGTAGGGGGCCAAGGTTCGAGCCCTCGGGGACCCCGGACAACAAAGTATTTAGGTCTCTCACATACACACACAAAGAGGGGGCTCGATAGGCAGGGCTCACACGTTGCTTCTGTCACACAGCCAAATCCTCGGTGTTAATCGATTGTTAAAGGGAAACTTTGAACATAAATCCCTTTGTTCTGACGTGAGGAGATCATATAGTGTGGGAATAAATACCCTATATCTTCTGTGTAATTCTCCCACAAAATGCGGAAGTGTACGCTCCGCGATGTCAAGCGCTTCATCTCATGTCACCGGGTGTACGCGTCGACCTATCAAGGGTCTATTTTTACAATCTATGAGTTCAATTAACACTTTCACTGTGTGCATCTGTTAGCAGCCAGCTAACTTGACAATGGAATAATCTGGGTCTCTAAAGCTTGGCCAAGAGCACCAGGCCCATACATGGAAGAGCTGCGGGGGAAAGACTTGGCCTGTCAGGCATAACAAACAGGGTTTGGCATGTAGGTCTAACTAACAGGCATACTTAGGTTGATTGGACCATGTTGTTTTACTGTAGTTAGGCCCTCACTAAGTCCGGCAGCAGTGGAAAATCACCAGAGCATTATGAACATTACACCACGCACGCGCACGGTTTAAAATGCGGTGCACTGTGATTTCTTTTTGAACATTGTTCAAAGTGTAAACTGCTGTAATGTAATTGTGAGCCTAGCGCTTTATGACAAACACATGTCTGGCGGCGTATTGTTATGCTTAGCAGTGAGCGAGCAAACGGGCGAGGGAGGCTGTAAAACTAAGCTCCCTCACTGGATGTGAGCGGGAGACAGCCAGGCCTCTGCTGCAGCATGAGATGGTGAGAGAGAGTGATAAATTAACCTCTATGGGGTGTGTGTGTGTGTGTGTCTGTGTGTCTGTGTGTGTGTGTGTGTGTGTGTGTGTGTGCGTGCGTGCGCGCGCGTGCATGCATGCATGTGCGCGCGTGTGTATGTGTGTGCATTTGTGCGCACGTGCATACCAATTTTTATCTGTGTGTGAGCCTGCATGTTGTGTGCGTGCGTGCGTGCGTGCGTGCGTGCGTGCGTGCGTGCGTGCGTGCGTGCGTGCGTGCGTGCGTGCGTGCGTGCGTGCGTGCGTGCGTGCGTGCGTGCGTGCGTGCGTGCGTGCGTGCGTGCGTGCGTGCGTGCGTGCGTGCGTGCGTGCGTGCGTGCGTGCGTTTGCGTAATTGTTTATTCCCAAGTGATTTAACTCAGAATGTAAAAATGTACCTTTACTAGAGTGTAAGTAACATTAACTGTGCATACCTATGTCTCTCCGTCTGTCTTTGTGTCTCTGTCCATTTGTGCCTGTTGTCTTTTTGCGTGTCCTTGTGCTTGTGTGTGCTTATAATGTGTGTGTGCTTGTGTGTGTCTATGATATACTGTATGTGTCCTTGTGCCTGTGTGTGCGTGTGCATGTGTGTGTGCGTGTGCGTGTGCATGTGCATGTGCGTGTGCGCGAGCGCGCTTGCATGTATACAGTACGGTCGACTGCACTGTAGGCGGGGGCAGCAACCACAATCAGATTGAAAGAACGTCTCCAGTATCAGGCCCCCAGCTTTGATTTACCTTCTCCCAGCCAATGGAGGAGGAGGGGGGGATAGAGACAGAGACAGAGAAAGAGAGAGAGAGAGAGAGAGAAAGCAAAGTAGCCAAAACAGAGGAGAGACGCTCCTGAAATGAACACCTTGATGAAACCTGCCGCCATATAATGTAACAGCGCGGGGGCCTCTTCGTGGCATGGTGCCAAGCCCGGAGCCACTATGGCCTCCACTGCCGCAGCACCGGGCCGTCCCACCAATAAAGGACGGACGGAGGGGGACAAGAGGAGGGGGACGATACATTACCTGCCAATTAGACGGAGGGCGGAGGTGGGAAGGGGAAATGCAGACCATATGGGAGGGCTACGAGAGAGGCCACCTGACCCAAGGGTCCTACAACTCTCACATCAACACTCTGGGACCAGACTGGACCTGTTTGAGGTCTTACATAATGCACTGAATATGGCCACTCCACTCTTTTCACTAACCAATCTCTCTCTCTCACCCTCCATTTATGTGCTCTGTCCTCCCCCACACTCTCTCCATCCTTCCACTCGCTCCCCACTCCATCTCTCCTCTCGCCACCCCTTCCTCACCCTCTACGATGTCCCCCGATCTACTTTCCCCGGTTTCCACTCTCTCTCTCTGTATTTCTCTTCATTTTCTCCATCCCTTCTCCTTCAAGCCCCACCACCTCTCCTCTCTCCCCTCTCCCCTCTCCCCTCTCCCCTCTCTCCTCTCCCCTCTCTCCTCTCTCAGCCCTCAACCACAAAGACAGGCCCCAGCCAAGACAAACACAGCCCAGAATCGAATCAATTTTGGAAAGTTATGGTGCGACTATTGCAGCTTAACACACCACTGACAAGCAGCTTGAGAGGGTCCCCTTGTGAGAGTGTGAAGAACCGAGACCACTGACTCTTGTAGTTTAAGTGGTTTGACATATGTGGGACACACACACACACACACACACACACACACACACACACACACACACACACACACACACACACACACACACACACACACACACACACACACACACACACACACACACACACACACACACACACACACACACACACACACACACACACACACACACACACTCTGGTGACCAGAAAAATACTCCCTTATGTGCGCACACGTAAATACACACAGAGAAATGCTTAGACCCTCTCAGAGCCACATACACACACACTTACAATCACACACACTCAAACACACAGGCACATGTACATTCCCATAAGATGAGATAAGATGAGGTGAGATGAGATAATATACTTCATTGTCCCAAAGGAACGTTTTTGACACATACGGTATCTGCAGCTTAGGCTATAGCTAGATTGTCATTTAAGGATTAGATGGACAGAAGTTCTTAAAGCGGTTAAAACTCAATTTATACGCAGATCTACAAGCTTGCAGATCGGCTATTTTCCCTCGTAGATCGTCTTTCACCTGCATGTGAGGCTGTGGAATGTGCAGCCTTTTATATCACTTATTTTCACTTATATATACTTGTATAGATAGGCTATTTTTGCTTGTAGATCACATCACGTGTGAGGTTAGGAGGTCGATCAACCATTTTGGCTTGTAGATCGCATGTGAGGTTGTAGATCAGCAATTTTCGTTGTGGATCGCATGTGAACCATAAACCAGGCTTAAAGCCGCACTCTGAAGCTCTGAAGCATCTGTCTAATGGATGAAGCTGGTACTCAGTGTAAAGGACATGAGTGGAATCTGAAATAATCTTCAAGGCCTACAGTATCTGATCACAGCCTGGGGTGTGGGATGCTGCCTGACTCACATGATGTTCATGGCTCTTTGTGTTAGCAGGGTAATCTAGGCTTTCACCTATATTCTGTACACTGAGGCTGAAAAACCAGGCTGAGATGCCTACAGCAGCATGCCCTCAACTACGGCATGA
The DNA here is from genome assembly GCF_963280865.1 of Gymnoscopelus braueri. Lineage (NCBI taxonomy): Eukaryota > Metazoa > Chordata > Actinopteri > Myctophiformes > Myctophidae > Gymnoscopelus > Gymnoscopelus braueri. Next base: position 30,713,861 of record NC_137621.1, on the reverse strand, counting down.
TAAAGAGTTGCAACACTTCAGATTTGCACCTGTGTGTGTTGGTTGACACCACTTACACTACGAATGAAGGGTAGCCGCTGTTGGAACATTCTCCCAATATGACACTCTCTCTCTCTTTCTCACGCACGTGCACGGGGGGCACACACACACACACACACAGTGTCCCATGGTCCCACAACAAGTTTAGTCTGGCTTGTGTATCAGAGAGGTTCTGTGGCAACTGCAAGGTCTAGTCAGAACCCAAAGGCCAGAAACTCAGTGGAAACCATGACTCACCAGTGCGTTACTCCACTTCCTCACAGCTGGTCGCACAAGAGAACTCTATACTCTCTCTGTGTGTGTGTGTGTGTGTGTGTGTGTGTGTGTGTGTGTGTGTGTGTGTGTGTGTGTGTGTGTGTGTGTGTGTGTGTGTGTGTGTGTGTGTGTGTGTGTGTGTGTGTGTGTGTGTGTGTGTGTGTGTGTGTGTGTGTGTGTGTGTGTGTGTGTGTGTGTGTGTGTGTGTGTGTGTGTGTGTGTGTATGAACACCTTATGCTGAACCGTAACCCTGAAAGGAGGAATAAAGGTGCCTCACATTTAAACCATGACACCGAATAAGACGGAGTGAGAAGGCAGAAAGAGAAGAGCACAGAGAATGAGAGAGAGAGAGAGAAAGGGAGAGAGAAGGAAGAGAATGAGAAGAATAAAGACCGGGACGGAGAGAAAGATACTTAGATAAGACTGCCCGTCATAAGCCTCTTAGTCTCCACAGATACTATGGACATACTAGTGAGCCGAGTATAGAGCCCTGGGAGACTCCGGTCAAGTATATAGGGTTTTAAGAGGTTACTACTTTCTGTCCGTTTTAGAATTCAACCTGTGACTGAGCCTGAATGATGTAGAAGTGAACGATCCCTCGCTGAAGAGGTGTTGAAGTGTTGTTAAAGTGACATAGTTTCATTCTTACACTTTTGCCGCTGTTGTAATGCTTTAATCACAAAGGTCCACAATCACATCTTTAACGGGTGTTTCAGACATTTCTTTCTACGCACCCATTTAGCAGAAAAACACAGCTGCAGAAATCGCTGATGTGAATTCTCTTCTCTCTTTGTGTCGGCCCCACGGCTCTTTTCCAAGACAAGTCCAACATGAGGTCCATTGTAGCACGGTCTGCCCTGGTCACCATGAGGTCCGTTGCACCACAGTCTGCCCTGGTGGTCACGCTTTGTGGGGGAAAATATATTTTCAAGCCAATTCCCTTCAGGTCACAGGTTCAGGCAACCACAGGCAAAATCAAGTTGTCATTGTGTCCCGTGCGCTGCAAGCCTGCTCATCTGACTGTAACAGATACAGTCCACCCCCTGGGTCATTTTGTGTACTTTCTGTAATTCCTAAATCAACATTTCAAGTAACCAATAGTACATTACATTAGATTACAGGCAGGCGCTTTTATCCAAAGCGACTTACAGTACGTGCATTCAACATACAGTAGGTAGGCAGGAAGACTACTAATCACCAGCAGTCTTAAGTGCATTTATTAGGGTTACAACCACTTGAATTACCAGAGAAGCGACAGCATTAAAATAAGGAAAATCGGTTAGCAAGTGCCCCTGTCCTATATGTTCTCTCAGACCCGAAGTTCAGCCCCTGATAATCATGTCCAACACACCAGCCTTAACCAAAAACTTCAGATCAAACGATCAAACATTCGTTGAATCCCTAGTGTACACTACAAAATCCTGAGTGTTAATTTAAGTTAAATTAACACTCAGGAATTTGACGTGCACGTCCCGGGCCAAGATCCAAACCCAACACCAGCCCAAACCTAGAAACAAATCTGGGTAGGCCACCTGCCACAAACTAATTCTCCCATCAACCCAAATCCTAGCCCTCTGTCAGGGTATGAATTCTGGCATCAAAGACCAAGCTTGGCCCAAGCCCTGCCAGAACACGAGACCTGTTCCCGAACCACCCCCAACATCTGGCCAATCCCCGGTGCAGTGCTATAGCAATCCACCGGGACACCAGCCATAACCTGAACCAAAGCCCAAATCCTACTTCCAGTCCAGCCTGCTCTGTCCAATTCGGAGTGCTCAGTGCGGTCTTCTGGCCCAAGACAGTGTGAAACTCCAGCAGCCCCAGCAGCTGTGTCCAGGGCTGCAGAGACCTCTGGTACTCCAGGCCAAGTTCCATGTCCACTCTGATTATAGCACTAGAACAATGAAGGCCATTGTGTGGCCCAGAGAGTGTGGATGGAGTCCCTATGCAGTTTCTGTCCATCTACTCTCATGTATTTGCTGGCAGCACGCGCACGAGCACACGCACACACACACACACACACACACAGAATTTCACAGAAACACACCACACACATTGTGTGTGTACACATGACTGTGTGCGACTGTAGCTTTGCAGAGTGCATGACGGTACGGTAAAGACCTACAGTATGGTGGTGGTACTGTAGTTAGCGAGAATGAAACACAGCCGACTGGTTCCCTGGTGCTGTTGGGGAAACCTGCCAAGACTTGAAGCAGCCAGTTGAGATTCATCACAGTCACAGCCACGCACACAGCCACGCGAAACACACACACACGCACGCACGCACACACCGCATACTCTGCCAGAGACCTCAGGCCACAGGGGAAGAGGGATCTGACACACCACACAACGAGCCTCTCTGCAATTAAACAGCCACTTCATCACACTACAGTTTCTCTCTTTCTTTCTCGCTCTTCTCTCTCACACACACGCACGCACACACACACACACACACACACACACACACACACACACACACACACACACACACACACACACACACACACACACACACACACACACACACACACACACACACACACACACACACACACACACACACACACACACACACACACACACACACACACACACACACACCTAAAGGCGCAATCACTCACAAACAGACCGCCAGACTCAAAACTGCTATTATCCATCATTAGGGTCTCTCTCTCTCTCTCTCTCTCTCTCTCTCTCTCTCTCTCTCTCTCTCTCTCTCTCTCTCTCTCTCGACGTTTTACACAGCTCTGCATTCTCCATGAGCAGACACAGTCAGCCACATGCTGCAAAGCTAAGAACTTCCAGAGGAGAGAAGGAATACGTGTGGCCCCCACTTATGGTGAAAGTTTAAAAATAGAGTCATATTGCAGTCCCAGCATGTCCCTCCAGGGGGGATATCGAGGGGGATCAGACGTAACCTCTGTGACCCACGACCTGTGACCCTGACCCCAGTGGGACAGGGGACATGCTGAGGGTCAATGATGTCCAGAGGGTTGGACGGGACTATAGGATTTTATATGCTCTTTAACTGAGAAACCCCCGACCCGATCCCCAGCCCACCACCACCCCCTTCACCCCCAGCTTCCTGGAACCCATTTTGTGTTATGTTACTTTGTGCCCGCACGTGTGTGAATGTGGAAAATGCACACTTGTGTACACACACACACACACACACACAC